>NW_008341187.1:933714-974462 GCF_000622305.1 Nannospalax galili | reverse complement strand
CTCTCTCTCTCTCTCTCTCTCTCTCTCTCTCTCATACGTTTTATAGATACTGTGCATGGAGGCTCTTGTTTTGCTGAGTAATTTAGTTCTAGAATAAAGAAATATATGTAGAGGCTGGATCCTAAGAATTAAGGCTCCAGAACCAGAGGGTCTGTGAAGACCACCTTCCATGCAACATAGTAGTAACATCACTGTTGTCAAGCTGCTGTGGTTTTTTTGCCCTGCCCTCCAAGTTGGGGGTAGGGAGAGGGGTAGAACCAGTCAACCACCTGAAGACACTGAATAGAATAGCAAGCAATCCTGGGGTTGCTTTGTAAATCCCATCTGGTATCATTATATTCAACGCTTGGGGATGTTGAATTACTTCCAAATTGTTAAAGTAAACATGCCATCATCACAACCATCATCACTAGCATGCAACCTTTAAAGTCAGACCCTAAATTCGATCATGATAGCCCCTCAGAAGCTTTGAGGGGTCAGGAAGGGTCATAGTCTGGTTCCATGTAAACTAACCCTGAAAGATGTGGTCTTCCAGGCTGCTAGGGCCTGGAAATTGCACAGCTCGACTTGACAGTTTTGTGTTCTGGGGTTTGAAATCTTTCAACAGAAGTCTTTACACACTAACAAGCCAAGCTGTCTGGACCCAGGTCTCGTCTGTACTTGGGACAAAGGGAGAACTGCTCCCCACAACTCTACTCCTCTTTCAGAGACTAGCAAGCAGGAGGCTCTTTTCCATTGCTGTTATTTAATGCAGAATAGAAGTCCAGTTCCCTAGGCCTCTTCTCTTAAAACCTCTAGAAATACCTCATCTGTATTTTCTCCTTTGCTTCTCTTCATTCTGGGCTCTGAAATGCAATCTGATGATGACAACAACTGATTGTTACATGAGGAATCTTTCTTTAAGCTTTGTTTCTGTTGCTGAGCAAATGTTCTTAGAGACCCTTAAAAGGCCTACAGGGCATTTCTTTATTAGTCTAGTAAGTCAATTTCATATTGCTCATCTTGGTTTCTTTCAGTTGAGTGACTTGAATGAGATGCTCTCAATTTTATTTCTTTAGGAGCTTCTGAATTTATTATAGAAATTGTACAAGGTTAACCCACAGTAAATTTGAGTCAATGATGGGCTTTTTTCTTTGACTGAACATTATTTATTCATTGCTCTTTTGGATAGCATCACTTTTCTAAGAGGACATCTCTTCTAATGATGAGGACAGTCTATTGATGTCTTTAGGAGAAAGAGGGACGATGGAAGGGAGAGAGAAAAGGAGGGAGGGAGCTAAGGAGAAGGGATAGAAGGAAAGAGGGAGACAGGACAGGGAAGAACATAATGCCAGAAGTAATAACAAAAAGAAATAACTACATATAAAAGTTTAAAATGAGGCTTAAATTGTTTGACATACCCGGGCATCCTCTGGGGCTCTGATCGACCACAGTGCCTTTAGTCAGCGTTCAAGAGGCTCCTCAAGGTTGTGGGTCCAAAATCATTGCTTGAGCTTCTCCTCTGGTACAATAGTAAGGACACGTTTTTTGATGCCTTTTTATTTAGCATCTGTTTTCATTTCTAAACTTCATAGTTAGCCTTTGTAGCATGCTGTGGTAGTTAGCTTTAATTGTCAACTTGACTTAACCTAGAATCACCTCAAAGGACATCTCAATGAGGATTTGTCTAGGTCAAGTTGACCTGTGGGCACGACGGTAAAGGATTGTCTTGATTTCTTTGAGGTAGGAAAACCCACCCATTGCGGGCAGAATCGTTCCCTAGGTCTGAGCCCTGGGCTGTGGAAGAGTGAAGATGGAGCTAAGAAGTAGGCACATGTGCATTCGTTTGTTTCCTCTGCTCTCGAGTGGGGGTGTGAGGTGACTAGCTGCTTTAAGTTCCCACCTTCCCTTGCCCTCGCCACAGCGATAGACTATGATATGTAACAGTGAGCTAAAATAAACCCTTTCTTCCACTAACCTGCTTTTGTCAGGGTATTTTATTGCAGCAGCAGAAAGGAAACTAGAGGGTACTAAGGATACTAAGAGCCTTTCAGTTTTCACTGTCCCATCTTTCTCAGTGGAGAAACTACGGCTGTGTTGAAACCTGTATTATAGCACCACCTTATGTGTGCCGTAGTCAGGTTGCCCTTGAAGAAGGTCTTGTGACTTCAACCTCCCCGATGTTCCTAGGGTTTTAAAATATGCAGAGGCTATGGATGGAGTTCAGTGGTAGAGTGCTCACCTAGCCTGTACAGCGTTCTGAGTTTGACTCCCAGCACCAGATAGGGAGAAAATGGAAAAAGACTCAGGTTGCCACATTCCTGGTTGCAGAAGTAGCATCTCATCTCCAGCGCCTTCCAGGGATGGTAGATATGCTAGTCAGAAGAGTCAGGACAGCCAAAGATTGTGCTGCTGGGACTGTCCGCAGAGGTGGCCAGCACGGCCTTCCCTGCTTGGGCAGTGGGGCTATGCCAGTGCTTTGCTGACTTCAGAATACTAAAACTGGTTTTCAAGGAAAGTTTATTCTTTGATGTCGAGTCTATTCGAATTCTTGTAGTGGTCTCATAGTTCCTATCATCTACCATGAACTGATCTTGATTATTGAGAATTCTTGACAGCAGACCCCAAGAAATGGTCCAGAAATCAAAAGATCAATGAACTACCATGGCACCTTCCTATTTTTCATGAGGATGGGTAACTGAACCACTACACTCCAACCCATGCATCTTCATAGGACAATTGGGCATTGGCAATTTGACCCAATGCCTGAAAGATTCTCAGAGCCATAAGATAAAGAAAACAAATTAGATCCCCACCTAGGTTCAGGTGCTGGCTATGATCTTTGTACAAACAACTCAGAAGCTACAAGAGTCTCCCAGTACTATATGGCCTTATGGGTTAAAAAGTTTTTCTTCTGTTTTCTTACTAAAAATTTACTTCTTTTGTTCCCAGACTCAAATGCTGCTCAGGTTTGTGGTTGAAGGGTCAGATTTATGTTCATACGCTCAATAAGTCTGATTGCCTATTTTATTGAAATTCAACAAAACACTTTAGCAAGATCTCAGAATGGAGTAAATGTAAATTTTCTTGTTTCAGAAAGAAGCATGCAATGAAGATTTCAGACTTAAGGTTATACGCCAACCTGGTTTCATTATTATCATTTGGTCCAGGTATCAATATTTTTCTTTGTCATCTATGTAATAGTACATTCTCGGCAGAAAGTGCTAAGGAGAAAGTGCAAATTTATGACTGGAAGAGCTATAAATCGCCTACAAATATAGGACCAGCTTCTAGAATATCATTGTCAAGATGTTGCCTCTAAATTTTTCATTGTTTGAAGATTCAACCAAGCAACTCCTATGCACTGTAATGAATGTAACTTCCCCTTTACCACTGTACTCAAGATTAGGTGGTGTGAAATTCTGCATTGTTTATGAAGAAACCCAAGTTGCGATTGTTTCCCACAGACCTTGTGCTGTTATTTCCTCCACTTTTTATGTCTTTATCATCCTTAGCCCTTAGTTCAGTTACATTTGTGAGCAAATTGCCCCCAAATTTTCTCCTTCATTTGAATATGTCCAAGTAAGACAAACTATCCATCCTTTCTCATTCCTAATCTCGTCCCGGTATAAAGTATGTCTGGTAAACTGAGTATCATGAAATTATTTGTTTTGTTTTGTTTTAGAAACCAAGTTTCATTATGTAGCTTAGCCCACACTAGTTAGGGACTCACTATGAAAGCCAAGCTGGCCTAGAATCATGATCACACTGCCTCAGTCTTTCAGCTGCTGAGTTAACAGGCTTTATCCATCTTATCCAGCCCTGTTTGTCTCCAATGGCCACTTCAGAGACCAGGTGTGACAGCACCAGTAGTCACAATAGACAGAGCATGTATACTTGGAAAATCTTGAATGTTACAGTGGTAACATTATCTTTTTCTTGCTCTTAGAAGAAGACAACTAAATATTTTTAATCCAGTGTAGGAAAATTTGAGAGATACCAATTAGCTCTAGGACTATCTATTTAACCTTTTTAAATAGAAACTATATACTGACTACAACCTAAGTCAAATAAATTCTAAGTTAAAAATATTTTAAGTAGTAAGAGAGGTACAGAAATGGGAGGAGATCAAAATATGATCAAAGTATATTGTCTAAATTCATAAAAATTCAATTAAAATAATTTTTTGCAACCTAAAAATATTTTAAGAATCCTACCTATTTAAAGTAGTATGATTGTTACTAAGATAAAATCCTCCATATTTTGTAAGTAGACTACCTATACTATGAGAAACCTAATTATTCCCCAATAACTCTAGCAATAATTTAGCAGGAAGTCATCACCTGAGATTATCAGTTCAGTATCTTTTGTGTATCAGAATACAAGGAGAAAACTGACCAGGTGCCCATCATCCTAGCCACAGTGCTGCATTGATACCCACATTTCTACTTCACCAGGCTCAAAGCCTAGATGGGTTTTTTTTGCACACTTTTAAAATGGAATACTTTAGCTTGATGCTCTCCAAGGTTCATTACAGTCTTAAAACTTTAAGATTTAATGTTCAATGAGATATACTACCCATCTTTTATATAATCCCACTTGGCCATGTGCTGTCTCCAGTAAACTGAAGACACAAAGGACAAATCAACTTAAAATTTCAATAGAATTATATTAAAAAATATTCTTTGAAGAGGTTTAGGCCACCTTCTCTGTAAAGCTTTTGCACTCAATGACACAACAATATATGACCATATAACAATAGTTGTATACTGTTATATCTCATAACTACAAAACATAATGATTCAATAAGATGAAGTTATAAAGCATTTAAAGCGACTGCTCTTTAGGACTTTCACAGTTACAAACAGAATGCTCATCCATTTGGGCACTCACATTTAACCTAACAAGCCCATACAGAATCATATAACAAGAAAAACTATGGGACTGGAGAGTTAAAGCACTGGCCAGTCTTGCAGAAGACCTGGGCTCAATTCCCAACACCCACATAGCAACTAACAACCATCTGTAACTCCAGTTCCAGGTGATCCAACGCCCTCTTCTGACCTCCACAAGTGTTGCACGACATGGGGGCACTTACATGCAGACAAAACACTCATACACATAAAATTTTAAAAAATAAATACTTTTTTTAAAAAGAGCTGAACTAAGGATACATATATACTGTTCCACAGTCTGGGAACAATGTGGGAAGTGTCCAACAAGTGGAGACGTGCGAGTGAAAAGCAGCCACACTGTGTGCCATTATGACACAAGGTTTTGTTTTTGTTTTGGGACGCTGGAGATTCAACTCAGGAGCTCAAGCATGCTAGGTAAGCACTTTGCCAACTGAGTTACCGCCCTAACAGAAAGGCCTTTCTATACAGACTGAGTTTCACTGAGTTCATTCATGCATGCGTTTTCCTTTTGGCACAGTTGTGTAGAAAGGTACCTTAATTCCTATTCCTCACTGGTCCCTCCCTGGCATCAATCCTGATTATAGTACCTGGCCCTTCTGGGAAAACAAGACTGTGCAAAGCCAGTGCCTGGGAATCTTATCCCCGAGTCACTGTTCCTTTGATCTAGACAGTCTGAGGAATCCTCAAGCGAATTTTGCAAAATTACCCTTTGCACTATGCTAGTCAGAAAGCCTATAAGAAAAGAAACTAGAAATTCATTTCCTCCTTGGATTTCTGGGTTCCTGTGGAACTTCACCTTAAACTATTTTTTAATTAGACAACCTATTTCAGGAGTTTCTGAAATTCTCCTTCTCAGAGATGCTGACGTTTTTCAGGGCACACAGAGATGGCTGCAGGGCTGCAGGCGCAGACTTCTTCAAAGGTCCCTGCTGATTCTATTGACCCGTTGAAGACCTACTGATTTCCTGGCCAGCAGGTCTTTTCTAAGTGGACAGCCAGTCAAACCAAAGGGGAGGTTTGTGTGGAGGGCAAGTGACCACAAGAGACTAATGCAAAGCGATCATCTCACTATTTTTCTGCAACCTAAGGTGAATTTGAAGGCAAGGGCAAAGAAAAGGCTCTTCCCTAGCTCTTTATATTATTTATGACATCCTTCCTCCTCACAACCCTCAACTTGTTATCCTTTATTTTTCTAACTGCATCGTCGAACAACAGCTCTTCTGCCACAGACGTTTCCATAAGGTTAAGACAAAGTAACCCAGTTAACAAGTATTTCATTAGGGGGAATGAAAAAGGTAGACTGAGAAATTCTAGTAAAAGTTTGTTACATGATTTTTAAATGCTTTAGAATAACGTCACCATATCCTGCTTAAAAAAAGATCGGTCCTTTGTGGACTATGTTATTAGTGAAGTCCTTGAAGCAAGAGGTGGAAAATGGCTTTTTCATTACTTCAAAGGCAATATTAAAGGACCATGAAATTCAAAGCTCCTGGTTTTATCATAGATATTTTTATGACAGAATTTAAATATTTTCCTATTTGACATTCCTCTAGTTTTATATGAAAGAATTGCTGTAATTGGGCCGGATCAATTATTAAGTGATAGGGATCAATTAAACTTCTATCTAAATGGAAGATATTCACATCAGATGAGAGGAAAGCATAACTATAATTAAATGCATAAAAATGTATAATCTGCATTGAGAGTACACTTTAAACCTATTAAGAGGATAAAAATGTGATTATTTGTTGAAATATAAACTGTCACAATAAGTTCTTCTGCGTACTCCCCCCGCTTACTGTCACTGAGCATAAATAATATGTCTCATACATATTTTCCTGATCTTAATGTTGCTATAGGGATGTTTTATGTAGATTATCATGCTGAGGTCTTTGTCATTTAAAAGTAAGAAGAAACAGACAGAGGTAAAACACCAGAAATGATAACAGGATTGTTCTTATGAATGAGCGATAGCAGCGTGCTGTATCTCCAGAGCTAACCTCTTGATCCTGAAATTTTACTTTGTGCCATTATTATAGTTCACAAGCTGGTGTTGCCACTTCATTGTGAATCTAGCTAACTTATCATTTAGGAGCACAGCAACTGTGTGAATGCATTACTTTCTGAATATGGAAAATATAAAACTGAAGGCTAACAAGATGGCTCAGCAGGTTAAAGACAGGCACCTGCGCCTAAGCCTGACACCTGAGTTCCATCCTATGACACACATGGAGGAAGCAAAGAACAGACTCCTGCAAGGTGTCTTCTGACCTACACACATGCATAGTGACAAATACACACCCACACCTACCACACACACACATAAAATTAAATGCTAAAAGTTTTTAAAGTATGAAACCTGTTAAACGGCAACAGATAAATGTTTTAAGTATTTATCTACTGAAGAGCAAAAGACCTCAAAAAAATCCAATATAATTTAAATACTGATGTTTGCTGAAAGCAAACAAAAATGTCACCAAGATTATTCAAAGTTTTCATACATATTTTCAACAGCAAACACATCATTGACATTCTCTGTCATTTCATCCTCATGTAAAATATAAGCAAACAAATTTTCCCTATTTCTTTAACGTGCATCTTGCTGACTTGTCCCCACAGGCCTTGACAAGTGTCCACTGAGGTTGACCGACTCCACTACAGGAAACTAACCATCAGCCTAAGTATATAGGGGTAGCTCCAGCTCTTGCCATAGTTCTTGCCCAGAGGTGATTTTGTGATCCAATTAAAATGGAGTTCTGGATTTTTGTTTAGAGATAAAGAGAAAAACCTCCCCACCTGTATCATCCCACCATC
Organism: Nannospalax galili; assembly: GCF_000622305.1. Classification (NCBI taxonomy): domain Eukaryota; kingdom Metazoa; phylum Chordata; class Mammalia; order Rodentia; family Spalacidae; genus Nannospalax; species Nannospalax galili. The sequence goes on along the minus strand of NW_008341187.1, from coordinate 966,753 downwards.
CATGGTCTAGAGAAGGAAGTGAATTTCTTGGATTCCTGTGGAAAATGTCTAATAATGCCAAGGGAAAACAGCTTTGGAAATAGAAGACCTTAGGGAGAGGGACTGGACCTCTAACTGGTATTGCTATCCCCATCTCCTCAGATCCACATGATTGAAGCTTACTTTGAGTAGTGTTCCATTGTCTGTAACCAAAAGCATCCTATCAGATACAGAATTAGGTACTAAGTGGTAGTCTTTTGTACAATAAAGTCTAAAATATTGAATTACTTGCATCTGTGTAAGTGGATAAATGAGGAAAGTACCTCTTCTGTTTGCCTATGGGTAGAAGTGACAGTCACAAAGTAACTGGCTGGTTGGTTGACTGTTATATCTTACAATAGAGCTTAAGATTGTAGCATTTGCTGACTGAGTAGGAAAAATTGTAGCTTTCATTGAAGTCCTTCAAGAGATAAAGCTTGGCCGCAAAATAAGAAATCTGAAAGGAAAGAAGAAAGACAATATGACTTTCTAAGAGACATTCTCTCTACAAGTGGCTTTCCTTCCTTGACGGATGACAGTCTGATTATCTGGTGACTGACAGGTCGAAAACAGTTACGCACTCTGCCCCAAGGTCTGGACAACTGAAAGAAAAGCAGAGAAGCAGGAGCTACCTCAAGAAATAAAGATGATATCTGGGGCAATCCTAGCACTTAGTCTTCCTGTAGTAACTAGACTTCCTAGATAATTTTCAAATCAAAAGTTTGTTTTTTTATCTCTAGGCTAACCTTCAAGCTCTTGTAGCCACACACATAGGCCTTTAAAGTAATACAGTTCCAGAAAGAGACTCTTTTCACATGTCTATCTTTGTTATAACCCTACCAAAGAAAGGTTAGTGAAAGCCCTTTCAGACAGGAGGACTAAGGTCTAAAGATGGGCCTGCTAACTCATTCAGTCTTCATACATGGCAAGGATCACTCAGTATTCCTGTCCATCAGGGTAGGAAATGATCTGTGGATCAATGGCCACTCCATGCTTCCTCCCATTTCTTTCATGTATTTATTTTTATTAGCCTATAGTTATTGTATAAAATGATGTGTTGCCTCAGGACGTTCTCATACCTGTGTATGAAATACATTTTGCGCATATTCACCTCCCACATATGAAATGAAACATATTTATCTTTCTGAATCTGGCTTTTTTTTCACTTAACATGATGATCTTCAGTTCCATTCATTTTCTTAAGAATGAAATTATTTTGTCCTTCTCTATGGCAGAATAAACTTCCGTTGTATACCTCCAACAAGAAGCACCAGTGTGCTGGTATCCCTGCAGTATGCTCACTTTGATTCCTTTAGGCATATACTCAGGAGTGGTTCGGCTTTCTTGAGGAATTTTCATACTGACTTACCTTATTGCTGCATTAAGTTACATTCACAATACTAGTGCATAACAGTTCCCCTACTACCACCATTCTGGCCAGTATTTGCTGTTATTTGTTTTGATTTTTTTTTAATGATAGCCATTGTGATCAGAATAAATTGGAATCTCGATGTAGTTTTGATTTCCTTAATGGCTAAGAACATGGAACATTTTTTCAACCATGAATTGGCATTTTGTACTTCTTTTGAGAACTGTCTATTCAGTTCGTTGGCCCATTTATTGATTAGATTATTGAGAGGGTGTTGTTTGTTTTTTAGTAGTCTTTTGTGTGTCCTAGATTATCCTGTCAGAAGCTAATGAGGATTTTCTCCTATTCTGTAGGCCATCTCCTCATTCTCCTGTTTCCTTCACATTGTAGAACGTTGCTAATTCCATAAAATCCCATTTGCTAATTTGCTATTGATTCCTAGGCTATTAGCTTCTTTTCCAGAAAGTTCTTGCCTATGCCTATATCTTGAGATATTTTCCATGTTTTCCTCTAGCAGTTTCAAAGTTTTGTGCCTTACATTAAGTTCTTCAATCCTTTCCTAGTTGGGTTTTATACAGTAAAAGGTAGAGATTGAGCTTTCTTTTTCTGTATGTGGATGTCTAGTTTCTCCAGAATGATTTGCTGAAGAAGTTGTTTTCTTTTCCTCAACATATATCTTTGACACCTAAATTGAAAATCAGATGGCTGTAACTTTGTGAGTTCACTTCTGGGCCCTTTATCCTGTTCCACTGGTCTATTTGTCTAATTTGTGCAATTAGCATACTGGTCTTTTACTATAGCTCTGTGATAAAACCTAGGATCTGGGATTGTGATACCTCCAGTATTGCACTTTTGCCCAGCATTTTTTCCACTGTATTAATTCAGTTCATGAACATGGGAAATCTTACCATCTTCTAATGTCTTCTTCAATTTCTTTCTTAGTGTCTTAAAGCTCTTATTGTAGAGGTCTTTCATGTCCTCAGTTGGGTTTAGTTCAAGGGTTGTTTGTTGTTTATTATTAAATTATTCTGCATGTGATTATTTTCCTGATTTCACTCTCAGTATGTTTACTATTGGTCTTGTTTTCATGAATAGTAAACCTACTGATTTTTTTTCTATTGATTTTCCATGAGATCAACTACTTTGCTGATTTTGTTTTCACCATATCTAAAAGTTTTGTTGTGACACCTTAGGGTCTTTTCAGTATTGGGTTTTGTCGTCTGAATACAAGGATAATTTGACTTTTTTCTTCCCAATTCATAGCCTTTCGATTCTTTCTCTTTCCTTATTGTTCTGGATAGAAATTCAACACTATTGAAAAATAGTAGAAAGAATAAGCACCCTTGTATAATTCCTGATTTTAAAGGAAATTCTTTCAAATTTTTCAGTTTAGTATGATGTTGGCTATAACTGTCATATGTAGCATTTATTACATTGAGGAATTTTCTTTTTATTTCATCTTTCTTTAGGGGAGTTATCATGAAGGGATGCTGAACTTTGCTAAAGGCCTTGGCTGCATCTCAATAATTGATCATGTGATTTTTGTCCTGGAGTTTGTTTGTGTTCTGATTTTACATTTATTGATTTGCATGTGCTGAACAATCCTTAGCCCTGGACTGAAACAAACTTCATCATGGTCTATGATCTTTTTAATATGCTGTTGAATTTTATTTGTAAATGTTTTTAATTATAATTTATTTATTTTTATTTTATGTGTATGAGTAGTTTGCCTGCATGTCTCTAAGTGCACCGGTACTTATAATGCCTGTAGATCCCCAGAACTGGAGTTATAGATGGTTGTTAATCACCATGTGGGTGAACTGAACCTGGGTTCTCTGCAAGAGCAACCAGTGTTTTTAACTATTACATCATCTTTCTAGTCCCTGATTTGTTGAGTATTTATTAAGAAGTGTTGCATCCGTGTTCTTTTTTTGTTGTTATGTGCTTATCCTTTTTTGGTTCTAGCTTCATAGACTGAGCTTAGTTATGTTCTTTCTCTATCTGTCTTACAGAAGTTTTAGAAACATTGATTTCAGCTCTCCTTTAAAGGTTTGGTACAATTCAGCAGGGAATCCATCCAGCCTTGTGGTTTTCTTTGTTGAGAGACTTGCTTTTTGTTACCACTTTAAACTTCTTTCTTGTTATAAGTCTGTTTAAATTGTTTGTACTCTCTTGACTTGATTTTAGTAGGTAGCATGAAATTTGTTTCTATTTTTTCCAGATTATTAGGAGGTGAGTTTTCAATATTTTCCATAAGCCTCAGGTTGCACTTATATCTGTGTGACACCCCTCTTTACATCTCTAATGCTGTGAATTTGGATATTCTCTCTTTTTGTTTAATTTGACTAAGAGTTTGTTGATCTTATCTTTTCAAAGAAGCAACTCTTTGTTTTATTGATTCTTTTTTCTCTTATCTATCTCTATATTAGGAGGTGAGTTTTCAATATTTTCCATAAGCCTCAGGTTGCACTTATATCTGTGTGACACCCCTCTTTACATCTCTAATGCTGTGAATTTGGATATTCTCTCTTTTTGTTTAATTTGACTAAGAGTTTGTTGATCTTATCTTTTCAAAGAAGCAACTCTTTGTTTTATTGATTCTTTTTTCTCTTATCTCTCTCTATCTCTCCCTCTGTGTGTGCGTGTGTGTGTGTGTGTGTGTGTGTGTGTGTGTGCATGTGTGTACATCCATGTGGAGGCCAGAGGTCAACCTCAAGTGTCTTTTGCAGTTGCACTCCATCTTGTTTTTCTGAGACAGTGTCTCTCACTTTTGTCTGGAGTTGGTTGTTTTGGATTGTCTGGCTAACCAGCAAGCACCAGGCATCCTCCTATCTCCACATTCCCAGGATGGGGATTGCAAGCAGATGCTATCATGCCCAGCTTTTTTATGTGGGTTCTGGAGATTGAACTCAGGCCATCAAGCTTGCACGGCAAGCATTTTTCTAATAGAGCCATCTCTCTAGCTCTGTTTTATTGGTTCTTTTTGTATTGTTCTTTTAGTTTCTATTTCATTGATTTCCATTCTGATCTTACAATTTCTTTCCATATACTAATTTTGAATTTGGCTTGTTCCTGTGTTTCTAAGATTGTGAGACACATCATTAAGTTATTGATTTGAGCTTTGTCTATATTTTAACTTATGCATACATATCTATAAACGTCTCTCTTAGAACTACTTTTGCTCCATGACAAAGGTTCTGATAAGTTCTGCTTTCATTTCCTCCTCTAGGATTTTTCTTTGATTTCCTCTCTGATTTATTCAATAATCCACTGGTCTTTCAAAAGTGTATTGTTCAGTCTCTGTGTGTATATAACTTCTGTGATTATTCTTGTTATTGACTTTCGTTTTCTTCTATTAGGATCTAATAAGATATAGAAAATTATTTTGACTTTTTCGGTGCATGTTAAGGCTTGCTTTATGGCCAGAAGTACAACCATTTGGGGGAATAGTCCATAAACTGTTGAGAAGGATGCGTGCTGTTGAACGTAGTGTTCTGTAGATGTGCATTAAGTTCACTTAGCCTATCATACAGTTTAACCCTGAAGTTTCTTCATTTATTTGTTTTTTTGGTGTAGATGACCTATCTATTGGTGATAGTGAAATACAGAAGTCACTTGCTATTATTGTACCTGTACCTGCGACTTTATGACCAGCGGTGTTTGTGTCATGAAACTGGGCACACCAGCATTAAGTGAACATGTATTTCTAATCACTGTAAATGTTTGATGAATTATTCCCTTCAGTAACATGTGACCTTCTTTATCTCTTATTCTTTTGGTTTGAAGTCTACTTTGTGAAATATGAGTACAACTCCTCCTGCTTGTTTTCAGCCTCTACTTGCTTAGTACATATGTGCTGGACAGCTTTAGTGTCAACTTGACTCACCTGGGTTGAGGGAGCCTCAATCGGGGAGTTGCCTTCATTGGACTGGCCTGTGGCCATGTCTGTGGGGCATCTTCTTGATTGTTGAAGGATGTGGGGGGGCCCAGCCCACTGTGGGTGGTGCCACCCCTGGGTAGGTGGGCCTATGTTGCATAAGAAAGCAGGCTGACCAGGGGCCAGGGAAAGCAAGCCAGTAAGCAGCATTCCTCCATGGCCTGTGCTCCAGCTTCTGCCACCAGGTTCCTGTCCTGAACTCCTACGTTGGGCTCCCTGATGAACTGTGACCCGGGAGATGTAAGACAAAATAAACCCTTTCCTCTCCAAGTTGGTAGTGGTCAGAGTGTTTTGTCACAGCAATGGAGAGGTAAACTAGGACAACGCAGCTTCTATTTCAGTCTGGGTGTGTGTCTTTGGCAGTGAAGCATGTTTCTTATAGACCACAAGCATCTATTTTGTTAGTATACATCCTATAATTGGCCCATTCTTGGTGGGAGAGTGATTTTTTTTTTTTGAGACAACATCTGCTGGTAGTCCTGGCTAGCCTGGAACTCACTATATAGATCACTCTGGCCTTGATCTCACAGAGATCACCCGTCTCAGCCTCCAAAGTGCTGAGATTAAAGGTGAGTGACACTACACCCAGCTGGCCAATTCTTTTTTAAAATGTAAATTTATATTTCAGTTTGTCATTCTCTCTCCATCATTATTAAGGAGTGTAAGTGGTTAATAATTTACCACTTATCAATTGGGTGCTGGCCATTAGGAGTTCTGTCAGAATTTGACTTAAAGGGACTTCATCTGGGAATCCTGAACTCAAGGTGTTAGTAACTTGAAAAACTGTTTTCTCTCTTGAGATAGTGACTCTTACTGTAGGTTGTACTGCTGAATCCAAGGAAACTTACAGAAACTTCTCTGGTCAACCTGCACCATGGATTAATTAAAATTCTCTCATGGATGGAATGCAGATATCAGATGATTCAATGTTCTGCCTAGTGAAGAGCGGCTGTTTCTATTTAGGGGTTTGGATCTAGAGAACTTGATACAGGAAAGAGGGTGTGTCTAGATACTGGTTAGTAAAAGATACAGTGACTCTTTTTTGCTCCCCTGATCATATTTCCTCTTTCCACTCCAGGTAACAGCTCTTGATTGGCTACAACATTGCTTTAGTCAGGAATACTCTGTTCCAATTAGAGTACAGCTCTAGATTTTGTTTTATTGTTGGCAAAGAAAAAAAAACATGTGATGGAGAAATTTGTAATGCTGTTTGAAGACAGAAAAAAAAAATCAGAGGAGATGAAATCCTAGAAAACTGAAAAGAGAGAGTGCTGGAGTCCACAGTAAGTCACATCTTAAATGTGTCCTATATTTGAGTGGAGCTGCTAAACTCTTTCTATTTGTTAGGTCAGTTTAATTGGGTTTCTCTCCCAAACAGAAGCAGTACCAGCTCTGCAGTACACAGAGTCTATACTCTGCTCTGATCCCTAGACTCTTTTTCCTCTTTTTGTCTCTCAGTTCTTATATCCCTTTTGCTTCTAGTGGCCTGTGCTTATGACAATCCTCTGAAACCTACTTGCTTGCTCTGAAAGTGCCTTAGATGTTTATCCTCCCTAGTGCAAGCCTTAGCCTTCCACCTACCCATGCATGAGTGTGAAGCCCGCTTCTTTGCCTGGAGTTTAACAAATGCTGAGTCATAATTCTCCAGAGTTCACTGGTAAGGTCTTCACTTTTGTATGACTTCTTCCATTTTTTTATCTGGCACATCCAACACACTTCCCAGTTCTCCCTGAAAGAACTTCCATAACAACTGATATAAGCACCAATCTCCAAACTAAAGCACAAGCTGACTACCACCACCATGAACCCAGCCTTTGCTTCCTGGGTGCCAATTCCTATGTAAAAGCTGGAGTTGACTAGTGTGATTGCCTGGCTCAGCAGCACATCTCTTATTCTAAAAACAGTAGCTGATTACTTCTTCTATTTTGCAATTTTAGTGCAATGCCAAATCTTATACACCAATAAGGTAACATGCTGGAATCTAATTTATATGCATATAAAAATGTGAAATAAAATATTTTTTAGAAGATCTGACTCAACTATCACCATTTTCCATAAGCCTTTTCACACACACACACACACACACACACACACACACACACACACACACACAATGTCCAGTAAAGCTATAGGACTTATTCTAGGCCTCCTGACTTCTTAATGGCAAGGTCGGTGCCTAAAGTCAGCAGGAAATTTTTTGTGCATTTTTGTAACTTATGTATTGCTATACCTAAGATGGATTCCAATCATCTTACTTAAAGCACAGTGTCTCTAATTTATTGCCTTTCATGTATGCAGAAACCTGTCACAATAGCTGAATTATAATCTCTATGAATGTGACAAATGTAAATCAAAGATTTTAAATGTATGAACCAGTAGCCTGACAGAAGGCTCAAGAAAATAAGCGGCAGAGGCTGAATCCTTAACTTACTTTGGGCACATTGTAGGTAGTCAAGAAACATCTTTTAAATGAAGTATAGTGAAGTCCAAGTAACATATGGGAAAGAGAATTCTGATATCTGGAGTGGAAAAGAGGTAGATATGCCTTAATTTACTGCAATAGAGAAAATAGACCTAGTGTGGTACAGAGGAAGGAACCCATTGCTCTCTTGTTTTTTTGAGACGGGGTCTTGTTACGCAGCCCTGACGGGCCTCAAACCCACTATGCAGATAAGGCTGGCCTCAGACTTACAGAGATTCACCTGCCTCTGCCTCCCAAGTGCTGATATTAAAGGTATGCACCACCACACCCAGCCTGTTCTCTCTGCCTTCTAAGTGGAGGTATAGAACTCAGGAATTGGGAGATCCTTGAGTTTGTTCCTGGAAAGTATATCTGACATAATGTGACAGATATTATCCTAAATGTGGTGTGTACATGTGTGCTATGTTCTTTCCCTAGTCTATTAAGAAAGGTCTTATATAAATATCTGAGCTGGGCTATAGGTAATTAAGAAGAGTATTACCTGGTCTATCCACGTATTCTGTATTTTTAATGAAAGGCAGAGTATCACTTCCTGGAAGTCAGCAGAAAGATAGTAAGGGTGACTAAAAAGAGATTGTTAAGGCACTAGTGAATTTTGAAGATAGCAATTTGGACCACAGTTTATGCTACTCTTGACCTTTATTGCTAAACTTTTTTTTACATAAACCCAGGAGGAGGTTTTCTACTCAAAATAAACATACACCATGTCTTAAAAACTTCAGGAGATTAGGATATAAATTTAGCAAACACTTCACAGTAGTCTCAGAGGCTTCATCAACCTTGCTTATACAGGTTGAATGTTGGTTCGATCCTGTTTCCAGAAAAAAGATCATTTTAAAGCATATCTGTTAATGGAGGGTAACCCAAAGAAAGTCCTGTTCTAAAAAGATAGAAAGAAAAAATATACATATATATGGAGTATTAAAGATTAAATCCATATGAACTTTAAATGAAACTCCAGAAATGTCTGCTTTTTAAGCTTTTTAATGCTTTAAAACCCAGAGACCAAGGAGATAAAATGCCTAGGTGACAACATTCTAAAATCTTCATGACAGCTCGGGCCTCCACACTAAAAGAAAAAAGATACCAAGAGGAATTGGGAAAGTTTACCATTAATTTATGCTTTGATAAATCACCTATTCTATTCCAGACACACTTTTACCCATGTTCAACCTCATCTCAGTCTTCAATAATACTTCTTAAATAGTGTCTCATGGTTTAAGTAAACAATTACATAGTAACATAAAATAACATCCACAAGAAAGTAAAAATGTGTTTATACTTGAGTCACATGAATCTACTGTAAAGATATAAGGGAAAGGGAATCAATAAGGTGAATGGTCTGCAAATTTCCATTAATGATGAAAAATAATAATCTTTTTGTAAAATGTATCAGTCCATTTTTCTTACCATAATGAGGTGAGGCATCCTGACCTAATTTATTTTGTTCACAGTTCTAAGTTTAGAGGGCGTATTGACAACTTCAACTTGACTCTCTTAGCACCTCATGGCAGAAATGTGTTCAGGATCAAGAGAATTCATGTTGAATCAGGAAGCCAGAGACTGGAGTTCCCAAATCCCTTCTGAGAGCATGCTCCCAATGAGGACCACTCACTGACTCCACTTCTTAAAGGGTCCATACTTCCTACAACACTTAACACCAAACTTCCAGCACGTGAGCCTTTGAAAGGATAAACAGCATGAAGCTGATTACTTGAAAGAGTTAAATCTAACCTTTGGATTTTGTTATAGTCAGAATTGAAAGTGATATCTTGGAATCTAATACACAATCATTTATGATTAAACTGTTGATGGTTTGCTGAAAGATTAACTGTCAAATGATATTGGTGTTCCTAGCACTACATGAATACCTAAGGATGCAAAGTATGTACCAGCCCCTATCAACTTCTGATGTTCACAAATAAGGTAAATATAAAAGATAATCAGTCTCAAGGTTAACTAGTGAAAGTTCATAAATACAGCTGTTTCCAACAGTTTTTATTAGGAGAGTCTATTCAGTTAATCAACAAGTATTAATGGACTTGTTTATTCAAAATGTAATTTTTCATTAGGTTTAAATTATGAAAATGAAGTAAGATAAACAGTGCTGAAACTGATACTACAATGAACATGTCTACATATTTCAGGTCACAGAGAGATCATTTTAAACTATCAACCATTTCTAGTTCTTTCTGCTATTATACATAGTCAAACTTTAGCTCATCCTCTCCCTCCTCATTCTTCACAACAGATTTATCCCTAAGCTGAACCTGTTGACTTCTGGAGATGGAGAATGAGAAATTCAAGTTGTTAAGATTACTTGTGAACATTTATTGAACATTCACCATGTGCCAGGAAATGCCCTGTCATTTGAAGAATATGGTTCACTCATTAATTCTTAACAAATAAGTCTCTGAGCAGATACTTTATCAAAAAATTAAGATACTATGATATTAACACTTTCAGGTTGAAAAGGATATTACTGATGAAGTAAAAACCAATGACAATAAATTGGATTAAAGATATATATATATATCTATAGATGTATATTAAAATTTTATGTCGATTGGCGATTAGATGAAATACATTATGTTTTTTTTAACCTTTTATTGGGTTTTCTCATTGAGAATTTCATACACATATGGTGTGCATTCTGCTGAATTGATATTGATAGATTCTGGAGAGAGACTAATGCTGTCTTCAATTGTACACATACTGCTGAACCCACCAGAGTCCAGTGGATAGCTCCAAACCCAGGGTCACACAGATACCCTGGTTGAAGCCAGTTGGTCACAAACCAAAACAGACATGAATGTGAGAAAGAGAATTGTAGGCAAGAGTTGGTGTAGGGGGTACAAAGATGTGAATAGGTGAGGGTGAGAATATGTGTTACGTACATGTATGGAATTGGCAACAAACAAGTATCATTAATAATAATAAAATTTAAAAAATAAGGCGGAGAGCAATAGTAGAAGTCAACTGACATAGACTTCTGACCTCCATACATCCACACATGAGCACACACCTACCCATGCACAGGCATACACTATACACACATACACACACACACACACACACATCAAAAAAAGACCATGGAAATAGTGCTGTGTGACATGTGATGGTTAATCTTAATTGTCAGCTTGATGAGATTAGAATCACCTAGGAAATGGACCACTTATGCATGCTTGTGGGGGATACCTTGATTGATTAATTGAGCAGGGAAGATTCACCCACTGTGGGTAGCACCCTTCCCTGGCTTGGGGCCCTGGACTATACAAAAAAGAGAAAATGAGATAAACATTGATCTCCCTTTGATTCCTGGTTGCCAATTCAATGTGAGCAGCTGCCTGAAGCTCCTGCCATGACTTCCCTGTCAGGATGGAGTGCGCCCTGGAAGTGGGGTCCAGAATAAACTCTACTTCTCTTAAGTTGCTTTTGTCAAGGTATTTTTCACAGCAACAAAGAAAGTAACTAAGACACCATATATTAATGAAGCACACAGCTGTATTAGTGCTGTAAACATGACCATTATGCATATTTTTTGCATCTGAAGCAGCAACCCAAGTATTTTGTATAACTGGTGACCATAAGTAAATGCTGCTGGTCATGTTTGTATCTGGATAACTGGAAAAGGGTTGTCTAGTGCAAATCAAGTCACCTAGGAGAAATTGCCCCATTCCTGAGAATCATACATTCCAATTTTTTCTTGCCATGTAACAAATCACTCCAAAGCTAGAGTCCTTGAAACACCAATCATTTTATCATCTCTCTGTGGTAGAGGAACTCCAGGAAAGGCTGGTTCTAACTCCAGGCTTCTCATTCGGTCTCAACTGAACAGCGGAAAGAATGGACAGCTGAGAGCTGGAGCAGCTGGAGCCTGGTCCAAAGTCTTGCACTCTTTCTGTAGCATCTGAGTCTCTCCCTGTGGTCTTCCTGAGCTCTTTTGAGTATCCAAACATCTTGAAAGACCTAGAGGAGTCAGACTATTTACACAGTAGCTGAAGCTTTCAGATTAGGTGTCCAATGAGTAGAATAAAAGCTATGTCACCTTTATGACCTGGCTCCCAGAGTCCTGGATGTCACTGCTGCTGTGCTCTGTCAGATGCACGTATGTCAGACAACTGTCCTGATTCAAGAGAAGGGAAACTACCTTCACCTCTTGAAGGAGGAGAAGCAACTTTTTATAACAGCATATGGTCTGGGAGCAATTATTGTGTCTGTGTTTGGATAATACAGTCTGTCACAAGATGAAAGAAATGTCAAAGTGACAAGGAACTGGTATTAGAATTCATTCATTGCAGAGGACTTAACATTAAATAAAGCCTTGAACTTCCACTGAACTTCATCCTGCTGATTGAACAGAAGTCAGCTAACTTCCAGAAAGTTTTGACTGAGTTAGGAGGAAAAAGGGAAACTACAAGGTTATACTAATTAAACCCCAGTATTCTTAAAATATATTGTTAATTCTAAAGGTATTACAGAGTTCAAATTCATGATCATCAGTTTCATGTCTTCTATGTCTACATAATCATAGCACAGTTCATTCAGTAAGTTAAAATAAGATTTCTCGATGGTAACAAAACATGTCACATTTTAACTGACATCAGGTTTTCTTAAGGATTCATAAAATAATGTATCTTATGATCTATGACATGTTTGGCTTTGATGAATGAAGCACGGTAGGCACCATGACAGCATAAAGTCAGCAAAAAATTCCTCTCCCTGAGATAGTCAGAAAAGATCCCAGAGAAGAAATGGTACTGGAACTTGCTAGGCTTTGAGAGGTAGAAATAAGCTTCAAGGGAACAGCAGGAAGGTACTGCAAGTGTCTGAAGAGCACCTTCAGTGGAGCCCCATGCCTCTACCCAGGCTCAGCACCATAGTGCTGTATATGCAGCTCCCTCTCTAATTAGCCTTTCTAGCTCCCTGGTAGGCTTTGTGCCAGTCCTCCTTGGAAGGCCTCCCAGTCCCATGTTGAGCTTTGTTAGTAGTTGTTAGTAGGGACCGAAGTTTCATTGGTGGGGAGCTACATGCAAGATCGAATTTTGTCTGTTTTACCCATTGGGGTTTCTTTGGGGTTGTGTTTGTTTGTTGTCAAGGGTAAGGTTTATAATGATAGAGTTTATGGTTTTAAAATAAGATTTAAGAGCTGGTAAGATGACTCGGTGGGTAAAGGCACTTGCTGCCAAGCCTGATGACCTGAGTTCCATTCCCAGGACCTACATGGCTGAAGAAAGAGCTGAGTCTGCAAGCTGTCCTCTGACCTCCACATATGAGCCTTGACATGCATGTACACACACAATAAATGCAAAAAAAATGAGTTTTTATCGTGATGTTTTCTTTTTTATAATTATTTTATTGAATTTTTGTGTATTTCATACAGAACATCTTAACCATCTTTATACCCCCTTCCCCGTTGGCCCCTTCTCATATTCCCCGCTGGAGTATATGCATTCTGTCATTTGTGTTAAGGATTATTTAGTCAAGGTAGTGTCCCTAGTCCAAGTTCATTCATTGAGGTCTAGTCAGCCTATCTAGAGTCCCTCAATTCAAGATCAGCTCTTCCTCACCCAGCAGTAATCAGCTGCCAATAGTTCTTCAGCTAAGATTGGGGCCTGCTACTCATTTCCACAGTTCCACAGATGTCTACTTGAGTTTGTATGGGTCTTGGAATACTGACACCATTGCTGTAGGTTCATATGAGCAGGGTCCCAGGAGCCTGTAGGACTCTGTTTCCATATGGTCATGAACCTCCTCCCTGATTCTTACAATCTTTCCACCCCCACTTCGGTAATGATCCCTGAGCCCTGAGTGGGCAGAGTTTAGTATGGATTCCTGTTCAAGTACCCACACTCTACAGACATACTCTCTGTGCTTTGGCTGTTTGTGTCCTTTTGTGTTCATGGCTCTCTGCTGCATGAGGGAACCTCACTGATGAGAGTTGAGAGATGTATTAGTGTTCTCTTTATCCTTTGTTCCACTATGTTCCATGAGCCTTAGATGTAGCGGTTGCATTGTAGATGTGTCACAATTCACAGACAATCTCTGTGTGTGATCAGTTGTCCAACTCTGCAGCAATCTTCATCTGTTGCAAAAGAAATTTCTTTGATGAGTGGTGACTGGGATATTTGTTTGTAAACATAAGGATCCATATTTTGCACATAGTAAGATACTGTATTTGTCTAGGGATGTGACCGCATTGGGTTTTTCTCTAAGATCTATGACCTCTCCAGCCATGTGTATTTGACTATGCCAACCATACCTAACACATGAGTTTCCTCCCACTGAGTGGGCATTAAATCCAATCAGGTAGCTGTTGATTACCACCACCACCCCCAAGATAAAAGTTCCACTATTGCCCCAGTGTCATAAGCTGTGCCAGTTGTTGATGTGGTTTGGCCTTAAAGTGGGGTTTGACCATCCATTGATGGTTTCTCTTAGCAGCTCGTGTAGTGATCTCCAAAGCTATGAGAGTCAGCCTTCAGGGGAGGTGGCTTCCAGGTCTTTCCTGTCTTCAGCAATAAGGTATTACCTTCAAGTTCTGGGAATCAATCAAGGGCTGTGGCAATAACCTGTGTAATTTGGGGAGTCTCTTGGACTATCCTGGCCAAAAACTCAAAGGGGGTTTCCCCTGTTTGGTACTGCTTCTTGTTATGTAGCCTTCAGTTATACACATGGACTCATGTAGAGATATTGTATGTGTAATTTTTCAGTAGTTTTTTTTTTTTTTTTGCCTCTGGGTTCTAACACTGGCTAGGCATCGATTTTGAATTCCAGTTTCTACAATATAGCAACTCTCAGCTTTTGTCCTTCATTCAGTTAATGCCTACTTGCTGAACACCTTTCTATATTTCTGATGCTGGGTGAGCCAATGGCTGACTGTTCATGGTATATTCTTTTTCATGGAATGTCTAAGTTGAGGAGAAAATACAATTGCAAATTAGAAATTGATGGGAAATTAAGAATGTTATGAGAAAGAATGATGGGATGAAATGATTTGATTTTGTTTTCTTGTTTTATGGTCTGACTATGTTACCGAGGATGACTTAAACTTGTAATATTCTTGACTCAGCTTCCTGAATGCTGGCATTATAGGCATGTACCAAAGTGCCTGTTGGAAAAATTATTTTTTAAAGATTTATTCACTTTTATTTTATGAATAGGAATGTTTTGCTTGCATATATGTAGGTTTACTATGGGTATGCCTAGCAGAGGCCAGAAGAGAGTGTCAGGTCCCCTGGAACTGGAGTTATAGAGGGTTGTAAGCTACCATATGGGTGCCAGGAACCAAACCTGGGTCCTCTGCAAGAGTACTAAGCACTCTTGATCCCTGAACCATCTCTTCAGCCTGGTTAAATGATTTTTTGATAGGGACATTTTAACAACTTTTAATCTAAATCTCTGAAAAAGTATGTTTTGGCCAATTGTGTTAGCACACAACTGTAATTTCATCACTCAGGAAGCTGAGTTGAGGTCACCTTTAGTTCAGTGCCAACCTGGACTACATAGTGAGTTTCAGGTCAGCCATAGACACTTAACAAGATCTTGTCTCATAAAAGGGGGGCTGGAGAAATGGCTCAGTGGTTTCTGGCTGCTCTTGCAGTGGACCTGGGTTTGATTCTCAGCACCTACATGGTAGCTAACAACCATCTATAACTCCAGTTCCAGGAGATCCAATGCCCTCTTCTGATCTCCATGGACATTGCATGACCCGATCTGTGTGCACCTACCTACATTCAGGCAATACATTCCTACACATAAAAATAATCAATAAAAATTTTAAAAAGGAGAAAACCCATATGTTTTATGATACTATATCTTCCTAGCCGACATAAGCTGAATGTAATTTGGTCTCTTTATAGCTGTTTTCCTCAGCATTAACTATGTCATATGATTCTCTCAGCAGTTACTGAAAATAATAGGACTTAATTACTGAGAAATACTTCACACACATTTTCTCATTAATTCTCCCAACAACTCTATGAAGTACTGTCATTGCTCTCCTTTATAATAGGTACTGACTGAGATACAGGATGAGCAGTCTGCCCAGTCAACACTGCACTGCAGGCAGCCAAACTTGCTTTTACTCCATGACGGTTTTATGGCCATTAAAGAAATTGCAGTCCCTCAGATTTAATGATTCAAGCTTATACATGTTTTAAAAAGCTTTCTTGACTCTTCTTTTTCTTTTTTAACCACTCCTGTTGAGCTACCATTTATATTCCATCCACTGAATCACTCCAGATTATAGAGCTTAAATGTATTAATAGTATTTTTGCCCATGACACCATCATGTAGTCTGGGTACGAGACTCCCAGAGGTTTTCATGTGTATGTTCTGTGCCTATTCCCTGGTTACCACTACACAGGGTGGGGAGGAATCATGCAGTGGGTTCTTTTCTGAGCTTTTGTATCTGGCCTTTCTTTCGGCGTTAAACGTTTCCTATCCACTCATGTTGTAGCATGTATCAATGATGTCAGTATTTTTATCAAATAGTATTCCATTGTCTGTTTATCATGATTTATTAATTCTCTTGTTGATAACATTTGGACTATTGGATGTTGGCTGCTTTATGAATGAAAGTGTTGTGAATATCCATCTCTCTATATGGCCATTCTATATTTTCATTTCCTTGGGACAAATATCTGGGAGAATTGTTGGGTTATGAAGTAATTGTATGTTTATGGAAGTAGCTGCTCCATTTCAACCTTCCAGCAGTTCTAGTTCTTTACATCTTGGCCAACACATGGTGTGAATGATCTTTGAAATTTATTTTAGCTACTAAACAGTTATATATTAATATGTCATTGTGGTTTTAATTCATATTGAAATGTTTGTTCAAACCTTTTGCCAGTTTAGTTTTGTCTTACTATTGAGTCTTAAGGGGTGTCTGTGTGTGTGTGTGTGTGTGTGTGTGTGTGTATGTGTACACATATGATTCTATATATGTTATTTGTACCATTTCTGTATTATAGATGTTTTCTCCCTTTTGGGCTTACTTGCTTTTTCATTTTCTCAATAATGACTTTTAAAGGACAAAATATGTATTTCAAGTAAGGTTCTCAGAGTTTTTTATTTTTAATCATGGTTCTGGGTTTTGTGTGTCATGTCCAAACACTATTTACCAATACCAAAATTACAAAGATTTTTGCCTTCTATTTTCTCCTAGAAGATACATGTTTTTACCTTTATCCATAGCTGCATGAGCCATTTCTAATTAATTGTTAATCTGATGTGAGGAAACAGTTGATGTTTGTTTGTTTGTTTGTTTGTTTGTTTGAGACAAGATTTCCCTCTAGCCCCAGCTGCCCTAGAACTTACTATGTAGACCAGGCTAGACTTGATCTCAGAGGTTCAGCTGCCTCTGCCTCCTGAATGCTGGGACTAAAGATGTGTGCCACCACACCTGGACCTTGATGATGATGATTTTTTAATTCTCTTTTGCTTCACAGATGCCAGTATTTTCTCCTGGTTTTGCTCCCCGTTTTTTCTTTGTTGTGTGTGTGTGTGTGTGTGTGTGTGTGTGTGTGTGTTCTACCCTTTCTTATTTGTTGCTTCTAGTACTCAAGAAAGCCAGCCAAGGTCATTGGAAGAGACTGTAAGCCAAAACCTAGAGAATACTACTGTGAAACTCATAAGGGTTTAAGGCAGCTCTTTTGGTGACAGAAACCTTGTTCTATTGGTATCCAAAGTCCCATGTATTTGAGATGGCCCAATCCTAGAACCTCAGGAAAAGTAGCATTTGAGCCTCACACCTTATATATTTTATTTGAGTACATTTTATGGCATATAATTTGCTAAACTATAGGCCATATATTTTATTAGTGGTAATTCCACACATTATGCCCAGTTTAATACCGATCACTATAAAAAATTGATCGATCAAATATTGGAGTACATAACATTGCAGGAAATAGAAATTAGCATTTTTCTGATTACTTTCCAGAGCCCTGGTCTGTCTTTTTTCCCATTTCTATAAATTTTATATTCATTTAAATTGTGTGTGTGTGTGTGTGTGTGTGTGTGTGTGTGTAAGCACTTGCATGTCACAGTGCATGTGTGGAGATCAGAGGATAACTTGCAAGAGTTTGCTCTCTTTTTGCACCATGTGGGCTCCAGGGATCAAATGTCAGGCTTGGTGGCAAGCAGCTTTACCCACTGAGATATCTCGTTGCCCCTATTTTTGTATATTTTTGGACATACATTCACTAAACTTTGCCTTTTTACATACTTTTGATTGCATACATATATTAATGCAGTATTATTTTTACTCGTAATATAAAAAGTAGAGAAACTGAATAAAATTCATAATTTATCTTGCATTCAGTGATCTGCTCATGGGTCATCCTCAGTAACATAACATAGGCTCTAAATTTTTACTTAGATTCTGAAATTAAGCACTGATGTATGAATGCTATCATAATGAAATTTCACAATCCAATTACTGAATTATCAAAGACAGTTGATGTTTACTAATAAACCATGTTGTTTGCAAACCATATGTTATAACAATATGGAAAATTTATTTTGTAATGATCCAACAAGTTATTATCAATAAAATTGTCCTTTAAACTTTTTAAACACCACAGTCACTTCTGGCCAGCTTTTACGTTTTGCTTAAGAAACAAGTATTTCTTGGGTGACTCAAAGCCACCACAGAGCTATGCAAAGAATTACTGAGAATTTCCTATGAAAACATTTGGACACCCCATACATCTGTACAATTCCAATATTTGTAATCATTCATATTCAGCATGTATCTTCTAACCATGCCCATGAAAAATAAAATGATTACTTTTTCCCCAACATTCAGCAGGCATTCTAAATTAGCCAGCTGGTCTCTTGTCATGGAGGGAAATGTATAGTCTCTTTATAAAAAGTGACAGAAAATATGTCCATGGCACCAGTCACTTTATATGCAAGTGGAAAGTGCATCAGTGTAATGACTGATGGTTGGAGAAGAGCAAAAGAGTGTGGAGAGAGAGAGAGAGAGAGAGAGAGAGAGAGAGAGAGAGAGAAACATGAATCAATGAGGAAAGTACTTCCTGTGCCTTGCAGTGGCTCTGAGAGAATAATATATTTTGAGAAAGTGAAATCACTTTGTTTTATAGCAAGGTACTCATCTCAAGGTCCACATGTTGAATTTTTATTAATATTATTATTATTGAAGATTCTGAAGTCATTTAAAAACATGACCTATTAGAACAATTCAGTGCACCAAGTATGCTTGCAAAAGCCATGTTGTAAATTGTGATTTGGTGCAGGATTATAATCAGTGCAGTGTTGGAGAGTTATCCCTCTTAACAATATTTTCCTTTCTATGCGGTACCTCTTAGACAGTCATAGACCCCACACTTTTATTTAATCTCTTTTTTTTCTTTTTCTTTCTTTTGTTCCATTAATTTACTCTGCTTTTTTGTCTATTTCAAACTATCAAACTTTTTTGGGAACTGTCATTTATAATTTAACTTGTGTTACTGTTACTAGTATTAGGATATGTGAACTCGATTTTCTCCAAGGAGCTGGGTATCAAGTCCCTCGCCAGTCATCAAATAACAGATAGATAGATGGATGGATCTTGGAATTGGGAAGGGCTTTAAAGTTTTCCTCTAGTCCCGTGTTAAGACCAGAAACTGAAACTGGAGTCCACTCAGCACCTTAGAGTAGGAACCTCAGACCTGTCTTACTCCCACCCTCTTCCTCTTCACTTCAGTTTCCTTTTGGTTAAAAGCAGTAGAATTGTTGGAGGCAGTTGCCATCTATATGGGGAAGCTCTCAGTGACATTGTCTTTTCCTAAAGAAGTCATCTAACCAACTCTATGAGCATTGACTGAGCACTTATAGCATACATACACTGTGAGAACACAGCAGTGAACGAAGAAGGCAGCCCTGTGAGACCGGCTAAATTACATAGATGAAGAGACATGTAGTGTGCTACCTGGTGACAAGTGCTTTGAAGGAAAACAAGTCAAGTGAAGGAGGGAGGGATCACATGCAAGGGTTTCTATTAGAAGATGGGTAGAAAGGATCAGAGAAATTCTAAGCAGTGTAGTGAGATGTCACAGAACAGGTGACATATGAGGGAAAATAAGTCAAGATATATGTGGTCTGTTTCCTTCATGACTGTAGCAAATCTAAGCTCTCTACAAATTCAAGACTTTCCACACCTCTCTGTTCAATCTTTATCTTCTCCTCTATCAAATAAATGAACCTCTTGATGTAAGACTTCCCTTTACCCTAAGAGTCTGCAGTGATCACAAGAGTTTCTTCTATGTGGTCTGTAACTGATTAAAGCAGCTAAAATTGCCCATGGAAAAATCAAGTGGCTTAGCTCCCTAGGCAGGGAGCGGAACTGGCTTGATCCTTTGTTTCCTCTCTGCCATCAGTTTGACTTCATCTGTAGAGCTCTCATGAATCATAGCTTGGGAGATCTTGCCATTGGAAAATACTTCAGCAAAGAGGTAACCTTGTATTTAAAAATGGAACACCTAGGCAGGGCATGGTGGTGCATGCACTCAGGAGCAAAGACAGGCAGATCTCTGTAAATTAGAGGCCAACCTGGTCTACATAGTGAGTTTCAGGCTACATAGTGAGTTCCAGGCAAGCCAAGGCTATGACTCAAAACAAAACAAAAAATAAAAATGGAGATTTCCAACAATGGCAATACCTTGGAGTCTTTTGAAAGAAAGAATTCTCAGTGTATTGAGGAAGCTTAACCATTAACTAGGTTTTGCTATGAGCTAAAGAGCATTAACATTTTTTATATTTTATTTATAAGAACAGACAGTGATCTTAAGCACTGAGCCATCTCTCCAGCCCCCAAGAGCATTAGCTTTATGATTAATTTTCTCACACTTTGTATGATGTTAAAATAAGAAAATGTCCTTTGATTTGACAAAACCCTCAAGAATCTCAGGGTATGTAGTATAGATAAGGATAAGGTTTATAAGCCAAAACCACTTTTACCACTTTTATGTACAAGTGCACCAACTATATACCTACACATAACTACAAATTCCCAGAAGTCTTGCAGATTTCATTTATATGTTGCCGTTACAATTTTATTATTTCAGAAGGAAAGTTGTCTTCATCAAATTCCCAATACCATCTTTGTTTGTCCACTCATTCACTTGTAGATGTTTGCTGAGTACACACTACATGCTAAGGACTATTCAGTGCTGTTTAGACTGTGCTCCCTGGAGCTACCTTTTCCCCAGTTTGTGCATTTCCTCATTCTTTAAGACCCAAGAGATGCTCATTGTACAAATGCCTATCCAAATTTATCCAAATTTATTTACTAATACACTGTGAGATATAATTAGATATAAACCATACATAGTATCATCAACTTCCAGAAGGTGAACAGTCAAGTTTGAATGAACTTACTTATCACCTTAATGCATTTAATGTATGTGTGTTTCACTTTAAGAGACTAGGCTATTTTGATAAACAACAGGTCGTTTAAGAGGACACAAACGGCCATCAGTGATGAAACAGTTTGAATATTCTAAATTTCTAAATAAACTCAATAATAACAGAATGCCAACAGAGATATTAAATTGAGTTTTGGTCATGGCAGACATTTAGAACCTTTACAAATTCGGTATCAGGAGAACATCTATTTGGTGGAAGATGGATACTTTTCACATTCTTTCCATTAGATAAAACTAAGCATCCTGGAAATTGTATATAAAATAATCATAAGAAGGCTCTGAAGATCACTGAGGAAACTTGAGACCCAAGGAATTACATATAGGAGAGTTTAGTGAATTTCCTTTCTTTCTTATATACCCATGTTTATTGTTAGAGAAACTAGCAGTCTGGAATTGCCAATGGGTATGATTAGACAAAAACAAACCGACCCAACTAAAACTTTCTCAGCCAAAGGCCCGATCAAGGGAAAGAAGACTTTTGACAGCTGCTCTGCTCTGGAGTTCTTATGCCCATCAGCGAATTCTAGCTCTGCTCTGACATTGCTCTTTTCCCCATAATCATTAGGACAATCATCCTCTTAGCCTTCCTATCTGACCTAAGCATTAGGGAGCTGAGAAACCCACAGGTCAAATCCACAGGTAGGGGCACATGCTCATCCGAGACTATGATTTAATCTTTCCCTTGAAGGCTTCTCCTCTTAACACATCAACATGGCTTCAGTATAGTAACTGTCATTCCAGCTGAAGGCTCTGCAAGACACAAGATTCACAAGCTGAGAGCATGGGGAAGAGCTATGGACACATCTACATTATTGATGGAGATTCCATTGCTCTTTTCCCAGTAATCATTAGGACAACTGGAAATAAAACCAGTAAGAATGAAGGGGAAAAATCCCCATCAACCAGCAAG
The DNA here is from genome assembly GCF_000622305.1 of Nannospalax galili. Lineage (NCBI taxonomy): Eukaryota > Metazoa > Chordata > Mammalia > Rodentia > Spalacidae > Nannospalax > Nannospalax galili. The sequence continues at coordinate 944,604 of NW_008341187.1, read as the reverse complement.
ACTGAGTCAATATTCACAGGCCAAATCCATAAAAAAAATTTTTAATTAACATAAATTCAGTTAGACAAAAGGTCTAAAAATATGAGGAGGAAACTCTTACTAAGATATTTTATGAACCTAGTATTTCCTTTATACTAAACCCCAACATAATAGAAGAAAAAAACTATAGACCAAGGCACACTATGAATATTTATGCAAAAATCTGTGACAAAATATTAATAAATAGATTACAACAATCTACAAATAATTATACTCCATGAGCAAGTTGAGTTTATTCAAGAGATAAAAGGCTGATTTAACAAAATCAACTATGTTATCTGGCAAAAGAAGAAAAATTACATGAGAAGAAAAATGACAATTGATATAGAAAAGCATTTGACAGAAGTTAACACCCATTCTTGATTTTTAAAAACGACTCTCTCAGCATAACTAGAAACAGAGCGGGATTTCTTCAACTTGATAAAGAGCATCTACCCAAAATATTTGCTAACATCATACTTGATGGCAATACATTGAATACTTTCCCTCTAAGATCAGGAAAAAAGGTAAGATGTCTGTTCTGAGACACATGGATCAGAACAGAGAGCCCAAAATAGGCTCAAACAAGCATATCCAACTGACTTCTGACAAGGCTACAAAAAGAATTCAGTGGAGGAAAGATACCCTTTTCAACACATGGTCCTGAAAGCAGTTGGATGTCCAAATACAACAAAAATGGGCCCAGACTTAAGTCTCACATGTTATAAAATGTTAACTCAAAAATGGATCATGAACTTAAATGTAAAACGTAAAACTAAATTTAATCAATATCTTTGGCATCTGGGGTTATGCAAAGAGTTCTTACTTTTAATACCAAATGTGCAGGGTATAAAAGGAAAGAATAATAAATTAGAGTTCATCAAATAAATGAATAAATAAGTAATTTTAAACCCACATATCTGACACAAAGTGTTAGTACCTAGACTGTACAAAGAACTCTCAACCATAAACTTTAAAAATTATTAGAGCACAGACATGAAGAGATATTTCACCAATGAAAATACAGATGATAAATAAACACATGAAGAAATGTTCAATGTCATTAAAGAAATGCAAACCTAAAACCACATTGGTACTCATCATAATTACTACAATGAACAATAGTGAAATAAGCAAAGCTGAGAAGGATACAGAGAAACCGAAGCGTGCAGACACTGCTGTCGGGATGTACTACTGTGCAGACATTTTTGAAGACAGTTTAACGATGTCTTCAAAACTAAACATTCAAGGACCATCCCACAACAATTGTCCTCTGAGCATTTATTCCAGAGAAATGAAAACATATCACACAGAAATCAACCATAAACCGTTGTGGCTTTGCTTATAACAATAAAAAACTCAAACCAATCCCATTCATAGGCAGATGGGTAAGCACCCAATGACACAGCCATGCTAAGAAGGCCTTTTTAGGAATAGAAAGGATAGGAGATGAGCTACTGGGGTGAGCAACAACACAGATGAATCTCCAGAGATTTGTGTTGAGTAAAGAAAATCAATCCTAAAACGTTATATATCATAGGACTCTATATAACATCACTGCAACTACAAAATTACAGAAATGGGGAGTATTGTAATGGCTTCCAGAAGTCAAGCTGGGGCAGGGCACAAAGAAAATAAATGTGACTATAAAGGGCCAAGGTAGGGTTCCCATGACAATATGCCCTGTATCTTGACCTTACACTATTGTGATAGTCTACCCCACATTGTTCTGAGGGAAACAGGGTAAGGATATGTAAGACTCCTCTGTGTTATTTCCTATGTTATGAATCTATAAGTATCTGAACAAAATTTCAGATAGAGTCATGCTGTGTACCCCAGGCAGTCCAGGACTAAAGATTCTCCTGTTTACACCTGCCAAGTACTGGGATTACCGGTATGCGCTACAACTCCCAGCCTGAAAATAAAATTTCAATTTTAAATGTTCCACTAACTCCACTCAAAATGCAGTTAACTCCACTTGAATTCATCATTTAGTTTTTCAGTTTTGTGAGGCATTCTGTAATTCTGTAAAAGTTTGACAACTGGATTTGAAATTCTGGTATTGCTTTGGGGTTTTGTTGTTGTTGTTGTTGTTGTTGTTGTTGTTGTTTTTGGTCTTTTTGAGACAGGGTCTCCCTGTAGCCCCTGCTGTCCTGGAACTCACTATGGACCAGGCTAGCCTTGAACTCACAGAGATCCACCTGCCTCTGCCTCCTGAGTGCTGGGATTAAAGGCGTGCACCACCATGCCTGGCCTGGTATTGCTTTTTTAACGAAGAAATTGGTAAGCCAGTTGTGGTAGCACAGGCCTGTATGGTTCATGAGTTAAAGGCAAACCTGGGCCATATAATGAGACTCTACCTCACTAAAATGAGAAGGGGGGAGCTGGAAAATTGGTTGAAGTGATTTTTTTAATGACTGCAGGAATTTATTCCAAGGTATTTACTAGCTATTAATGAACCACAGCTACAACAAAAATAGAATCCCATGTGTTTTCTTTTTGTTCCATATTTATAGTTTCTCTCAATCAAAATAGAAATTGTAGTTAGCACGTTGTTCTTTATGGCACAGGGGATCACCTATTTCTTCATTGAGAATTGCCTTGTTAAACTGTATTTTTTTTTTTTTTGGTCTTTTTGAGACAGGGTCTACCTGTAGCCCCAGCTGTTCTGGAACTCACTATATAGACCAGGCTGGCCTTGGACTCACAGAGATCCGCCTGCCTCTACCTCCCGAGTGCTTGGATTAAAGGCGCGCACCACCACGCCTGGCTTAAATTGACTGTCTTTTATGGAACTCAAGTAGAGGATGTTTCCCTGACTTTGATATCCCTTCACTCAACTTCTATTTAACAAACACTGAGTGAGCCCCTCCTGTGTGTCAGGCACTGCTCCAGATATTGTATCTCCAGAAGGGAGCTAGAGTTCTCCTGCCGTCACCTGGAAGAGGACAGAGTATGTCTCAACCTCTTCTAGCACTTATCTATTTATAGTCCTGCCAGTAGCTCTTTTATAAATGCCAGTGTTTGCATCATGTTGTAAGAGGAGGCAAAACAGTGGTAGATTCTGTAGGAACAGAAGGAAGAGTTCGTTCTGCAGTTTCTCCTTATTTAAGAGAAGTGACTGTCTGTCCTCTTCCTTCACATATGAATGAGGCTCCATTTGTCAGATTTCCTTATGACTCTGGCTTGCCTTTACTAGGCATCATGGTTCAAGGACAGTTCATTTTAGATGACAGTCTGACTAGATGAAGGAATATCTACAGCAGTGGGAAGGGCATTACTTTGGATATGTCTCTGAGGGTATTTCCAGAGGAGTTTCACATGTGACTCTGGGCAGACAAGGTGGGGAAAACCCACCCTCAGCATGAACAGCACCAACCAATAGACTGGGTTTGTGAAGAGAACACGTACAGAAGGAAAATTAGCATCAAATGCCCTCTTGTCTGCTCCCTGGGCTATCAGGACTCCAACCCACCAGCCTTTGAGCTCTAACAGCATTAGTGGCTCCTTCGAATGGTCAGGCTTTTGGCCTCAAAATGAGAGTTCCACCATTGATTTCTCTGACTTAGAGTCTTTCAGATTCGGACTAAACCTTGCCACTGGTGTCCTGAGGTCTCCAGTCTGCAGGTGTTCTGCTGTGGGGCTTCTAAGAAGCCATAATCATGTGAACCAGTTCCTGCAAACATCTACGGCTTCTGTCTCTCCCCTGTCACAAAGCCAAAGTCCCATTCTTTTTCTGGAATCTAGATTCTACATTCTAAACCTAAATTACTTTCAAATTTTAGATTCTCTCTACATTGAAAAAAAAATTACAGAGATTCCCCCAATGACTGATAAGTTAATTATTGGTTACTGTGGTGAATCACTGTATTAGAAATGTATGTTCTGTAGTAAACTATGAACAGATATAAAGCATTTGAAGCAAGGAGAAAATTATAAAGGCACATGAGGAGGATACCAGAAAATACTTCGAAACAGTAATCCTTTGCCATGGAGTCAGTGGAAATGGTGGTGTCCATGCTAGAATAAACAAGCAGGAATTGGGCAGATGTCCCTGTGGTAATGCTTTCTGTGGATGATGTCACTGGACTTGTACAAGCCTCCAGGGCAATCTGTGGTGAATGGTTCTTGCTGTCTGGTACACAGGCTTAGAATGTTGGTCTTCAGAACATCTAAGGTTTATTTATTTTCTGTTACTTGTCTGTTAAGAGCTTGAGAAATGTGACTCCATTTTGATCGTGACATCTTTCACAATTTATTCTTGTTCTTCTGGAAATGATGGTAGAAGATGGTCCAGAGTACTTCAAGCTTCATTTCTACTTATGACAGACCAGGGACAATCTGGTTTCAGCAGGAATATCAAGAAAGCCTAAAGGAAACAAAACAAGAAAAAAACCCGAGAAAAGAGTATGAAGGGCGGCCCCTCCATCTCAGCGGTGACAGCATAGGCCGGATGGTGGAGTGGAATCTTAGGTTAGCTGTTGCTTTTTAAGAGTGTGTTACTAAAAATTCTTACTAAACACTAATGCTTAGGATGCTGTGTTCACTAAAAATGTTCAAGTGATTTTTGTGACCTAGAATGAATAAGATATCTGATTACAATTAGGAATTTGCTGTGAAAGGTCTTAAAAAGAGTTAAGGAGGTGCAGCTGAGTCACTGAAATCTGTGAAAACGGGTAAGTAAAGATCAGTCTTCACTTGTTTTAGAAAGGAATCTGATGCTTTTTCCTAGACTGATGATGTAGCTGTAACAAAAGCTGTTTTCTTTTGTAATAAAAGTACATCAGCTGTTCTGAGCAGCCAATACCTTTGTAAAACACAAAATCAAGAGTAGAGGTGGACAGCAGTGGCCTACACATAGCTGAGGCAGAATGTATTAGAGCTACACAGCTAAACCTGGCTCATACACAATTTACTCAAACCAGAATTCCCTTTGACTACCCAAAGGCACCAAACAGAATCTTCTCCAGGTGGAGGTGAGGGGCAGGCAACCCTCCTCCCTACCTTCTCCCCTCCAGCCAGGCATAGCTCAGTAGGTTCCACTTTAACCTCAGTACTAATTCTCTGGGTCTTTATCTGAACTACTTTTAAATTAAATTTAAGCAACTATTTGCTCCATTAACCCACGCAGCCCATTAGCACACTGTGTGCATTTACTGTACAATATTTCTAATGAAGTAAAATTTCAAGGCCGTTTGATAGGTATGGGAAAAGAAGGGCCTGATATAGCCAGAAGGAAATACTAATCTCCCAAGGATTTCAGCAGGAGAGCTAAACTTAGCGGCAGATTTCACTTTCTATTTAACTGTAAATGTGTAGCTTTGTGGAGCAGCTTGGGACGATACTTTGTGCTGCACAGAAAGCCTTAGGAGTGAGGAGAATGAGTGCACTTGGTCCCGAGGACTGTTTCTGAGCATCATAAATTCTTTTTCCCTGCCCAAGTTACCAAGGAAACCAAGTTTTTGATGCTTCACTTGAAAATGTTTGTTCTTTACCTTGAAGCAGGCATCCTGTGTCGGAGGAAGAGCTGGGTTGGAGGGAGGCCCAGAGAACTAGCAAGCGAAGGGGCTTGGTCAAAAGACAAAAGATGGGGAGTTAGTCCAGCAAGTGAAGTTAGGTTTCAGGGAGATTCTAAGGGTTTCTGGGAGTCCTGGGATGCAAAAAGATTAGTCTGCTTCTCTATTCTGACCTTCACTCCCAGTTATGAAGTAGACAAGACTGAACTTGTCTTTCCACACAAGTTGCAAGTGTATCAGCACCAAGCAGGATCCTGCAGACTCCCAGGCGCATAAGCTATGTACAATGAACCCTCTCACACACATGCATGCACATACCTGCATACATATGCATACATGCATACATATGTACACAAATGCATGCACACAGTACATGCATATGTACTCTTTAGTAATATTCATTGAATACTATAATGTTTCAGCCAACAATGGACCACATTTACTACAGTGGCCTCATAGTTTATAATGGAGGTGACAATTTCCTCTCACCTGGTGACACTCTAATGTAGTGTAATGCCTTACTTCATGTTTGTGCTGGTACCAGTATAAACCAACCTACTGGACTCTGCTGTATAAAAGTATAGCACAAAATTATGTGTTGTGTGTGACATTTGATATTAAATAGCTATGCCATTGGGTTATGTATTTACTGTGCTGCTCTTACCATTATTTTAACTCCCTCTACTTAGAAAATATTTTTTCTCTTAAACATGCTGCCATGTTATGCCAGCTGCAGTTGGATTCATCTCATGTTTACTGTGTCTCTTGATTGCATCAAGAGGCCACACTGAGCAGCTAAGCTACACCTCTGTGTTCTTTGTAAGTAAGATCAACTGTGTTCCTACAATGGCAAAATCATCTAACAGTTCAGTCCTTAGAACATCTCATTAAGCAGTACGTGGCTGCCGTCCAGCTTTCACCATGAGTAGTTCATGATTTCTAATTGGAAGAGGTATTTTAAAGGTGAATAAGTGCTGTCTGTACAATATGGTCCAGAAATTACATAGTTAAAACACCTAAATTTAAGAGAAAATGTAAGGGGCTCTGTTTCTTTCAGAGTTAGAATGTGAATTGTCTCCCATAGGCTCTTGAGTCTTAACACTTGGTTCCCAGCTGGTTGTATTGTTTTGGGAGGTTGTGGACCCTTTAGAGATCTACCTGCAAGAAATGGATCGCTGAAGGTTAGGCCTTCAGAGTGATAGCTCAGCCTACTTCTGGCTCAAGCTCTCTGCTTCCTGGTCCACTGAAGTGTGAATAAGCAGTACAAGCTCCTGTCACAATTTACAGACCTGCTTCCCCCGTGCCTCCTTCCTCACGCTGTGCTCTGCCATGACTCTTCCCCATGCCTCCTCCACTCTCTCAAACCATGGGCCAACTCAATCCTTCCCCTGAAGTTACTTCTTGCTAGACATTAGGTCACAAGGAGAAAAGTAATTAACACAGTTTTCTAGATTCCTCTATACAGATAGTCTCTGGTCTAGAAACTGGAGTCTTCGACTGTAGCAGATGATGCAGTTCTCTTTCCATTTTTAAACAATAGTCATTCAAGAAGAGTCTACCATACCAGAGCCTCCCTGAAAAGACTGCAAACAACCTAGAAAAAAATTGAGTCTGGAAACAAAAGCAGCACTAGATAAAGGGTAATGAAAGGGAATACACACAGAAGAAAAATAATGGTTCAAGGAGGGAGCGCTTGTGCTGGCAGTCAGGGTATATAATCAGAAAGTGACAAATGAGGGTGAACGCAGGTTCTCACTGTAAACTGAAAACTGAGAAAAGATGCCTCTCTCAGAGATCTAACTGAAGGTGTCCTTCCGACGGCCTCTTTTGCCCATGGGTGAGCCATCTGGCTCTTTGTTCAGTTTGGAAATCTGAAAGTCATATTCCTATGGGGTCCCAGTTCCCCTGGTGAGGACACACACAATTAGAATGCATCCACAGAAAGCAAATACCTTCTCAGCAGAGAGTTTGCACAACCTGCTGAGTAAGAAGTTGCTATTGGTTACCTGTTCACTTGACCATACTTTAGATGTGTATTGTGTCATAATGACTTGTGGAAACAGCCTATTTTCAGAGCTTGGTGCAGCCTCGTTGTAGCAGTAGTATCAAGAATGAGTTAGGAGCAGATAAAGAAAGAAGCATTTGATTGCCCTCAATCAGGCTCTGGCTTAGGTTGTCATTAAATCAGAGGCTTATTTGAAATCCTTCTTGGCTGTAACCCATTCTTAGCCTGCTTATGTGAGTCTCGAGTTCGCGGATAATTTTATGTTTTGTTTGTTCTTCACGCACTGCCTTCAAGATGTGCTCATTGGTATGCACTGTTTCTGGGGAGTCTCACCTCGGAGCATGCTTGGAAAGCTGGCGGAAAACAGGATTCAGCCTGTGGGTTAGCCATGTGGAAATGACAGCATACAAATCAAATGGAATTTTGAAGCCACATTCTTCGAAGGTAGTGACTGCAAGTCGAAATAGCATCCTTTTGAACATTTCTTGGTTGCTTTAAATGAGGTAAAGTTCAGACACATCTAAATTATTAAACCTTTTCCAATTTCCCTCAAAATACTCTTTGGACCAAAAAGTAAAAAAAACTACCTCAGGCTGAAAGTGAAATGAACTCTACTTGGAAAACTAGAACTTGAAGTTGTGGGTGTTCCACTTCCAGTGTGTGGGCGAGCCTCCAAGAACATATCTTACTAATGCATATATTTGTGCCTACCCATGTATATTACTTTCATATTGAATTATTTCTCTACCTCTAGTCGTCTGTGCCTGTTTATCCCTCTCAGGGAATAATATTCATGTCATGCATTATTGTAAGTAAATAAGTGTGTGTGTTAAGATCATTTCTTAACCATATGTCACCTCTAACCTTTGTGTAGAATGTCTTTTACATTAGCATAAATATTAAGAAGATGCCATTTCCGCTATATATAGGGCTGCCTTCAGCTAATCAGTTTTTCATGCATTTAAATAGGAATATTAGAATGATGGTAATTACTTTAGTTTTCCATGAATGATCCATCAAGACATTGCATTTCACAGGACAGTATGGCTCAGGGTAAGTGGAACAGAATTTGATTGTGAGCTAGGTTTGGAATATCTTCAGTGTGTTATTGGTAACTTTAAAAAAGAATTCTCTTTTTAAAAAATATACTATTCTAAGATTAAATGCACAAGGAATCCAGGAATCTGAAATGCCCAGAGAAAGAGAAATTGTAATAAATTTAAAAATCAAACATTTATTTAATGCATGAGAGACAATAAATTTTCAGGAAGATGACATAACCTCATTTCACATACACATACACATTCAGGCACACATATACACATACTACATACAAGCACACATATATATGCATGCATATACATATACACCACAAACATATATACACATATACATTCATATGCATGCATACACATATATATATACAAATACACACTACACGCATATACACATACATGTACTTCATACACATAAGCATATGTGTATGTACATATATATACACTTATACACATATATACAAATATACACTATACATATACACTTACATGTACTTCACACACGTAAGCATATATACAAGTATGCATACACATACATATACACACATGCACATATACATGCATACACATAAACATACACACATATACTCATATGCACATTTATAGGATGAATGTGAGAAAATTTGTCCACTTTTTGGAAAAATGCCTTTTATCAAAATAATATTTTTCTTTCTTCCCTTACACAAATACATCTGTGTCTTATAAATTGTTGTCACAAATGAAACCAAACCTTTAAAAAGCTCAATTTTAAACAACTTGAATTTTGTCAATATATACATGTCCTGAAGCTGCCTTTACTCCATGAGAGTTGGATGTCACTAATGAACAGACACTGTCCCTGAGTGCAGATTAGCACAGCCTGGTGGCTGGTGGTTTCCTTTCAGCCTTGTTTTTCTCTTTGTCTGCACAGCAGTGTTTGTTTGCACTAAGATATCAAAATAATTGCATGCTTTGTTTCATTGTTTTATAAAAATTAGTAGGAAATTGGAGGAAATGATTGGTTTGGTGCTAGAATAAAAAGCAGCCTTTTAAACCTACAATCCAGAAAGGGAAGAAAACTTGACACACACTGAAAGGGGAAAATCTTTGGCTTAATAAGATAATTCTCATAGTTAAGCAAGACAAATATATATCTGATAAGAAATGACAAAAATTGAAGTATGATATTTTCACATTACAAAATGTTTTGCACAAAATTATATGTTTGCATATATATATGTATATATATATATGCATGCCCAAGAATATGTGCTTATTCTCATATTTTGTTATGTATTACTTGGTTAATTTATGAAGATTAACAAGCAGAAGCTAAAAGAACATGTGTTAAAATCTTGAAATACATTGACAAAGTTTTCACTTAAAAATGATATTTGGTCTCTCTCCTACCCACAGGCCTCTCTCTAGGGTAAGTCCATCGCGCCTTCCATGCCTTGACTCGCCCAGCCTCATTCACCCTCCCATTTCCTCCACCAGTCTCTCCTAGTTTGGGTCCTGACCCATTCCTTGTCTTGGGGCCCCAGACATCTGGGGAACCAATACTGCTTCCTGACCCTTTTCATCCAGACCAACATAGTGCCTTCTCTGGGCCACAGGAGCACTGCTGCTGGGCCTGGCCCTGCCCTCATCTACCTCTGATTCCCTGAGCCTGCACCACCCTCCAGCCTCTTCCTGGGACAGGGCTGACATTTCCTCTTCCTGATCCTTTGCATCCAGGCCAACCCAGCTACTCAGTGCAGTCCCCAGGAGTCCTTGGGGCCTCTTCCCCCCTGCCCCCATCTGCCTTTGCATCTCTGGGTGGCACAGCCACTAGCTGCCCTAGACCAGCATCTTTCCCAGGCCAGGCTCCCAGGCCAGTCCAACCCCCAAATTCCTGAGGTCAAAATCGTTCCTGGAGGGATCTAGACCTTAGGAGAAAGCCTGAAATCATCTGACCCTCATCTGAATTGGTTCAAAAAGAAGCAGACCTAAACTTGAAGGCTTGAGTCTCACAAAAGAATCAGAAACTACAAAAGAAATTCACATGTCAAATTCACAGAGAAAAAATAATAAGATGAGAAACCAAAATAACATATCCCTACCAAATACCAATAGTCCTCTAGAGGAGTACAATGAGAACCCCCTAGAGATAATGCAGGACATGGAACTCAAAAGAACAATTATAAACATGATAAAAGAATTCAGTGAATTTAAAGAACAAACAAAGAAATCAAAGAACTGAAGGAAGATAGGAATAAACTTCTGAATGAATTCAGAAAAGAGTTAGAAATATTGATGAATACTCAGTCTGAAATGG
>NW_008341187.1:933128-933482 GCF_000622305.1 Nannospalax galili | reverse complement strand
GTAATTTGACCTTACCTTGTTGTACTAACAGAACTGAAGAAGAAAATTTCCCCAAAGTAAAGAAAGACATACCCATACAAATACAAGAAGCATATAGAACTCCAAACAGACAAGACCAGAAAAGAAACTCCACAGCACATCATACTAAAAACACTACACATACAAAACAAACAGACAATACTGAAAGCTGCAAAAGAGAAACAATTCACATATAAAGGAAAACCCAGTAGGATTACAGCTGATGTTTCAGTGCAAACTATGAAATCCAGAGGAGCCTGGACCAAAGTATTCCCAGTTTTAAATGACAACAGATGCCAACCCAGATTACTATACCTAGCCAAAATTTCTATTATA
>NW_008341187.1:931930-932737 GCF_000622305.1 Nannospalax galili | reverse complement strand
TTTTGTTGTCTGCAAGAAACTCATCTCACTTTCAAGGACAGACACTATCTCAAGGTGAAAGGATGGAACAAAATATACCAAGCAAATGGCACTAATTAAAAAGCAGGCGTAGCAATCCTAATATCGGACAAAATAGACTTTAAACTGAAACTAACCAGAAAAGACAAAGAGGGCTATTTCATTTTGATCAAAGGAACAATCAATCAAGAAGATATTACAATCATGAACATATATTCACCAAACTCTGGTGCACCCAACTTCATAAAAACAATACTACAGGACTTAAGACCCAAATTAACCCCAACTCATTAATAGTAGGGGACTTCAATACCCCACTATCTCCATTAGATAGGTCAACAGGCCAGAGACTTAACAGAGAGACATCTGAATTAAACAAAACCATATATCAAATGGACTTAACAGATATTTACCGAGTATTCCACCCAAACACCAAAGGACATACTTTCTACTCAGCACCTCATGGAACTTTCTCCAAAATCGACCATATACTGGGGCACAAAACAAAGCTCAGCAAATACAAAAAGATTGAAATAATTCCATGTATTCTATCAGACCACAGTGCAATAAAGATTACAATCGACACAAGAAGAATCCCTAATCACCACATGAACACATGGAGATTAAACAACACACTCCTAAATGATGAATGGGTCACAAGAGAAATTAAGAAAGAAATAAAAGTATTCCTGGAATTAAATTAAAATGACAATACAACACGACAAAATCTCTGGGATATGCTGAAAGCAGTCCTTAGAGGGAAGTCTATACATCAAAAAACTGGAAAAA
>NW_008341187.1:930721-931374 GCF_000622305.1 Nannospalax galili | reverse complement strand
TCAAAAAAATAGAAATGAAGGGAGAACTTCCAAATTCCTTCTATGAAGCCACATCACTCTAATACCAAAGCCAGGTAAGGATACAACCAAAAAAGAAAACTATAGACCCATATCCTTAATGAACATAGATACAAAAATTCTCAACAAGATACTTGCAAACCACATACAGACACACATCAAAAAGATCATCCACCATGATCAAGTTGGCTTTATCCCAGAGATGCACGGACGGTTCGATATACATAAATCAATAAACGTCATAAATCATATAAATGGGCTCAAAGACAAGAACGACATGGAAATCTCAATAGATGCAGAGAAGGCCTTTGACAAAATTCAACATGCATTTATGTTCAAAGTCCTAGAGGGAATTGGACTGGAGGGAACATACCTCAACATAATTAAAGCCATATATAACAAACCCACAGCCAACATCATTCTAAATGGAGAAAAACTGGAAGCATTCCCATTGAAATCAGGAACCAGACAAGGCTGTCCACTATCTCCACTTCTCTTTAACATAGTACTTGAAACTCTTGCAAGAGCAATAAGACAAGAGAAGGAAAATAAAGGAGTAATAATTGGAAAAGAAGAGATCAAATTATCCCTTTTTGCATATGATATTATACCTGAGAGATGCCAAAAATTCCACC
>NW_008341187.1:929371-930496 GCF_000622305.1 Nannospalax galili | reverse complement strand
AGAAATAAATTGAAGAAGATACCAATAAATGGAAAGACTTCTTAGCTCATGGACTGGAAGAATTAATATTGTGAAAATGGCCATCCTACCAAAAGTAATATATAGATTCAATGCAATGCCAATCAAAATTCCCATGACATTCACAGAATTGGAAAAAAACTATCCTAAGATTCATATGGAAGCACAAAAGACCTCAGATAGCCAAAACAACCCTGAGCACTAAAACCAATGCCAGGGGGATTACTATACCACATTTCAAGCAGTATTAAAAAGCTATAGTCATAAAAACAACACAGTACTGGCCGCAAAAATAGACCCATAGACCAAAGGAACAAAATTGAAGACCCAAATATGAGTAAAAGTCAATTTCAGCCACCTGATATTTGACAAAGGGGCCAAGAACATTAACTGCAGGAAAGACAGCATGTTCAGCAAATGGTGCTGGCAAAACTGGATCTCCCCTTGTAGAAGAATGAAACTAAACCCCCATCTTTCACCCTGCACAAAAGTCAATTCCAAATGGCTCAAAGACCGCAATGTAAAGCCTGAAACTCTGAAACTATTACAAGGAAACATTGGGAAAAACCTACAATATATAGGTGTAGGAAGGGATTTTTAAACTGGACATCAATTGCTCAGGAAACCAGGGCAAGAATTAACAAATGGGACCTCAATAAAATGAAAAGCTTCTGTACATCAAAGGAGACAACCAAGGGAGCAAACAGAAAAGCCACAGAATGGGAGAAAATCTTTACCAGTGACACATCCAACAGAGGTTTCATAACCAGAATATATTATGAACTCAAAAAAACAGAGAATCAAGACAAGAAGCAACCCAATTAAAAGATGGGCTAAAGAGCTGAACAGAGAGTTCTCAAAAGAAGAAGTAAAGATGGCTATGAAACATCATAAAAGTTGTACAACATCACTAATAATTAGGGAAATGCAAATTAAAACCGCTTTAAGATTTCATCTTACTCCAGTCAGACTGGCTAAATCAAGAGAACAAATGAAACCAAATGCTGGTGAGGATGTGCAGAAAGGGGAACACTCATTCACTGTTGATGGGATTGCAAACTTGTGCAGTTCTATGGAAAACAGTGTGGAGAACTCTTAAAAAACTAT
>NW_008341187.1:928519-928768 GCF_000622305.1 Nannospalax galili | reverse complement strand
GAAGGGTATACAAGGAACCTAGGGGATAAAGGGAAAGAAGGAACTCAAGAGCAGTAGGACCATAGGAAAAGGGTATTAGTAAGGGAGAAATTGGGGAAATAGGGGCACCTTAAGTGGGAAAACCATGATGGAGCGATGAGACAATGTGAGAGATAAACAATGCCTAACTAGTTTTGAAAACCAGAGGGAACCATATTACTCCTACAACCTACTGACAAATTGTACATAGCAGATCAAGAAATATATGTT
>NW_008341187.1:927473-928392 GCF_000622305.1 Nannospalax galili | reverse complement strand
TGTCCAGTCTATAAAGAGGAGGGTCAACACAGAGGAATCATTTCCTCCATGCTTCCAATGAAGCCAACCATGGTCGAGCAGGACCTTTGACTTATCTTCACATAGGCGGAACAGGTAAAAGAAAGGAGCCAGGGGCTCCTCCCAAGCCCATGTGGCCCCTGAGGAAAAGATCCTCAAATGACCTTAAGAGTAAACATAAATTGGTTTTTCTGGACCAACTCTATGGCCTTAAACACCCAAAACGAAAGTGTAACCAAAGATTAAAGATGCCTATATAATTTCATAAGCATCCATATGCATAGCTAAAGGCTACATAACAATCGACAATGCCAGACAAGCGATATGTTCTTTTGAGTTGTTGGCCAGGGTGGCCAAAGGGATTCCCAGATAGTACCCCAGCATAGAACTGGGAAAATGAACAGCAGACCCCAATCTTATACCAAGGAATATTGACAGCTTATTACCACTAGAAGAGGAACAGCTCCTAAAACAAAGACCTCTAGATAGGCTGACTAGATTCACCAGAAGGGCAAGTAGTGGGGAACAGCTGGGTGTGCTAACAACACAGTGGACTGTAGCAGAAATAACAGAGTATAAGGGCTCTGGTTGGGGGAGGGAGGCTATGGGAGGGTACCATCTGGGAAGAGGGTGCATAGACAGCAGACAGTAGCAGGGATATCAGAGTATAAGGGCTCTAGTGGGGGGAGGGAGGCTATGGGAGAATGCTATCTGGGAAGTGGGTGTAAAAAATAAATGAATAAATAAATAAATAAATAAATGTCTTTCCTTCTTTAAAAAATTTTTTTGTGTGAAACTAGAGAGATGACTCAGCAGTTAAGAACACTGGCTGGTCTTGCAGAAGACCTGGGTTCAAATCCCAGCACCCACATGGCAGCTAACAACTGTCCCTAACTCCAGT
>NW_008341187.1:848438-927388 GCF_000622305.1 Nannospalax galili | reverse complement strand
ATACTGAGTACAATAGTATATAACTGTATAAATTCAACTGTAAACCTAGAAATTTACAGCCAATTTTGAAACAGATGCATCTTAGCTCTGGAAATTGTTATTGAATATGTCAATGCTGTTGTAATGAAATGCTTCTTCCAATTATATGGTTATTAAATAATTTTTTCTAAATGATATTTGATTAAAGAGTTTAGAAAATTTTTATGTCAGAAAATAAAAGCTCCTTACACCAGCCCAGATTCTGAAACACCAGTCTCTTACATTTCCTCAGGTAAATTTCATGAACAAAAACACTAGACTCCTCACACATTGTGAAGATGGGTCCTTCTCCCCATGGCATCATTAGCATACGGATTTCCTTTCTATCAGTCCTGTTATGATACTGAGGCTCCAGAGGGTTTACAGGGAATTGTCCCTAGTTCATAGGTGGCAGAGCTGAACATGAACCCATAGACACCTCTTTGTTGGCAGCCCCAGTGTGCCTCAGTGGTCTTCCTTAAGGTCTAAAACATCCCAACATCCTTTTACCCCACAAAATCTTCACTCTAAAGAGGAACAAAATGAATGATTTGCCTTTGTATTATGACAATTAGCCACAAATATTTGATGTTATTACATAGAAGGGTTTGAGGCATGTTAGTGTGGCAGAGTAAATTTCTCTGGGGTGAGAAAGTAACATTACAGGCATTCGCTCACCTAAGAAAACTGCTTTGCCATTTATTAACAAATGCTAAGTGGTCCTTAAAAGGTAATCATTGGGCTATTTGTCTCTAGCAGTGTAGACAGAGCTTGATCTTTGGAACTGGACAGACCAGGTTCTGCATTGCAAAACTGTGGAACTGGCTCCTTAGCTTAGACCTCAGTTCTGTGAGAATTAGAGTTGTGCTTTTGTTTTGGTGTGTACTTGACAGAATTGTGAAATCAAGGTAGCAATAAACACTGTTTTGGTCTGATTACCAAGCGTCCCCCAGAAGGCTTATGTGCTTCGAAAATGCTTGATTAACCAGCTGATAGACCTTGGGAAGTCATTGGATCCTGAGAGCTCTGATGTAATGAGTGGATTAATTCGTGGATAGAGTCATAATTGATTAGGCTTTGGGAAGTAGCGAAACTCTGGAAGGTAGGGGTCTGATTAGAAGAAGTGGGTCAGTGGGCACATGCCTTGGAAGGGCATAACTTGTCCCCAGTCTTCTCCCCTGGCCGTCTCAGCTGTCACAAGATGAGTGGTTCTGCTCCATCACTCTCTGTACCATGTTCCATCCTTGTCTCAGGCCTACAGAGAATGAACCAGTTGGCTGTGAACTGCTACCTCCAAAACTATGAGCCAAAACAAACCATTTTTTTCCTTAAGTTGTTTTGTCGGGTGTTTTGTCCTGAAAGCAACAAAAAGATAACACACATAAATACTTCCCACTGCTCTGACACAAGATAGGCACCCAAGAGAATGTGAGGCTGCTGTTCTTTGTCTTCCTTCCCATACTTTCACCTCCTTTTATTGAGATCCAAGGTTTATTCCTGCCCTATTTATGAAAGTGGTCTGCTTTTATTTTTCAGTATGTTGTGCAGAACTTAAATCTGTAGACAAATTCTGCCATTTTTTAGATCTCTGTACTGTTTGGATTTTGGTGAAGAACCTCCATACACCTCCTGTTTGCTCTTCTAAATATTATCCTTAGCTGTCAATCCTTGTTACTGACTTGAACAGGGAGTTGTGCCTATGTCACAGGCATCTAGAATATTAACTGGAGGAGTAACAAATGTAGTGTCAACATAAAGTTCCAGAGACCATGTTTTATGAGTGCCCATGTTTCATGCCATCAGCATATTATCACACTTTGAAAAAGTTTAAGTAGATATTGGCTTTTGTTGCCGATACCAGGATTTATTGGCTGGAGAATTATTGATCCTGGGCAAATCTTGGTCATCATGATGCCTTCAGGACAAATAAATCTTTATCAGCTGTACATGAATCAATATAATTATCCTTCGCTTATGCACATCTTTTTCCTAACCACGTTGGGTTTTCAACCAAATCATGAAATAGGAGAGAAAGCGTTTGGAGAGGCAGTTGTGAGGAATTGCACAGAAAACATTCTGGTTGTGCTTTGTGGTGCTGCTTACTCTAGCTGAGGCCAAGCCTTTCCATCTCTGTGTATTTGTGTGTGTGTGTGTGTGTGTGTGTGTGTGTGTTTGATATGTGTGTGTAATTTGTGTGTGTCATATGTTTTCTATGTGTAATATATGCATGTGTGTGCACATGTGTGTTTGCCAGTGTGTAAGCCCATGTGTACCTGTACAGAGGCTAAAGAGGACATCACTTGTCTATTCTATCACTCTCTGCCTGTTCTCCAGGGACAGGGTCTCTCATTGAACCTGGAGCTTACGGGTGTTTGTGCCTGAATTTTTTTAAAAAACAATTGTTGGGGATCCTGCTTGAGAAGTAAATGGTCTTATCCATGGCACCATGTCCTGACAAGATAGAGGGAGTCCCTGCAAAACATAGAGGTTCAGACATATGCTGGAATAGAATAAAAGACATTTAGAATGAGAAGAAATTGTGACAAGCACATCCTGTGTGTGCAGGCAGTAGAGAGCGCTCTAGAGGGAGAAGTCAGACATGCTGTGTTCAGGTCTGAGATTCTGTTGATCTTAATCTTGCCTCACTGATTCCGATATGCAGCCCTTGAAGAATGGACTGCCATTCCTATATGAATAAAAATCCTTTTCAAAATTTCCTGCTACTATAGACTAATTTTATGTCTTCCTGCACTAAAGTGGCCGTACCACCTTTGATGAAATGGAAACTTTCAGCACTTCATTAGATGATCTTTGGCCCAGTTTATGACCTAAGGCATATCATGGTCTCTCTGTGCCAGAGCTGTTTGCTACAAAGTTCCAGCTTGATTTTAGTCTGGTATTCTCAACTGCCAAATCCTTTTCTGTTCTGATTGCCATGCTAGTTCTCTATCCTACCCAACTTTATTTATTTCATCTGCACAACTGATAATCTCCCTTCTTTCTCTCAGTTCCATCGAAAAGAACCAAGGAGAGGCAGTCTTGGCGTGTCCCCTAATCCACTCTTCTACATCATTCTGTAACACCCAAAATGGCCTCCTTGCAGCCTATTTTCCCTTCTTACATTTGTGTGTTATGTTTGGCTTTATAAAATGCAGTGTAGTGCTGAAACTTAAATAAAATAAATAGGAAGACTGAAGGAGATTTCTGGTTAGAACCAAGCATTCTGACAAAGCACAAACACAGTATTAATTTGTGAGGGTGTGATTAATATCAGTCATGCAACTCTGAATTCCTAGATACTGCAGATCTCTCCTTTTTCTTTTGTTCTGATCCCACTATCAAATTGCTTTGTTATCAGTGCCTTGGGATTTTTGGTTGATCCCACACAAACCTTAAAATCCATGTTTGCTGTCTGCTATGCTTGTGTTCCAATGCAGACAAGGGGAGCTACGTGTAGAAATCTGTCCTTTATCATTGTTTTGCCCATGATCTAGGCAGATGTATCAAAGCAATTTGAAATCAGTCATGGTCAACATGGTAACTTCATGGAGTATCCACTTTCAGGAGTTTAATAAAGAAAAACAGAGCCAAAAGAGCAAAAGGTAGAATTACATATTATCTTTAAAAAGTTAGTCAAAAAATTTATTTTGTGATGTTTAGAAATCAAAGCACAGCACATCAAGCACAGATTGCTGTCCTCAGAGCACACAGTGATTAGCGGCAGAATACTGTGTGATTGCCCCAAATATGGGAAATGCCCAGTGGTGCTGTAAAGAGGTATAAACCACTTCTCAGGTGCCACTGCCAGCATTGTCCATGTTGCTTCAAGGGCCAGTATGTCATGTTGAAAAGTATTAGAATCCAAGGATTTTAGAACAACTGCTCTACCGCTGGAGTGGTTCACAGCAGCGGGACAAGATCCACACTCAAATCCTACAGCCTCATGCGTTCAATCTGTCCCTCACCCTCCCCTACTTCATTGCTTGCTTTACAGTTTGTGGAATGCCTTTGCACTCTGGTTAACAGTCTCCTTTAACCCTCTGTGTGCTAAAAACCATTGATCTGCTCTATCCACCTTAATGCAGAAGCCGGAGGTTCCTGAGGCCTGGCAGCACTTTCCAGGACTCTTGGCCCTGTGCCAGCAGGTGAAGTCTCCAGCTCTCTCACCCCTAAAATTCAAAATTTTATTTCTATGTATAATGTTTTCTCTTATTTATTCCCTAAATATTTCTGAACAGTTTGAAAGTCATGAAGACACTTGGAAGATTCTTTCCTTTCCATATATTGGCACCTAGAATCTGACCATCCCTTGCACTGTACCCTGGCCTCCTTCCAGTCCCAAAGGGGAGAGAGCTTTTATCACAAGCTTGCCACACATAGTAGGCATCTGACAATTTTTGTGATGGCAACATGAAATCCTTTTAGGAGATATATTTGTCAATTTTAATAAACTCATACAAGGACATTGCTGCACTTAGAAGTGAGTATTGATTCGGTGAGATGGCTCAGTAGTAGGTAAAGGTACCTGCTGTAAAGTCTGACAATCTGGATTCAATACCCAGGACTCACATATCGGAAGAAGAAAACCGACTCCCTCAAGGTCGCACCTTTGGCATGTGCAACTACCCATGTGCATGCAATAAAATAAATTAAAAGTGCAATTTTTTTAAAAAAGAAATGAATGTTTATCCGTGATGTGGTAAGAAAATTCCCAAACCAGAAGTTAGATTTTCAGTGTTAACCTAAACACTTGCTGTTGCTTTTTTATGACATTTTGTGGACAGTCTAGGGGAGAGAGAGAAAGACAGGGACAGACATGAAGAGGGAGAGACCAGAGGGGCATCAGGGAAGGAGCTGTGGGACTTCCATTGTCACTGAAGGATGATCCTGAAGACTGAGGTCTTAGATGCAGCTAGGCAAATCACAGGGACTTGACTCTACCAAAAGAGCCAGGAGGAGCCACAGAAATTGAAGGCAAAATCGACAAATGTTCTAGAAACTGCATTTCCTTTGCAGGATAGCATGCTTCATTTGCAAAGGCATCCTTTGCAAATGCTGAATCTGCCTCTTGCAATCACCC
The DNA here is from genome assembly GCF_000622305.1 of Nannospalax galili. Lineage (NCBI taxonomy): Eukaryota > Metazoa > Chordata > Mammalia > Rodentia > Spalacidae > Nannospalax > Nannospalax galili. Next base: position 922,290 of record NW_008341187.1, on the reverse strand, counting down.
ACACAAACATTTTTTTTCATGTAGCCTTATATCATTCTGTGGAGTGTTGTTATCATTCTCAAACAGGAAACGTACAGGAGTATGGCATGCTAATCATCTGTCCTAGGCAGAGGTCCTAGGCACACACGCAATGAGTTTTCTTTGCTTAGATCTATGCAACTCCTTTTCTGACTTGGCTGTAAGCCTGTGTTTCATAGGTAATCACAGCTCACATGAAGATGAAGTTTCATCACAAAGTCCATTTTGTAGCCCTCAAGCTACTTCAAGGGCTGAGGGCTTCCTTCACGCTTGTTCGTGTTCAAGTCATTGAACCCACATTTCCTAGCAAAATTCTTAAGGAGACTTTTGAGGCAGAAAGTGGAACTATGTCTTTGTTTTAAAAGTGAACGAGTGTTATCAAACCACTTTAGCAGAGGGCTGGCGTGGTAGCTCTGAAAAGACTGTGCACATCATAGGGAAATCTCACTTGGATGGAGACAGAGAAAGTCAGGATGACGGTCCATGCATGATAAGATCATGTTGCCACTGCGTTATAAACAAAAGCTCTTCCACAAAAAGCAGTGTCAGCAAAAGGCTCACTTATTCTTGCTTTACTGAGCATGAAATGGGATTGAAAGATGGTATTAAATGGATTATTAAACTGAAGAAATGATGTCTTGTGATCTCCCACCAAAGCCCACACTTGAGACAGGCATTGTGTCTGTGAAAAGCTCTCCAAAGTCTCAGGCCATTTATGTGGAACCTGAGCCTTTTAAATGTCAAGCTGAAGCTTTCACTGCTGTCTCCATGCTGGGACTCTGACCCTTGGGGGAGATTATCTTGTTCCTCGGTTATTTTATTCATGTGTTAACATGAAGAAAAGGAATGTTCATGACCATTTGTAAATTTCAAACACAGAAAGCTTTTGATTTTTTTTTCCTGTACTGAAAAAGGAAAAGGGAGTTTACTTAAAAATACATTAATTGGGGTGGGTGAGATGGTTCGGCAGGTAAATGTCCTTGTTCCCAATCCTGAGGACTTGAGTTCCATTCTAGGGAGCCACATGGTGGAAAGAGAGAACAGCTTCTGAAAGTTATCCTCACACACACACACACACACACACACACACACACACACGTACATATACAAACACACACAATAAACATAAATAAATAAATAAATATAATTATGTTTATAAGCTAGTCTTAACATCCCTAGCATTTTCTTCACTAGTTACCTTTTTAATGTCTTAAGGTCCTAGGTTAAAACTTCAGTAGTGTGTTTAAAACTTGGATTGGCTTTGGGGGCTGGGAAAATGGTTCAGCACTGACTGTTCTTGCAGAGGATCCAGGTTTGAGTCCCAAAACCCACATGGAAGTTAACAACCATCTGTAACTCCAGTTCCAGGGCTTTTGAGTCCTTCCTCTGACCACTGTGGTGGTCATAACACAGGTGCACTTACATATATATATGCAGGCAATACAGACATACACATAAAATAAATTTTTTAAAAAATTAAAATGGGTTAGCTTATATTACTAAAACAAGTTATACAATGAAGTCTTACTTATTAAAATCCAGAGAAACAAAAGGATAAATGTTTATTTCCCATTCTTATAAAAATTCATATTCACATACACTGAAGAGCTAAGCCAGAAAATGAGGTTAGGAAAAATTTGTAGCTCACTGTTTCTGAAATTTGTAATTATTTTAATATGATGACAAGTATCAATTTCAAAAATGGTTTTCCCATTTAAGAGTCTTAAATTACTCTTAGTTTTGTTTTTTGGAAAAATTGCAATCATAAACTATACCATTTGAGTGGGTATTCCCTCTGAAAAGAATAGAAAATAATAGACCTTTTAAAAAGCTTTTAATGCTTACATGAGGTGAAAAGAATGCTAAATATTCACAAGGACCCCAAACTACTAGAGGTGGGAACCAGAGATATAAACTGTTTACTGATCCCAATAATTCACCTGAGGGCATTTGCTCAAGTTAATCTTGAACTTTACAGTCTCAGGTAAAACTAGAGGAAGAGCTCTCTCCTTGGGTGGTAGGTCCATGAGGAATTCCTTCTAGGGTAAAATGTGAAGACAAACTAGAAATAACCCAGCTGTTCCATGTGAGCCTGTAGCCTCCTAAAAGCAGAGAAAATTGACTGAGTACCGCAATAAAACTGGCACTGGGAGGGTAATGTTTCCCTTCAAGCCTGTGCCAGCATCAGCCACAGATGGTCTGCGCACCAAGGTAATGCTCTCCAATCATCCCCAATTAAAGACTCCATCAGGAACCTCACAGAGGCAATTGCAAAGCCTCTGTAGATGCTCACTCAATCTAGATCTCAAGGAAATATCGTGGATAAAATACAGGAATGATGATTTTTACAAGGAAAATGTTAACCACAACAATATATAAGGCCAGTATGTTTATTACATTGAGAAAAAGAAGCATTTACATGGCGTTAGACCCTACACATTCCACAGCTGTACACATGGGAATGAAGAAGGGCTACATGCAAAGAAGCTGCCATTTTATAAGGATTTGAGATTCCATGATTTGGTATTCACAAGGCGTTCCACAGCCAGTGCCACATACTGAAGGATAACAATATATCTATTAATATAAAAACTGTTAATGAACCAGGCATGGTGTTGCATATCTGTAATACCAGAACTTTAGAGGGAGGGACAGGAAGATCAGGAGTTCAAGACCATCCTCAACTACATAATGAGCTTGAGGCCAGTGAAGTCTACATGAGATTCTGTCTAAATAAATAAATAAATAAATAAATAAATAAATAAATAAAGTCTGGAAATAGATTAGGTTCCCAATTAGAAAACAGATATTATCAAACTGTTTAGAACAACTAAAGCTTGAGCATTATGAAGAGTTATAAATCCATGGATGGGAAAAAATGAAGTAGGAAATATTGTCCAAAACAATCTGTGTAGTTATATTAGTATAAGATTAACGCAGCTTTTAAGACAAAGTGAAGTTTTAGAGATTTAAATGCTCACTATAGAATTGTTGAAGATTCAGCTGATAGACCTCTATTCATACTCAATAGGTTAGACAGAAAAAAATGAGGCTATAGACTTAAACATGATATTTGATCTGATTAACTGTCATAGAATATTTTTCTCCACATATTGAATTCTAATGCAGAACTTGAGGGAAAGTCATATGACTAGGATAAAAGTCCTAATAGTCTCATATTGTCAATGTCACATGAAGGCCACATTCTCTGACTGCACTGCTAGTCAAAGAATAAAATAGAGAACACACACGCACACACAAAACCCCACTGTGTTCAAAACTCAGCAACACTTTCTATCATAGAGGTAAGAATAAATATTTTAAGAGATATAGATCTGTAGTAGATATGGAAACCTTTAGAACAAGACAAAAAATGTTATTTCTTACAACTTGAAAGATGATATACTAACTAACATGACTCTTGAGGAAATTTACAACTTAAAATTCTGGTACTAGAAAAAAAATTATGAAAATCAAGGCATATCCCACTTAAAATTTTAAAGAATGAAAAACAGAATAAACTTTGCTGGGACAAGATAAAGGAAATCATGAATACATGAAACGAAATAAGACATAATAAAGATAATCAGGAAAACCAAAACAATCTTTGAAAAATTAATATCTACAAATTTATGGCATTTTGATTCTATACTTGACAGAAAAAAAACACCTGTAATGTTGAAAATGTAAAGTAGATCATATAAAATTATGCAGTAATTTAAAACTAATACCTTAAGAATATTAAGACTTTTATTCCAATAAATTGGAAAATTAGGCAAAGCCAGCAGCACAGCCCCCTCTCCAAATAACTCACTATTTGATCCAGGGAATGTGAAACCCAAACATTTCAGTGATTACTAAAGAGCAGTGCAGAGTGACTGGGGAAGAAACCCAGTGTCAACCTTGGGCCTCCACACTCGTGTTCACACAAGTGTACATACACCTGCACACACGTGTGCACCTACATGCATGCAAACACACATACATACATGCACACACACTATACCACAGCCTTTTAAAAAAAGAAGCCAACTCCTCAGGCCCTTTAGGAGGTTATGCTGTGAGAAGTTCACTGTATGTTACCAAAATCCTGAAGATGGTTACAAGAAAGAAATTATTATGGACTAATTCTTGCCTGCACATAGACAGAAGACGCCTACACAGACCCAAGTTAGGGCAACGTTAGTGACCACCAGGAATCTCCTATCTTCCACTGTGTACAGAAGGTAATTAGGAATTTAAGGAAATTAAAACATTCATTCCTAGCAGTAAAAAATAGAATCTTTACCCACAGTAAGTTTGAAAATAATTATAGACTTTTATTTGTAATTACTTTAAAGTCTAAAAATTGCTTGAAATATGTCTGATTTCATTTTGTTGTTAATTTCTCTTTTTTCATAATTAAATTTCAGAGTATCACACAGTTCATCAACCTTTTTATCAAAGTGGCAGATTGGTACCTGTTTACTTAAGTAAACTTTGGCATTGAACTCATTGGGAAATATATCAATGAGAGGGAGGAAAGTTCCCATGAGTAGGATAGTCATTGGTTGTGTTTTGGACACAAATGTGTTTAGAATAGTAGCAAATATTTAATTTCTCCAGAAAAGCAAATAGTACAAAATTACTCTCTCAAAAAGAAAAAGAAAAAGGAAAACTGTAGGTGAGCCCATGCTTTTTGTCAAATCTCAAACCCACAGGCAGTGCTTCCACAGAGTAAAACAGTGGTGAGGGAGGGCACGGTCTTACTTTCAGTGTGCACTTGTGCATTTTTGGTTCTTTGGTTTCTTGCTTTAAGTCTAAAGCAGAGTCAGAGTCTGCTGAGAGATCCTGGGGATGGAAGTGTAACATCGTCTTTTTTTTTTTCTTTTTTTTTATTGTACCTACTTTTAAATTAAATTTTTTTTGGTCATTTGAGACAGGGTCTCCCTGTAGCCCCAGCTGTCCTGGAACTCACTATGTAGACCAGGCTGGCCTTGAACTTACAGAGATCCGCCTGCCTCTGCCTCCCGAGTGCTGGCATTAAAGGCATGTGCCACCACGCCCGGCGACATCGTCTTTTAAAGGGAGACTGATGAGCCACTTCGTGGAAAATGAAGAACATGAAGAACCGTGTTCTGACTGTGATTGGATTATGAACTCCAGCATCTTTTAAATTCATCAACTCTGGTGAAATTTTGGTTTCCTGAATTTGGGTGAAGTACTTTGTAAAGCAGAAGTAACTGATAGAAAACTTCTTAGAGGGAAATTCAGTCTTAAGGGAGAGTGACTTTTCCCCTATAAGGCATATATATATGCACATAAATTGAGCAGGGGTAGTATCGGGAGGTGTCAATAGAGGATCAAACTATATTGTATGAAAATCATGAAAATTCAACAAAAAATAGAAATTTTTAAAAAGCAGAAACTAATCTTTTAGAACAATGCTAAATATAGAATAAACCCAATGTGAATATTAAATATACTATTATTGTTGCAAAAGATAATAACTTTCAGCATTCATGTGTGAGATGAACTTAACATCATTGGAAACAGGAATTACATAAGATGGTGCTTAGTTTCCAAGAAATACTGCTCTGTGAAGCCAAATGAAGCCACCGGAGATGGGAGGTGAAGCCAGAAAAAGGGACACAGGCATGAATTTGAAGTGAGCCCAATAAACATGGGCTGTGTTTCCTCCGCGTGCTCACAGGAGTGAAATTTGTGGAGAACTGACAGTCAAAGGACTTCTGGTTGGTGCTTTTGGCATTTAAATGAAAGGCTGAGGGCATGTGGGCCACCGTAAAGGTTGAGCATTTGGGCTGAACAGGGAGGGAAGGGAGAGTGGGATGCTGAGGTCAGAAGGACAAATGAAGGAAGATGAAAAGGAAAGGCTGATGAATGAGAGGAGCTGAAGCTCTGGAATGGGAACCCTTAGGGGTGAGCCAGATGGTGGTGACAGACACTGGTAATGAAGGTCACGTGGCTCTGTTGGTAATGCTAACCAAGTGCAGTGAGCACAGGGAGAGTAGCTGATGTGGGAGGAAGACAAGAGAACTGCAACAGAGAATATCAAGAAACTGGACAACTAAGAATTTCGTACATAGATATAAAACTGGCAGGGGGTGAGGGAGAGTTGCTCTTCTTTAAGGGAGAGACTCTAGATAAGCTCACTAGACCCTAGTGGATGAACTCTCACTGAGGGACGTCTGGGTACACAAACTGGACTTGATAAACCTTAACATATATGACAGAATGCATGGAATTGGGGCGGGGGTATAGAGGGTTGCAGGTTGGGGAGTGGGTATAAAGATCACTAAGATGTTTTCTATGAAATGCACATTCAATAGAAGACACACATTAGAAAAAGAAAACCTGGTACAATGAGATTGCTATAGTTTGAAGACATGAAGTACAAAGGCATTTTTAAGGGCAAAATGAGGAAGAATAATTCACATAATGCAATGAAGAGTCAGAAAAGTTTGTGCCTCACTACTGACCCAAGTGAGAGGAAGGTTCCAGGTGTAATAGCACAGCTGAGGAGTAGGGTAGGGTTAGATGATGAGGAGATTTGTAATGGAACAGAGATGGATGCAATTGTTGTCATGCTAAGGATAAGATGCCTTTAATAACTTCTTGTATTAAACATTGATGGAGTCAAAGGAGATGGAGGTCATAGGGGAAACATGTCAGCTACTGATGAGGCAGTAGAGCTGAGGGATTCAAAGGAAACAGTTTTCTCAGGGAGAGCCAAGTTTCAAACAGGGCAAGATACAAAGGAACATTCAGAAACTATGGGGATGTGGAATGCCTATGACTCCCAGACAGCACTGTGGAAAGGGCTTCTGATGGTCCTGTGGAGATCTGTGTGTAGGACATTAAGGGAGGCTGGGGCTTCCTGTGGTAAATGGAAACCAATCATACTTGCTAGGATGGGAACTGTGTCCTTCCCATTCTTCCCAAATTCCCATGTTGAAGTTAGAGTCCTCAATGCTTCACTTCAGAGATAAATTGTTCACAGAGCTAATCCAGTTCAAGTGAAGTCATCAGGATGGACCCCATGCAGATATGACTGGTGTATTTATCAAATTGGGAAATTTACACAGAGACATTCAAGGACAGGGAGAATATCATGGAAACAAGAAGATGGGCATGGACAGAGAGATGTGAGATGGTCCTCCTCCTGCAGCCCACAGGACTCAACCCTGCCAACACCTGACACCAGACTCCCATTCTTCAGAAGCGAGGTGGTAAACTCCTGGTGAGTGGGCCACTGAACCTGAGGGGGGCAATAGTTGCAGAAGCCCTAGGAGAATGCTGCAGTGAGCGTCCGGGAGCCAGAGCTGAGCTGTGCGTTCCCCACAGCCAGCAACGCCCTCTGCTCAGATTCACCGGCCATGTGTCTTGAGTGAAATTTTTTATCATTTTTTATTTTACTTTTTATAGTTTTTATTGAATTTTTGTTCATTTCTTACAATATATCTTGATCATATTTAGCCCCTTCCCTATCTGCACCCTCCAACGTTCCCCCCACTGGATTTCATGCCTTCTGCCTATGGAGTCAAGTATGTGTACCTAAATGTCTCTAGTATGAGTCCATACACTGGAGCCTGGTCAGCCTATCTACTAGCATCATTCCCTTAAAGGAGACAAACTCTCCCCCATTCAGCAGTGATCAGCTGACAATCAATAGTTGCTCAGCTCAGATTGGAGCTTCTTACCCATTTCACCACTTCTATGCTGGGTTTTCAGCATGCATGGGTCTTGTGCATACTGTCACCATGGCTGTAAGTTCATATGAGCAAGTTTCTGGAAAACTGTTTCCTGTTACCATGCACCACCCCTGGCTCTTGCAGTCTTTCTGTCCCCTCTTCTGTAATGGTCCCTGAGCCCTGGGTGGCTGAGGTTTAATATAGGAGTCCTGCCCAGGGGTACAGTCTCTTATTCTCTCCATTTTGGACAGCTGTGGCTTTCTATGCCAATCATTTTCTGTTGCATAAAGAAACTTCACTGGTGAGAGTTGAGAGATTCAATAATATTCTCTCTGCCCTCTGTTCCATTGTATTTTGTGAGTGTTAGGTATAGAGGTTTCATTGTAGATATGTCACTTAGGGATGGGCATCTCACAGACACCTATTCTCTGTTTGACCGCTTGTGAAACTCTGTAATAGTCTCCATCTGTTGCATAAAGATGTTTCTTTGATGAGTGGTGAGAGGTACACTTGTCAGGCTAGTCTGGAATTCTCAGGAAGGTCTAGCAGAAGGGGGCCTAGGCCCAAGGTGGGGATGGGGACAGCATGGGGAGGGTCTAACTAGCTAAGCAGAGTAGATGTGGGCCCTGGAGCACCGAGAATGGAACTGATCCCAGAGCAGGAGGGTCAAGACCATCTTGTGTGGAAATAGTGTTGAGAGCTATGTTTTAGTTGCAGATCAATTTGAGAAAGAAATGGTGGAAACATTTGAGAAGCTCATTTGCAGTGTTCAATGATCCTAAGAATCTGGAAAATTCTTTCAGGAGTCAGACTGTGGCTATGCTAGATGCTGTACGCAACCTGGGCCCAGATTCAGCTGAGTAGCTCCAGCTTAATACCAACATCCACATGTCCCTATTTCTCTTCCTCCTGTTCTGCAGCTTAGCCCACCTTAGACCACACAAGTCTTTTCTTGGATCCAATTCCCAGGACTTTTGTTGAACTTATAGGTGACTTTTCTGTGTCTTTGTACTAAATAAGTTGGAGACAGTTTTAAAAATCTGCGAGCATGTGAATTTGAGTTAAGTATACCTTTGATATATTATTAATTATGTCCTGATAATTTACTGAAAGAATGGAGAGTAATTTGGGGAGCTTTGGCAACCTGCATGAATAGAACTGATGATGGGGAAAAACCTTATTATAAATAGCCTTGGAAGTGGAACATATTTGAATGGGGATTAAAGATATTTATCGGCAGGAAGGGCAACAGTTCACAGAATGATTTGCTGGGCTATTCAGCTACTGAATGTGATGAGATCCCTCTAAGTTAACTTCTGAAGCTACTCTCAAAATTCATAGTCTAAATGCCCAAAAGCAATAAGATTATCATTAAAACCCAAGATCAGAAAAAAACAAAAACAAGAAACAAGAACGTTAGCAGGAATTCTAAATTTTATTTGAAATTCATTATACTGTCTGAAGTGTACTTTGAGGCTCTCTCTCTCCTCTCTCTTTCCTCTCTCTCTTTCCCTCTCTCATCCTCTCTCCCTCTCTCTTACAGACATCCCTCCATATCTGTGGATTCCGCATCTGTTGATTCAGCCAACTACAGAAACAAAAATTTTTAAAGCCTATGTTGCTGCTGCTGTGGGCTGTGTAGTTAAGCCTGAAATGGTTGCATCTGCACTGAACACGTACAGATACTGTTTTTTTGTGTCATTATCTCCTGAACAACGCAGCATGACAACTATTTACACAGCATTTACAGTGCATTTGGTATTATAAGCAATCTAGAGTGGATTTAAGATATATAAGAGGATGTGCATAGGTCATATGCAAACATTATTGCAATTTTATATAAGGGACTTGAGAATCCATAGATTTTAGTAACTCCTAGGGATACTGAATAAATTGTCCTTGGTTTCTGAAGAGAGACTGCACACACACACACACACACACACACACATATACACACTATATATATGTATATATATATATTTAAAGGGAAGACTTTAAGTAATCTGTCTTACATATAATAAAGTATAAATAATAGTGAACACAGCACAGGACGTGAAAGAACTAGCTAATTCAGCTCTCTCTTGCCCTATCATTAATCATCTCAAGTTAAGTGACTAAAGTCAATATTATTTCTTGTTGTTCTGGATTTCATTGGGTTCAGAGAGGTGGTTCTGCACCCAAACCCCAACTTGCATTTGCCATCAGACAGTGACTGGGTCTAGAATTGTTCAAAGGGTTTCTTCCTTGTGTGTCTGTAATTAAAACTGGCCATTGGGCGGGAGGGCTGGAGAGATGGCTCAGCAGTTAAGAGCACTGACCACTCTTCAGAGGACCCAATTTCCAGTTCCCACATAGCAGCTAACAATCGTCCATAACTCCAGTTCCAGAGGATCCAACGCCTTCTTCTGACCTCCTCAGGCATTACACAACACAGGCACACTTACACATATGCAGGCAATACACTTATACACACAAAATTTTAAAAAGCAACTTTTTTTTTAAATGTAAATGACTGTTGAGTTCCTAGTGGGGGCACTCAGCAGAACAGCTCCCAGTGGCCTCAGCAGCCTTGGTCTAGTACCTGAGCTTGAAGTGCGAGGATCCCATGAAAGACCAGAGTGAAGTGATATCATCCTCTGTAACCACATGCCTAGCCAAATTCGAAGGAAGCAGATCATACTGTACACAGGATGGAAGACTTTGCGATGGCATTCTTGGAAGATATGATAGTCTTTCCTCTGGCCAAAAGGATTCCCGTCTTTGTTCATGCGAGCCATATTCCTTCACAAAGGTGGAGCCTGGAGGCACACAGCAGCCACTATTGGAAAGCAGTTTTTCAGTCCAGCTGAGCTCATCATGCCAATCCTTTATCAGGGCTGTCTCTCAGCCTTAGTCCTCACTGTGGCTCTTGACTCTCTGTTCTTTTCTCTAAACTTCTATCTTTTCCAACTACTTCCTTGCTTTGTCTTCCTGATTCCTGTCTTATTAAAGTCCCTATCCCTTTTGGTGCATGTTGGTGATGTTTCTATCAAGTAATTTTCTTCCAAACTGTGTGTGTGTGTGTGTGTGTGTGTGGTGTGTATGTACATATGCAATGTGCTTACATATAGTATATTCAATTATGATCTACCCATTTTAAGAGGTCATATCTACAAATCTCTTGGCAATCAGTCTTTCTCCATCTTGGGAGCCTAGAGACTCCTGATGACAATGCTGGAGAGAAGGGAGTTTTTTTCTATTTGAAAGTCTCCACTTTTGATCCTTTTAAGATCTTAGCAAAGCATTTTATAGCCATGCTGTCAGCTTCATTCTTAGGCCATGTTTTTGCTGAAACTTTTACCACTTTTTACCAGAGATTTGATCTTTTGAACATCGTTTCTTAGATACAGAATCATTTGTTGTGTAAAGAGAGCCACAAGAAAGAATCCGATTTCAAAACCAGCAAATCCTGATTTCTTTTAATGAAACGGTTTTTTCTTCAGCCTGTTGCTTTCCTTTGCATTTGTTTCATCCTAGGCCATAAGAAGAAGCCACGTGGCAATGTCAGTCATTACCTGGGGCTCCGTCTTAGTTGGATATGAGACTCTTGATGCTAGCTACCTACTGAAACCTCACTGAGGCTCTTTCCAGGAATGCTCATGTGGCCTGGCTTCTTGTAGCATGGCAGCAGGATTCTGAGAACGCAGGCTCTAGGTCTTTTCAGGCAGAAGCAGCACAGCCTCTTGCAGCCCACGCTTGGAAGTGATGTTGCATCTCATGCTGTGTAGTTACTAGTCTGCCCAGATTCACTGGACAGGAATAGACTCTCACTGAGAAGGCAGCACAAAGTAATGTTTAAGAAAAGCATATCCGATGGGAATTCTCCTTACACCCATCTTGGAAAACCTAATCTGCCTACCGATGCTATCCAGAAAACCTGACTGGATACTGGTCACTCTGGGGTATTAATCTATAATCATTTATAATCGTTTATGACTTATCAATATAATCCAAAGTGAAATTTCTATTTTTCCTGATTCTCAGCCTAGTGCACCAAAATCTACACTAAGTAGCTTGTATCCAAATATTGTAATAAAAAGAATGGATGAAATTGAATGAATTTGCTTACCATTTTGTTTTCAGGTCCGAAAGGCCTGGCACAATGGATAAATCCAGGGAAACATCTAATGCAGGACTAAGACAACGCAGGCAGTGGAGAGCTCCTAAACACACCTGCATCCCACATCACCCATAAATGAGGCAACCCATACTGAAGAAAGCTCCAGACCTGGCGCAAGTCCTCAAAATGACACCATCTACGTGTGCCTTCCATGCTTTTAATTCACAAGTATGAAATTTGTTTGCATGAGAAGCCCACTCTAGAAGAAATAGTTATAAAACAGAAAGACTCGTCTAGAGGCCATAGGCCTCAACAGGCACCAGACTGGGGTGCTTGAAGACTTTCATGTTTTCAGGCTTATTTCTTAACAAACCATAAGCAATGTCACTAATATAATTTCTCTCTCACTCCAGAGCAAGCAGAGTTAAGCATTTCAAAAAGGTTTTGTCCATATGATGCCTCTCTGGGGTACATGTACTAATAAAAACTCCTTTGAGTCTGTACTTAAGGCCTGAACCTGGGAAAGAAGGTTCATTACAGAGGAGAGTGAACTCAGTGCACTCCAAATGAATCCTCCCAAATGGAAAGACTGTACCTATCATTTGATTTTAAATGATGGGCTATAGTTCTTTCCTGTCTATCATTTTATTCTATCAATACTTTTTAAAGGAGATCATGCCAAAGAAACAAAGTCAGGTTAAATCTATTCAATGGCACCAATGTTTCTTCAGTCTTGACTCTTGACTTGGTGTTTACATCTATAGTCTCAGCCCCCAACCCCACCAAACTGCAGGGAATGCAAATGACAGCTGGTCTAGACCACGGAGAATTTGTCATCAAAAGGGGTGAAGTGGGTATCAAGAGCAAAGGGAATGATGTAAGACACAAAAAACTATTAACTATGAGAACCTTGCCTATGTAGCCAGATGACCTCTGTTGTGCGACAGCTTTGCCATTAAGTGTAACTTCTGGCAAGTCACTAACCCCCCCAACCTTTGCTATTTGGAATTAACACTGATTATCATCACAGTGATAATGATGTCTTTCTCACAATCTTTTTGTTAAGTGCATGAATGGGTTTGTACACAGCACTCAATACAGCTCCTGGGATGTAGTAAGCACTCTGCACCTGTGAGTTTCATGATACTCAGTGGTGGTTGTGGAGCACTTACAAATACTGTATGACTGCGGAGTGATAGCATAGCATTCTCACTCATAAATGCAGGATAGATAGAACTAGTTGGGTATGATACCCATCATTCTCTGTTCACCAACCCCCTCTCCTACCTTCAGCCTTTGTGTTGAGTCTGGAAGCTTTGGGAGGCTTTTACACTTCTGTGCTATGTCCATGGATCTTCCTTCCTTCCCCTGAACCTATACCAACTGTTGCACTGTCCTCAGCATTCAGAGCCCAGATCAAAGGCCATCTCAGCTCCAACTTAGCCTGGTTCCCTCATATGTACCCAAGCGTGTATCACCTGAGCCCTTTATCCACACTATTTACTCTAGGATAGATTTCCTTTTGTTTTTGTTTGTGTCCTTGATGCCTAGAAGAGGACTGATATTTGCACAGTAGAGACCACAAGAGGAATCAAAGGAGAAAGATGTTCAGCACCCTCACTACTGACGGAGCCATGGCGTGGACTAAGTTTCAGTTTCAGCTCTAGCTTTCCCAGACATGCTATTTGAGGTGATCTAACATATGACTTTTTTTTTTGTTTGTTTTTGCATGTATAGATGTGTGGGCATGTAGGTATGCTTGTCTGCATGTGTGTGGACAGGCATGTTCATGTGTGTACATGTGAAAGCAAGGGGTTGACATCAGGTGTCTTCCTCAATCGCTCTCCACCTTATATGTTGAGGCAAAGTCTCTCACTTGAACCCAGAGCTGGCTGATTCCTCAAATCTAAGTAGTCAACTTGCTCAGGGGATCTCAAATCTCTAGGTTCCAAGCTCCATAATTGCAGACAGCCACCATGCCCTACATCTATATAGGCACTGAGGATCCAAACTCCAGCCCTCAAATGCTTTACTCATTGAGCCATTCCCCAGACTGAGACACGTGACTTTTAATATGTCTTGTTCAGCTTGTGATTTTCTTATCTGATAATAGCTACAGATAGCCTGAAATAATTGCAGTGCATTACAAAATCCTTATAACTCTGATAGGAAGACACATCAGTCTCCGCCCACCCCCATCAGTTTTACTTTCCATGGTTTCAGTTACAGTCAACCAAAAATGCGAAAATATTCAAAGGAAAATTCTAGCAATAACTTTTATAATATATTGTTATAGTTGTCCTATTTCCTAGTTAACGATTATCATTAACCTCTTAAAGTGCCTCTTTTATAACCCCAACTTTTCAAATACTTGCCTACCCAGGAAAACAAAGTTCATATAAGGTTTGGAGCTGCCTACGGTCTCCAGGATTCACTGGGGCTTTGGACTGCAGCCTGTGTCCCATGAAAATCAGGTGAAGAAGCTGATATTGACTCAGCTGACATACTCACCTTGCTTCAGTATCACACAGCTCACCTGTGCTGCAGCCAGGCCTGTCCATCTTCATAGCTGCTGTACCTACTATGCAGAACCTTCTTAGAATATAAGCTCTGGCATTCTCTCTTTCTAGACTGTCATAACAGCACTCCTCTTCTCCACATCCTGTTCTCCATTGATGATAGGAAAGCTGTCATAAAGTGACTCCATTCCATAGTTTAGTGACTTTCAACTCAAGAATAGAAACCCCATGGAGCTCAAATCAATCAGTATACCTTGTACTTTGCTCCCCAAAGGTATGCAGTGGTGCTCAGCAGTGATTTGCTGCACTTTAGAAAGCTTTCTGGATAGGCGGGGAGCGTGGTACAACCCATGCACAAAACACTCTGCTGTGCTTCCTTCCCATTGACACTTCTATTAGACATTCAGTAACTTCCAGTAAATAATTTTCAGTGAGTTCTAGATAATTCTGTTTCTCTTCCCAGCTGTTACTAACATTTTGGATTGGGTAACTCTCCCTCACAACAGGCTACCCTGTATACTGTCAGACAATTAGCAGCATCCATGGTCTCTCCCTGGACACATACAAGTAACATCACCACCGTCAGTCACTATAATCCATAATGTCACCAAATATTGTCCCTTGGGCAGAAAATTCTCTATCGCCCTGCCTCCCAACTCTCTGATATCCATTTGAGAATCACTGAACTAGACTGAATGTTCTAAGTAGGATGAAATTCATTGTTATGATGGACTTAATGTTTCTGTGTCTCTCCCTACAAAATTTATATGCATAACTGTGTGTATCAATATATGTCACAAGTTGAAACTGAAACCCCAGTATTATAGAATTACAGACCTTTAGGATATGGTTCAGTCATAAGGGACATAAAGAACCCTTATGAATGAGATTAATATTTTTATCAATGATAAGAGACCCTCCCCCTCTCCCTCTTCTCTCCTCTCTCCTCCTCTCCTCTTCATCCTGTAAAGATACAACCATCTTTGCAGAACGCAGGAAGCAGGCTGATTGTGAGTGGTTAATATTGTCAACTTGACAGGATCTAGATTCACCTAGGAGACAAACGTCTGGGCAGGATAGATTTTCTAGATTGGGTCAGTTGAGGAGAGAGGATCCACCCTAAATGTAGGCAGCACCATTTCACAGGCTAAGATCCCAGGCTGAATAAAAAGGAGAAAGTGAGCTGAGTGCCAGCATTCATTTCCCAGTTTCCTGCTTATGGATTCAGCATGACAAGCCACCTCGAACTCCTTCCACCATGCCTTCCCCACCATGGTGGACTATACCCTCAAAGCAGGAGCCAAATAAACCCTTCCTTCCTTAAGTTCTTTCTGTTCGTCACCACAGGGAAAACAAATAACTAATATACTGATCTATTGGAACCTTTATCATGGACTTCCTGGGGAAGGAAGAACTTTGAGCTTTGAGAACTGAGAAATAAATCTGTGTTGTATAAGCTACCCAGCCTACAGTACTTTGTTATAGCATCCCAAACTGACAAAAATGATTGTTTTATAAAAATCTAGTATTGCATTAAAGAAATGTGTCATTAAGTAGATTAGAAAGAATGATGTCCATTGGTTAAGCTGTTGGCCCCTGGGAGAGTACTCTGTCCCTGCAGTTCACTTCTCTGGAATACGGGTCAGGGCTTTGTTTTCTGACTGTGATACATGATCATTAAAAAAGCCACAGCAGCAAAACCAATGTTAGGGTTTTGCTGTACCAACATGTCCCTGAAATTCAAAGCTGCAAGTTTATCAAGATGTATTCCCCTGTCACCATGGCCACCTTGTGTTGCCTTGGATTGCAAAGAAAAGACAAGTAATGATTGAATGGGGGTTTTTTGTTGTTGTTTTTGTTTTTATTTTTTTCTGTTTGTGTATTGTACCTGAGTTCTGTCTTAGTCTGCTTCCTAAATAGAATAATCAATGCCATTATCTCTTCCTCCCTCATCTAAATCACATCAGGACCCTACAGTAGATCGATAGTTACAACAAAGAAGGCCGGAGCTTTCATTCCAGGGGGACTCATTACTTCACCACACAGGATTGGGGTGTGGGTTCCAGGGCAGGTTATTGACGTGTCCATAAGAGTTAACCACAGCTATCAGTTATTAATCCCACACGTGGCCCCACCCACAGGGCTGCACCTTCGGGCACGGAGCATCTCACAGGACCCAACAGGCTGCCTTCCTTCTTTCCCTCTCTTTCACTTCCCTCATTTTCTTCTTATTTAAGAATTTGTCTTGTCTAGCAATCTAAATGGTTTGGCTCTTCATTGAGATTCTTAGCAAGTACAAGTTGCATGTAAGCAGAATCACATCTGCTGCAGTATTACAAAGACTAATTAAAATAAATTCAGATCTTAAATTAGTCCTTTCAGTAACATTTATTGCCTAAGCCACTGGGCAATAAAGTATGTAATTCATTTAAGCTGAAGAGAAAAGTGGTATTTTGATTGTATTTCCTAACCAGCCCCTGAAAAGGAGCGTGAGATAGGGAAGGAGTGTGCTCCTACCTGCTCAGTTTTTCATGAACAGCTATTACCCAGGGGCTGGTTCTATAGCTGCAGGGCTCTCCTTTTGGATGCCCTGTGTCTCTACACAGCAGGCTAAATGCCATGGATGGATCACAGGCAAACTTTTCTTAGCAGAGAGGAGGCCGTGTTCTGCCTCTCTGAGATTTGGCAATGTCCATTGTTCAAGCCAGAGAGCTCCTGTGCTGAGATCTACTGAAACCTTTGTACCTTATAAATGTATTGTTATTGAATGAACTCTGACGCTGTAGACATAAACATGTCCATCTGTATCTGACATAGCGTGTTCATGATGCTTTGCTAAGTGAGTCAGGGCAGAGGTAGTGGAGCTAATATGGACATGTCCCCAAGTCTTCACATCCACCATATTTTTTTTCTGATTGTAAATGTGATATTTTAGTGATTTAACCCTATAGCTGGAATTCAGCACAGCTCTACCTATCTCTGTATATCCCGTTGTGTTAAAATGAGCTTCCCATGGATTTCAAAGACATGAACTTCATTTTTTTTTTCAAAGAAGAGCTTCACTTTCAAGTTCAAGGAAGCTTTAATGGAAGTCTGCAGTCTGTATCTGTTCTCATATTCTGGCCTGTGTATTCTTACTGCTCTTTGGGTGGGTTTTAAAGAAAAAAATACAGGAAAGAACAGAAGTCTCAGTGGTGTTTTCACACCTCACACTGCTCTCTGGAGAATTTCTTTTCAGTACTGGCCAGCCAAATTTCCTTGACATGCTCTGAAGTGCCTGATAACTGCTAGTAGTAAGCAGGTTCCACCCAGCTGTTGGAAGTTGTGTCGCTGACTGTGAGTGTGGGGGGACTCCTCAGGGCTGCCTTCCTTCTAGCAGCTTGGGAAGACAAGGGCCATGTAGTTTGAGTCAACTGCAGCTTCCTTGTTCCCAGAGGGCAGAGCAGTGAATGCATTCACCTCTGCAAGGCTGCCCCAGAGGTCTCCAAAGTTTCCAATGCTTGAGAACTTCCTACAGGCAGAAGCCTATGTCTCTAGGCCATCTAGCTGAGCACCAGACAACAGGCATCTTTGGTTAACTGGAATTGAGACCATAAAGAAAAAAATCTTAAATTGTGAAATTTCCTCTGAATACTTTGCCTCCAACATTGTATTTATTTTATTTTTATTGAATGTTTGTGATTTTCATACAATATAGTTCGATGGTATTTAGATCCCCTTTCCTATCTGCCCCTCTCCCCGCTGTACCTCACCCAGTTTCATGCACACACACACACACACACACACACACACATATATATATATGATCTATAGAGTCTAATTTCTGTTCCCCCAAATGTCCTTCAGTGTGGATCCCTCCACTAGGCACACTATCCCTGTAAGACATTGTCTGTCTCCCTCTCAGCAACCATCAACTACCAAAAGTTTGGTAGGTTGGGCTGGGATTTCTTACCCATTTCCCCATGTCTATGCTGGAATTTTGTCTGGTTTGAGATTGCATAGGACTTGTGCCATTACTGTGAGTTCATATGAGTAACTGACCAGCTGTCTGGAAGACTCTGTTTCCTTGTGGTCATCTCCCACCTCTGGCTCTTACAATCTTCCCATCTCCTCTTATTTTTAAATATTTTTTATTTATGTGTGTCTGTGTGAGTGTATGCTACATATATGGGGATTCCCACAGAGCCCAGAAAACAGTGTCAGATCCCTTGGGGTTGGAGTTATAGGCAGCTATGAGTCTCCTGACATGGGTATTGGGAATATACCTTGGGTCCTCTGGAAGAGCAGGAAGGCCTCTTAACTGCTGATCCATCTCTCCAGCTTTCCCTAACCCCAAATTATATTCTTCAAAAGGAAACATTCCTTTTGAAAGTTCCTTTTGAGGGTTCAACTTCAATAACTACTGCTGTTGAAATTCGTTGGCATTGTGCTTACTTTGTTTACACTTGGCCTTCAGAATCCAACAGCCATGTTTGTTGCATGCTCTGCCGTGCTTTTTTCTACTGCATTGATATTTCTGCCATAGTTGTTTAAAATCTGAAGATGGAACTTTATGCTACAACTAGGCCCCGCTCTCGTTCCTTCAGAAACAAAGAAAGTGACCACAACAAACATCTTTCCCTGTTGCTTCTTAGCAGTGTCCTAGGACAACTCCATCAGCCTGTTTGTGGGCACCATGTTCTGCTCCCCTCCACTACCCAATACCAGGGATCAGGGCATGGACCTGCTGCCCCTCTCCCTTAGCTCTTTGCATATATATTTTATTACACATTCTACACATATCTCTGAGACCTTTTCTATTCAATCACCATAGTATTAAAAGCTGTTACCTGCCTTCCTGTGGTGAGAAGGTGGATTCATGGGGGGGAAGTTTGACTTTTCTGGGTAATCATCTTATTCCTGTGTTAGCATTTTATTTCAAGAATGATTTCTTTCAAGAATGCCCATCTCTAATTTCTCCCATAGTTTTCTCCTTAGGACTAATTCTTCTTAAATTGCAATTAGAGGAAGTAGTATGTGTAAACACACACACACACACACACACACACACACACACACACACGAGAGTGCATTTAGAAGCACTTTGGAGTGAGAACACATCCCCCGTTGTTCTACACTCTTACTTTAGGATAATAAGCAATAGCGGATCTGTTAGGAACCCCCTTGCAGACTTTTTAGAAGTTCTTAATTAGAGCTCACTTTGAAAATTAAAAGCTGTCAGCATTATTTACACAGAAAATGTCTAAGAAACTGGTAGGCTGAGACAACATTTCATTTCAGAAAAACTAGAGCCTGACCTGGCTACAAAATACAACCCCCCAAACACGTACACCTGTACTTGACCCCAGAAGGCTGTGAATCTCTGGGGCAGAATAGGATGGTGGGTTTTATCTTTTGTTTCTTTTTCTTTCCTCCCACCCTTCCTATCTTCCTTCTTTCCTTCCTTCCTTCCTCCTTCCCTCCCTCCCTCCCCCCGTCCTTCCTTCCTCTGTCCCTCCTCCCTCCCCTTCCTCCTTTCTCCCTTCCATCCTGTCTCTTCTTTCCTTTATATTTCACCCCCCAACCTTCTCCTTTATTTTCTCTCCTTTTGCTTTCTTCTTCTCGCCTTTCTTCTTCTTTGTTACAAATTTCCAGACTAAGGTATTGACTGAACCATGCCTATGTACATTTCCTTCACACTGATTCCTAATTAGAGGCTGTTTAATAAATTGGGAATGAGCTGCCTGCAGCTTTTTGACCTTTGCTTCCCAGATGGTCTCTCATTACTTTCTCTTGCCCTCCAGTGATGGAAGCCTCTAAACTTCTAGAATTCACTGATTCGGGGTTCATTTTTGAACCTTCTGAGCTTGCTGGACCCTTTAGGAGGTTCCTTGTGCTAATAACCATCTGTTACTGCCCCTGTTTTACTGCAGCAGCTCTCGCTGCTGGAGACCCAGCCAGGGCCCTGAGCAAACTGTGTGGATCTTTATATCAAAGAGTGATCGTTAAGCAACGCGCCCCCAACAACTCTGCCATATGAAACTGCAAAGTTACATTAGGTGTAGCACTTTAACCTTTGCCATGTTGTCAAGGTAGTGATATCAGAATTTGGCTCCCATCCATCAAGGGCCCATAAACACATGTGGGTGCCAGGTGATAGATCACAGACCATCAATATGTGTTCCTGGTTCCTGTGCCTCAAACATTTTCTGAACAAGGCAGCTGGAAAACGGCAACATGTTGTGGATGATGCACTGTGCAACTCACCTCTTCCATTTAGCCCAACAGTCCTTGGTATTTGTTAGAGCACATACCTGCACCTTTAGGCCAGATCCTGCAGCCTGATTCAGGCCATACTCCCTGTAGCTCTTTCTGGGACAGTTAAGAAACAGTCCGCCCTTTGACTTGACAGCTCTCAGTTTGCACTTGGCTCCTTCATAGACTTTGTCATATAAGCTATATTGAACTAAATCACGTGATGTGAAACTTTCTGCCACCCAAAAGGTTCTAAAAATTCACGTTTCTGGGCTTTGGTCTGCAGAGTCTCTAGAGGGGATTGTGCTCAAGGAGGCATTCAGAAGGCTGCTCTCTGGACACACTCCTCCAGCCTTCTCCACCATCCCCCTCGTGGTGTCTCCCTTCCTCTCATTCTCATTCTTTAATATTTTATTTATTTTTTAATTTTATGTGTATGAGTGCATTGCCTGCATGTTTATAAGTGCACCCATTTCGTGCAATGCCTGGAGAGGTCAGAAGAGGGCATTAGATTCCCCTGGAACTGGAGTTAAGGACAGTTGCTAGCCACCATGTGGGTGTTGGGAATCAAACCTGGGTCCTCTGCAAGAGCCGCCAGTGAGTACACTGTATTGTTTCCATCCAGTGCTCTCTTTCCCACCTCAAGGCCTGATCATGGCTTGAGACCCTTTTATTCTATCTGTCAGCTTCCTCTGCAGACCAACTATGGCTGACCTCCATTTTTATTTAACAGTATTCAGAGAAACCATAGCTCATCACATACTCCTGGCACTGCTCAGAACTTCCCAGTTCTGCACACTTTTCCTGACCTAGCTTCTATACTGGGATTTTCTTTTTTCTCAGTTCTCAGGAAACACCAGAGCACTATGTTACCTCAGCCCTCTTCCTTTTTCCAAGATTAAGAATTGGCAAAAGCCAAAAACAAACACATGAAAGAAATCTTTTTGCATGCAAGTGTTTTTAGAAAAAATAGATAATTCCAGACCTTTATTTGGGGAGGCTGAAGGAAAGGGGTTTGAGAATGCATTAATAACAGATATAGTTTGTGTAAAATACTCACTGTAGGCCCAGGCCAGGTAGCTAGATAATTTAAGCAATATAAGCAAAATAATCAAAGCCAAAAAGCTAAACAAAAATCCTATTCCATATATGACCACGTACTATGTACATCTCTCCCTCCCCGTCTCCCTTCTTCCCTTCATCCCACCTTCCCTGACAGGTTTTTCCTTCTTTCTTTCTCTACTTCAATACATCTTCCCCTTCCCTCTTTCTTCCTTCGTACATCGACTATTCTTATGAACTTCTGGTGAAACGTAGCTTTACTGTTTCCCTTTTCTCACTTCCTATTCGGTTTTGAACATAAAGGTCTGGATTCTACTCCTCTCTAGGAAGTACAGAAGAGAGTCTGCGTGTTTACTGACTTTCTCACACTGTCTGACTTCTCCATCGAAAGTCTCTCTGTTTCCTTAAAGTTAAAGCATCGATTCTCATCACATCTTGCTAACCTAAGTACTTCCTTCTTGCATGGCCTCTGCCCCCCTCCACCATGTCTGTTAAAGACAACATTAGCTCTATTGACTCGTTGGCCCATGAGCTCTGCAAGACCCATTAACACAGAATCAAACAGCAAAGGAGATAGAATTTAGAGAGCAGGTGATCAGACCTCTATATGTTCTGGAGGAAAAGTGCTGGAGAGAACAGCTTAGAATAGTTCTGGACTCACAGGGAGTGTATCATTTGGGTTTTCATACTGCACTTGTTCCAAAAACTGACAACCAAGAAACAAATAGCCTTGACCAAGTTCCTTAGGCAAGGTGTTTTTCTGGTCTCTTTCTCACCGTAGCCTGATGAGAAGGGAGGGAGCTCCAGGAGAGGAATGGAGGAACACAGAGGAGAGTCGGAGCATCTTCCCAACCACTCTTTCTCCCACTGTGTCTGCTGATCTCAGTCCATCTGGGATGGGAAGGAAGAAATTTCTAGATCTCTAAAAGTTTAGCTGAAATTTCTGAACAATAGGGAAAAACATGAGACCTGTTAATATTTCCCCTAAAGAAAGTGAACCGTTCGCAGACCTCAGGGGAAGGCAGTAGTTAAAGCAAACATCCAGTTCTTATTCATTTCAACTATAACATTTATTGAGTCTTGCCTTGTTCAGTAAATGAATTATACATGCTTACAAATCATTAACAGGTAGTACACTCAAATCATACATTAAATATTAAAAAATTTTCGATTCTTTCCTTTTCCAGATAAAGAACTAGCAATAGAGGTACCAGAACAGATTGCCTATGCACCTCCACTTGGAGGGAATATGGTAAAGGGGGACCCCAGTTGGGGCTGCAAATGCCACTGGAGGCCTGGTGATCTAAGCAGTGGATACAGAAATAAGAGAGGGTGGCGACTGTGGGAGGTTGACATTTGTGAACATGTGTGAGGGAAATACAGGTGTCCATACTGGTAGCTCTTATAATCTATCGTGTTCTGGGGGAGGTTGGGTAAAAGTAAGAGCATTGCCTGACAAAATCAGTTAGTAAGAATGGAAGAGAGGAGTCCAGAAACCATGGGGGAAAGGAAAGCAAGCAAGCAAGCTTTTGTGTCCAAAATGGAGTGGCCAAGCCTAATAATCAAGTGTTTGGGACTCCCCAGGAGGCTTAAGAAAAGAAAAGTTTACTTTCCAGATCATATAGTGGTGGAATGAAATTGAAAGAAAAGGGACACTGTATGGGTTAGTTTTATGGTTGATGCAGCAAAATACTTGACAGAAACTTAAGGGTGGAATACTTTAGTTGGGTTCATAGTTTGGGGGTACAGTCTGTCACGACAGGGAAGTAAATCATAGTAGCAAGAATGTGAGGCAGCTGGTTACATTGAATCTGCAGACAAGAGGCAGAGAGCAATGAATACTAATGCCTAGCCTGTTTTCTCCTTTTTCTTCAGTCTAGTACCTCCCACCCAAGGAATGGTGCCAACCACGGTTAGGGTGGGTCTTCCCACTTCAGTTAACCTAATCTAGAAACTCTCACAGATGCGTCCAGAAGTTTTCATTTCCACAGTTATTCTAGATCCCACCAAGTTGACAATAAGGAGACAAAAGCCATCACAAAAACTAAAACCGTTGACATCCTGGGGAACAGGCTCCTACTAGAGTCATGGCTCCTTTTAAAAAATTGCTTTAAATAAATCAGTTATCTCAGTAAAACAAGATTGGTTAAAAATATAAGAATCTATCACTTGTGGATTGGCAGGTGATAGAATGACCAACCAAGTCTTTTCTCACTCAGGGATGCAGAGATGCTGGGCAGGTGCACTTTTCAATACTTCATGGGAATAGTTTGAAGGACTTGGCTTTCTGTAAAAGACACTTTCATAATCATGTTCTTACATTTCAGAAGTATTTTAGATTGAAAGCCTTGATGCTCTTGCCATCTCTGAACACATACTGAATGCAAAGGAAAGTTTCTTGTAATAAAATCTTTGTTCTCCTTCCTTTGTTGTTATACAAACCTCCCAACTCAACAATCACCTTGTGGGTGACCATCCAGCTTAAGGGAAATATCATTGCTACCACTTCCCTCCCCAGTAGCAGATGTATGAGTTGAATCCAGAGAAATTAAGTAAAGAAATTGTTCCTTGCTGGAGACAACCAATGCGGTATAGTAGAACACTGGCTTCTTTGTCAGTAGCATCTAACTCAAGGGTATCATGTAGGGCATTGAACTTTGGAAAAATTGCATGGCATCTTTGAGTTTAGAGTTGCCATTGGTAATTATGAGGTATCCTGATGAATCTGGATATTTCCTTGAATTACCTGTTTTCATAGCACTCTGATTATGCTGTTTAGTATAGGTGTGTCAACAGGAAATTTTGGGAATAGCCAACTAATGAATTTTGGAAAATATACTATGCTACCCAGCAGGTTTTATGTAAATGGGAATGTTAGCATGGTAATGAAAAGAAATATACAAACCCTCTTTATAAAGTCAAGAAAAGAAATTATTATGTGCCTTTGAAAAACCTGTTCTGTCTACACCAGATTTTATTGCAATAGCTGCTATTGCTATTGCAAAACTTGTACATTGCCACCCTAGTTTGTATAATATGGTAAAGTTTTTAAATTGCTTTCACCCAGATTTCCTCATCTAACTCTCACAATGCCTCCATCCAATTTGGAATAGGAATGTTATTAACCCTGCTTTACAGATGAGATTTAGAGATTTGACTGGCCATGGTCAGGCAGTTCAAAGTGTCTAATGAACTTGGAATCAGACCTTCCTGGCCCAGAGCCCAGGAGTTTGCAGTACACTGTGGTTCATTGGAAGTCTTCTTCTAAGCAAGGAACAGAAGTCCCAAACCAGCTGGCCTTATGGAGGGCTTCTGAATCACCTGCTTGAAGTCCCAGGTGGTTGGCAGTGCTCTGTCCCAAGATCTGGGAGCTGACAGTGGCAACGTAGCCATGGGCACTGGGTTACAGCTGGAGGACCCTAGGAGTGCTTAGGCCCGAAGGAGACTGTGTGGCTTCTGTTTGGTCCTCCAGATGTGTTCTTCTTACTTCTCTACCTTGCTCTGTGTTCTGTGGCAATATCAAAGCAGGCTGTTTCCTGATGGCTCCCTCACCCCAGAAGACCTGGGTATCAGGCAGGAACTCAAGTCTAAATTTAAGCACATGAATGAAATTACAAAGACTACGTGGAAGTAGGAAGTTGATCCAAGCAAAGCTCAGAGGACCTAGATAGAAAAATGGAGTGGATTAAGAAGAAATCAGACCTGAGGGGAGGGGCTTGAATGCTGCTGGATAGCCCCTCTTCTCCCCAGAGACATGGCTCTGCACAGATGCTGTGGATTGGGAATGAAGGAGGCAGCAGGAGCTGGACAGGTGCAGAGCTGGAGGAGAGCCACAGCCATGGACTGTACACACATTAGGGTCACCAGATGTTTCACTGGCTGAGACTGATTGGCATTGATTGAACCAATCCTTATTTTTCCCAGACACAGGGTCTATGATCCCCATATTCCTGACTCTGGCCCCATGGAATGTGAACCAAAGGGACATGCTAGCTGTAAAACCTCCCTCACAACCCTCTACCTTTTTACCCCTATAATTAAGATGCATACACGCCACCATGATATCCATTGCTCACTCATTTCTTTTATTTATTCCCTGAAACAAGGTCTGACCATGCTGCTTCCCAAGGAGCCACACAAATGTCCTTCTATTAAGCTTGTGACTATTGCAACACCCTCTTGGGATGCTACAGAATGAGACAATGCTCCTATGCATTTCAGGCAGCTGCATAAAGCACTGTGCATTAGGCTCTATTTGCTATCCTTTTTCCTTTCCAAAATGATTATCATTTGTACTGAGTACCCACTTTGTACCAGGTACTTTGAAACCTTATGCTGTGGTAAGTATTAAAATGGGAGATTACATAATGCTGTCATTAATGCAAGCCTCATTCAGCAGTCAGGCAGCCAGGGCCTTCTTAATACACAGAGAGTGGTTGCTGATAATAGACACATTATCAAGCCTGAAGGCATCTTGACAGCACCCACTGAGGAGTGGGGGAAACATGAAACTTCCATGGAATTCTCCCAAACCTTTACATTCAAATGAATATAGATACTTATGTATTTACAGTCCAGTTATACATATGCACATAACTATATGTGCAGGGGAGTTGTGCACACATATCTACACACATATGTAGGGTTTTTTTCCCCTCTGTGTTTTTATGCTAAGAAGATTCTTAAAAGTAGATACAGGCATGCTCTGGGTGTGTACACCAGGAGATGTTTCCTAGGGTCTATCCCTCTGACTTTCTTTCATCAGCATTCTGTCTCTCAGTGTGAACATCTGTGATCTTCTGCAATCTCCTTTAAATATAGTTTTTGATGTCATGCTAATTTATTAAGGAAGAAAAAAACAAAATATTGGACCTCATGTATATCATTATTCATGGACGCTGATTACAAAATGCACCTTTTCGAATGAGATGCTTATCTGAGTAGAGGTAACATAGAGGTGAATGTTTTGTGGGTTTTCTTGAGGCCATAATGGGTTTAAGTAATTTTGCACATGTAGGAACAAAATAGCCCTTGTCTTGGAATTCTGATTTGGAAAAACAGTTGAAATGCTGATTTCCCATCTCTGCTTTCTGAGGGAGATGGTAGAGGTCAGGTAGTGAGGGTGTAGACAGCAGAGGTGGGTGGGGAGGGTATAGACAGCAGAGGTGAGTAGGTAGGGTGTACCCAGGCAGCAGGAAGAACTTTTACATCCTGATTCCCTTGTAGTAGAAATTTCATTATAGATACTTTTGCCCATCAAATGCATTGTTGGATCAGAGTGTCACATGCTCCTTCACAGATGTTATTTCAGATTAAGCCACAGGCAGCGGGGAGTGGACGTGGCTCGATTTTCTTCCTTTCTCAGTAGCATCCCTGCGCCCAGCAGTCATTTACAAAGTCACAATGCTTGCATAACAATTGTGCTGAGCTGATATTTTAGGTAATGATGTCAAGATATATTAGACTACAACCTACTAACTTAAAAAAATAGCCAAAGAAGGAGAATGATTAGGGCCGAGTTGGGATTGAAAGGGACCTAAGGGAATGTCATCTGTTAGAAGACTCTTAAAAGCTTCTAATGACCTGTTATTGCCAAGTGGCCCATACTACTGTATCTGTTGAATTTATATTTTACTAAACAAGTTTTACATTTAGTGCTATCTTTCTTTATGGTCTAAGACAGACAGAATTTATTTTACTTTTTTTACCAAATGAAATCCTTGGTTAGCAATTTCTCAGACAAACATCTTTTTTTTATGCTTTCAGCCCTATATTTAGTATTTTGTTACAAAAGATTTGCTTTTGGAGATGTATTTTAAACTGAAGATACTGTCCCTGATTATTTCCAGGACACAAAATATGCTAAACAAAGTTCAACATTATTAAACCTTTTAAAAATGACATCAATGATTATCAGACAATCACAGTGGTTTTAGGATAATGCAGCATTCAAATTACCCTACCTCTGGTCTACATGCTAAATGCTAGAATAGCAGGGGGGCTTTTCCATTTGTTGATGACTGTACAAAACACACATTCAATACATATTTGGGTGGGTGGGTGAATAGATGGCTGGGTGGACAGGTGGTTGGGTGAACGGATGGATGGATGGATGGATGAATGGATGGATGGATGGATGGATGAAAGGAAATAGATATATAATTTGGGTTGAAGGCTATGCTTTTACTATGAGTCCAGGCTTCAGTGAGGCTGTTTTGCATCACTGAGCTTCACAAACACTTATTGGTAGCCAGTGTCCTGCTGTTCATGTGAAGAAACCAAAGGGCAAAGGGCTAATGACCTCTCTGGAGGAGGAGCACATAGCTTTCTATTAAGTGAAAGCATTTTGTTTGGGGCTTGGAAAATGAGTTCAAAATTGAAATTGCCTTCCCCCAAATGGTAGCAGTCTTTCAATTTAAAGTAATTGGAGAATAGATTTAAAAAAACACATGGAACAGTCCATGAATCTGATTTCACCCCATTGAAAAGGATCCTTGCAAACTCACAGAGAAGAAACTGGGCAGAAAGGCAACAATGGGGGCCACGCAGAGGTGTCCCTGGGGTTAGAGTTCTTGAGAGGACAAATCACTTCCACAGGCCTTAAAACAACTTGGCTAGTTCAGCCTCAAGACAAAATAGGAACAGGGTTGGGAAGCAGAAATAATGTATTATACTGTTGAGTTTATTAATATTTTCATAGAAAAGAATGTGTGTGTTTTCTAGTTAGGCATCATTTTAACATGCCCATTATAGGTGGTGGCTTTAACAAAAGAACAGAAATAAATGTAGCTGTCCCCTAACAGGAGCAATTTCCCTTCATATTTCTTGCAGCTCTTGTCTCATGAGGCGACAGATGAGGATGTGATAGCCATACTGATTCCAGAGCTGAGATACCATCTGATCCACTGGGAGAGCTGGTGGATTCACATCAGTGTGAGCACTTGCCTCCTGGGCATCAATCTCTCAGTGCGGGATTTGCTCTGTGGATCAGAAAAACAGCTGGCAACTCACAATCTGTTATACAAAAGGCCTTTGCAATGTTTTGTTGTTTGCAGCTATGATGCAGTATTCTGCTTCAAATATTGGCTTTTATTTATGTGTCTTTTGGGCTGAAAAAAAAATCACAAAAAAAATCAGAGTGGAGCTTCTGTCAGGTTTAGTGTGACAATGTTGGCCACAGGAATAACTGACTAGGAAAGAAGGCCCCAAATTGTCTATAAAGCATAAACATCCACAGAAAACAAAATATGCTTGTGGTTTATTCAGAATTTTTTGAAGTGAGGAACTTTGACCTAGTTATTTCACTAAGTTGAAGCATTGCATTTTTTCCAGAGTATATTGCTTGCATTTGACAGAATTTTGGGTGTTCTTTTCTTTCTGAGGCAAACTTTGCCCCATAAAAGTTGTACATTAATTTCTATGAACATTAATATTAGTGGAAAATACTCAGCCCTTTTAAAATCCTTTTTAGTTTTGTTCCCCTTACTGAGTTGTATTTGGCTTTTATGTTTTAGGTTCACATGGTATTTTTAACAATGTTTTCTTTCTCATTTTTTTTTCATTTTCTGCCTTCATAATCCAAGTGTCTGGTAACAGTTTGTGTCTCTGGGACCAAAACTCTATGTATGTCTAGGAAAGAATACAAGAAAGACACTTGGAAGTGTCATGGAAGTTCTAGATTGTCTAAAAGAGAAAGAATTTGAGGTCATCTGAGTGTTGGATAGATTTCAGTCTTAATAATGGATATTTGGTGTCAGTAGTAGGTATCCCAAAGAGGGAATACCTTAGACAAATTTCCACATCCAGTATTCAGTGCCAAGAAAGATGACCTCTGTTATATTGATTCAATGGCTCTTGCAGTTTCCAAACTGCCTTCCAGAGCTCTCAGTAAAATTATTTAGAGAAATAATTAAAGAATGCCAGCCACCGCCTTCATCTCTAGGAATGAGAAGTTTTGTAACATACATTCATGCTGTGTGAGTGGGGAGACTGGTCCTGTCAAAGAGTCTTGGTACTTTAACTATAAGCATAATTAGTAGTTGGTGTTCAGTGTGCAGTGGATTTTGATTGATTAGTTGGGCTGTGTTTTAGACCTTGTCAACATGAGCAAAATGTATCACCAAATGCAGCTATCTTGCATGGCTCTTTTTATGTGTATGTGTATTTCATCAGTGCTAGTGCCCACCACATGCAAAGACCTCTGATTAATTATGGAAATAAGTCCTAAAGGAAGAAAGATATCTAAAGAAAGGAAAGGAATGCCAAATCAGAAGATCATTTTCTGAAATGTGTCCAGGGATAAATTAATAAAATTTGAAGGGAAAAGTAGACTACGGGGCAAGAAATGAAAAAAAAATGTAAGTGAAGTAAAAAACTTATTTTAAAAAAACATGAAAAACTAAACCAGTGACAGAAGTTTGAGGAGCGCTGAGATACACCATGCCAGCCTAGTACTTTATCTTAGGGCTCCTGTGAATTCTAACATGCTGTAAACCCTGTCATCTCAGAGAGGGAGATCTAACTGGCAGACTCCCCAACTTGTACAAGAAAACAATTCTCCTTCATCTCACTCCCTGTTTCTTCCCCCAAAGAATACTTTGAAAAACGTTCTTTTATAATGTTTGCTTGGTAAATATGGACATGAAATTAAATACTACAGGAGATCATTGCGTTAACAAGTAGGTTTCTTAGTTCCATTAACTTTTCAGTCAATTGTATGTTGAAGAGCTGATGCTGGGCACTAAGTCCTTTTACATAGATTAAAATTGGCAATAGTCCCGTAAAGCAAGCTATTTCTCTATATTTTCTCCTACTTAATAGGTAAAGAACTGAAGCTGGGGAAGGTTTAATAACTTCTCCGAGGTTGTAGAAGTTGAAGTGGTGAAAGGCAGACCCCATGAATGTTGTATAATTTATATGTAGTTCTTTTCATAGAAGCTTTATTTTCTAACATGTTAGTGGAGGCATGACTTGAAGTGCTTCAAAATCACAGAATAAACCTTCAAACTCTGGAAACCCAGATGAAGGGATGTGGCTTTCCCCAGAACTAATCAGTGACCATGTAGGGACTAAAGCCATATTCTCTCTGTATTACCCTTTGATGTTAAAACCTTACATCACTGTTGGTAGCTTCTAAACAAATCCACTTTAAAGAATGAAGGAAGACAACATTGCTTTTTGAAAGTTTAGACCCATTTTATTACCAGAATGGATGAATTTTCTGTTAAATGTATAGATTGCTTTGTGAAGAAACACTGGAAATCTTTTACATCAGAAACCTACACTATATATACTTAAGATACTTAACTTTTTAGTTCTCTGAATATTGACATGCGTGATAAAAATACTCAGCAAAAATAATGTTAAACAATGGTATTTGAATAATTAATGATTCAACTGAAGTTTAACATCAGCTTTTACTTTTGGAGATCAAAGCATAAGTCCACCATGGGTAGGGTTAATAGTGTTCTCTGAAGTCTGGCTAGAGATGGAGCCACGTCACGTTGATGCACAGTCTAAATTTCTACTCTTGCATGCACTATATTACATTAAGATTGTGTATCTCTGCAGCTATCTGTTTAAATGAAAATGATTCTGGAATAGGTATACATAAAGCAGGTTCTCAAATATTAAACCCAGGATGCACATGGACTTGGAATCTCTCTTTTTATTGGTGTCAGGAAATATAAAAGATAAATTTTAATAGGGTGAGGCTCACGGAAACAGTTCGAAAATGAAAGAATGCCTGAGGCCAGGAGGCAGAGTCAAGGCAGCAATAACTAACAATAATGTGAAGATGTGGGAAGTGAAAACACAGGAGGAAAGATGATCTTAGGAGGAGATGCCAGACAGTATTAAAGAATATTCAATATTTTGCCATTCCATCACACACTCCAATCTAAGAATTACCTCTTCATCAGAGAGTAACCTATATTTGTAAGATGCTCAGCTTTTGAAAAATGGTTCCGCAATTTTTTTAAATGTTTAGGAAAGGAAAGTCTGGAGGAATATTACTCCAACCATGCGTGCCCTTGGCCAGTTCCCATCAGGTGCAGCAGTTACCGTAGATGTGGGAGAAGTAGAGGATGACTGGGAAATAAAATAAGTTGTTCCGATGAGATCCCTTGAAATAGATAGAAGACTTGCAATTTCACACCAGGATCCACAGCCTGGCCTTGTTTTGTGGTTGCAAATCTGAAATAGCAGTCATCCATCTGTCAGACTGACAACTTTTTATGTTCCCTTTCAATCACTCTCAGAGAAGAATTTTTTTAGATTGATACTGATTTGGCAGCTTTCTTATTGCCTATCACTTGAAAGATATTAAAACAGGGCAACAAATTTTATTTTCTCTGATCTTGCAAGTTTTTAAAGTTAGAATTCTTCCCATTTTATTTGGGTCCCAAGAACAATAATATAAGCTACAGATAACTGTCTAATAAAATGCCCTAGAGAACAAGTATTCTGTTTCCTTCACATAAATTCTAAAAGATGGTAGAATAGGTTTACACACTCATTAAACAAACATGAACCAAACACGTAAGGGAAAATTGGAAAGCAGGATTCCTAAGAGATGCCATTCTGGGCTGAACAAGGCTCTGCAGGAAGCAACAGAAGCCAGAGTCTGCCTGAGAGTGAAAGTGGTGACAGGCAGCTCTGTGGAGGTACCTGCAGTGGAACTGGGTGCTGGTGCCAGAGAGACCCAGCTCAAAGCCCTGGTGCTGACTGAGGAAAAGCAGCCAGAGGTGAAGGTGTGGTAGTTAATCGGAGTCAGGGCTTGTGGAGATGAGAGTCTGGGTATGTGTCATCAGTCTCCATACCTGGCCTCAGATCCTGGAGAATGAATGTTTTGCTCGCCGTCTTACCTCGTTTTGGTTCAGGGTGCACCTGAGCGCTGCCATATTTAATGAAAGGTAAGTAATTGACACAGCGCCCCATAAGATGGGAAAGATGGGCTGATATAACATCAGAGTGCACCACAAGTGTCTGACACTGACAGTGATTCCATCAGCTGGAGAGCAAACCAAAGTTCCTCAAGCTCCGTGGCTCACAGCCCAGCTTGCCACTCTGTTCTGAGTATTTTACAGGGAAACAGGAGTCCTGTAGATGGGTGCAAAGATCAAGTCTTAGGATGTTCTATCACTCTTTCCATGGGTGGAGGTAGGAAGTGTTGCTTGGTTTGTATTTCATTTGGATTGTTTGGGGAGTTTGATGTTGTTTGTTTTTATGTTGTGCTGGTTTGGGATGTTTTGTTACTTTGCTATAAAAGAGTTTTTGGGTAGGGGAGTTGATTGAGTGGGTAAAGTGCTTGCTGCTAAAGCATGAAGACTTGGCACCCATGTAACATCCAGGGACAGTAGTATGTATATGTAGCTCCAGTGCTGGGGGACAGAGACAAGCAGATCCCCAGGGCTTGTTGGGAAGACAGTCTACTCAAAATGGCAAGGTTCAGGTTCAGTAAGAGACTGTGTCTCAAAAAATAAGGTAGAGATTGATTAAAGAAAACACCCAACATCAACCTTAGGCTTCCATACAGGTATATATGGATGTATGTGCGCGCACACACACAAAAACACACACACACGTTCACACATGCCACATATGCACACAGTTTCATTTTGTGACTTAGAAATACTACTTGCTCCTAAACCTGACTCATTGAACATTCATGTGATCTCAGCATTTAAGTGGCTGAGGTGGGAGGATTACAACTTTGCAGCCAGCTTGGGCCAGAAAACAAGTTTTAAGACCAGCCTTTCCAGTCTCAAAAACAAAAGAAAACAAGTCACTCTTTGAAAAGTTGCCTTCACTTTTTAGTGTCCTCATGCTCCTTGGTTCCTTATATTAGAATTCCAATTTTTAACCTAATTCTAGTAACTTATATGGGTTGTACACAATTGCAAAATTAGCCAGTAGTCTCCATTACAGAACTAAGTTAATTAGCTGTAAAGTCCTAGCCTTTTGCCCTTTAACTTTGGATTTTGATTCATGATGTCTTGGAAGACTTTGAAGCCAACTGACAGTTGGGCAGATTTATCAGGATCTGTGTGAATTTGGAAACCTCCCCTTCTCTTCTGATTGAAATTAATTGCACCCACCTCCTGTACCTGTTGCATTGTTTTGTGTTGTTAGATAGCCACTTGCATGCAAGTCCAGGCATCTCTCACTTCCCATAGATTGAAAGCTTCTCCAAGACAGAAATTGGGTCACTGATTTTTGGATCCTCGTTGGTAATTACAGATTGGTATATAATTAATGCTTCATGTGCTTTTAATGAATTGAGGGTAAAGATGGTATCATCATAGTAATAAGAATGAGTAATGTTTTGCAAAGATGAGATTTTAAGACTTGAGAAATGAATGATCCCTTGGAAGAGAGGGATAGATAGAGAAAGGGGAGAGAAGAAGAAAAGGAAGTGCTCTATAGTGCCTAGGAATTGTGTGTTTAGAAGAAAACAAGTATTCTGTCATAGATCTTGATAATATAGAGTAAGGGCAGATCAAATTTCTTTAGTGGGATAAGGAGTACCCCAGTGTACTGTATAGTTTCCATTTGGGACTGGCTGTGCCTTCTTTGCAGTTACAAACCTTGTAGTATAGACAGGAAGAAACTTACTCTAGGATTTCACAATACGTTATCTTTTTTCTATTTTGTTCTATGTATATTTGTATTGATTTTCTGTGCATTTCTTATAAAATATATTAATCATCTTTATGCCCCATCCGCACCCTCCAATACCCCCCACCATATTTCATGCCCTCTTGTCATACATATTAAAGTCAATTGAGTCAAGTTTGTATACCCAGATGTCCCTCAGTGCAAGTCCATCCACTGGAGCCTAGTCAGCCTATCTAGAGTCACTCCCTTAAAGATCAACTCTCCCACGCCCAGCAGTCAGCCGCTGCCAGCGTGTTCTGATAATGTCGGGGCTGCTGCCCATTTCCCCACTTCTTAGGCTGTGTTTTTGTATGATTGAGTTTGCATGAATCTTGTGCATGCTGACACCATTACTGAAAGTTTATATGAACAAGTTACCAGAGGCCTGGAGGACTGTTTTCTTATGTATAATACATAATCTGAAATAGCACTGTACTAACTACACATGCCTATGAGACTGGAGCTTGTTGTATAAGGAATGAAGGAATGTTTTTTTGAGAGAGACAGAAAGAGACAGAGAGAGAGGTATTGAGAGATACAGTTCACTTGTTTAAAGTCTACAAATTGATGCTTTTAGTATATTTGGCAGTTGTGCAGCCACCACTATAATCTAATTTTAGAACAACTTAAAAATACCAGAAAGAAAACTGCTGCCCATTCCCGGTGAACACTGCAAATCCGTGTAACCACTGATTTCCTTTGTTCTGTAGACGTAATTACTAGACATGTCATACAAGTGGAACCCAGATGATGTTTCGGCAGGCTTCTTTCATTTGGCATGTTTTCCAGATTAATTCATGTTATGGCATAAATCATTATGCCATTTCTTTTTACTGCCAAGTGATAGCCCACTAAGTATGTCACATCTTGTTTGTCTATCCATCTCTTGATACATACTTAGATTATTTCAGGTTTTTAGTTATGATTGTCCTCCACTGAAATCAATTGACTGTAATTATAAGTTTATTTCTTGACTCTCACTTGTATTCCACTAATTTATATGTCTGACTAAAGCCAATGTAGTTTTAGGCAAAAGTAAGAAAGAAAAAATGTCTACATTAGAAAAGAAGAAATACTGTCTCTGTTTGTGAAAGGCATGATCTAATAACAAGAAAATCCTAAATATTCCACCAAATAATTTTAAGAAATAATAAAGGAACTCAATAAAATCACAAATCCAAAGTAATCTTACAAAAGTCATTTACATCTTTACACTAACAATGACATACCCAAAAGAGAATTAATAAAATGGTGCCAAAAATAATAGAATCAAAAAGGAAAAAAATATTTAACAATAAACTTAAAGCCAGGTGTGGTAGTACACACTTTTAATCCCAGTACTCCAGAGGCAGAGGCTAGCAGATCTCTATGAAATTGAGGCCAGTCTGTTCTAGGCCAGTTGGGTCTACAAAGAGACCCTGTCCAAAAAATAAATAATAAATAAAGAAAAGAAAAGAAACTCAAGTGAGAACATAAAAGATCTTTACACTGAAAACTAAAATTCTGATGAAAGAAATTAAAGAAGACACAAATAATTGGAAAGATGCCCTGTATTAACGGTCTGTGAGAATTAATGTTGATAGCATGTTCATAATATTCAAAGTTATCTACAGATTCCTTGTGATCTTTATCAAAATCCCAGTGCCAAAATAATCATAAACTCATATAGAACCCAGAAGGCCTAAGTTATCTAAGGCTATTTTAACAAAAAATAATGGTGCTAGAGTTTCCATACTCTCTTAATTTGAATTATATCACAAAGCTATAGTCATCACTGTGGTATGGTAATGGAACAGTAGACAAATAGACCAGTGGAAAAGAATAGAGAGCTCAGAAACGAACTTTACATGTATAGTAATGTAAATGATCTTCCACACAGGAACAACAATGCATAAATAGTAGGATTGGCTCTTTAATAAATGGTGTTAAGACAACTAGATATGTATACCCAAAAGGATGAGATCTTTATCTTATAACATGTGGTGGTTTGAATGAGAATATCCTCCACGAGCTCCAAGTATTTGAACATTTTGTCCCCTGTTGGTGGCATTATTTTGGGAGGTCTTAGAAGGTGTGGCCTTTCTGGAGAAAGCACATCACTGGGGATGGACTTAGAGAGTTACTAAGCTTTGCCGAATTTCTAGTCTCTCTCTGTTTCCCATGCCTGCTTGAAGATGTGAGTCTTTAGCTTCTGGTCCTACTCCAGGCACCTCTGCAGCCATGTCTCCCTTCCATGATGGACTCTTGCCACTTGGGAACTGTAAGCTAAATAAACTCTTCTTTTTATAAGTTCCTTTGGTCAGTGTTTCTATCACAGTAACAGAAAAGTAACTAATACATACCATAAACAAAAATTACCTTGAAATTAAAGACGTAAACCTGTAAAACTCCTAGAAGGAAACATAACAGAAAAGTTCTTTGACATTGACCTTGGCAATGGTTTGTTTTGGCTTTAAAACCCAAAGTGCAGGTAACAAAAGCCAAAAATGACAAAGTAGAATTTTATCTAATTAAAATTTTCTGCACCACAAAGAAAACAATCAACAAGATGAACAGATGGCTTATAGAATTGGAGAAAATAACCAATGTATTTAAGGCATTCATACAGCTCAGTAACAAA
This sequence comes from Nannospalax galili, assembly GCF_000622305.1. Classification (NCBI taxonomy): domain Eukaryota; kingdom Metazoa; phylum Chordata; class Mammalia; order Rodentia; family Spalacidae; genus Nannospalax; species Nannospalax galili. The sequence continues at coordinate 885,390 of NW_008341187.1, read as the reverse complement.
ATAATATTCACATAACCCAATTTAAAATTGTCAAAAGGCCTAAATAGAAAATTCTCCAGTGATATACAGCTGACCAATAAGTATATTAATAGGTTGTCTAGGAAAGTGACAGAAGTTGACTTCTTCTCTAAGACCTATGACGTCTCCAACCACGTGTACTTGCCTATGTGTTACAGTCCCTCCTATGGAGCAGTCTTTAAGTCCAATTAGACAGCTATCAATTACCCCCATGATAAAAGTGCCACTAATTCTCCAAAAGAGGTAATTTGTTGCGGTTCATAGGATTTATAGCTGGATAGGATCGTTCATTGGTTTTCTCCCTTGGCATTTTGCATAGTATCTTCTGATTACTATGAGAGCTAGTCTTTGGGTGAGGAAGCTTCTAGGCCAGTTCCAGGCCACCTGATCTAAGTCCTGTGTCCAAAGAATGTTGTATCTTCAGTAATAGGATCTTACCGTCAAGTTCTGGGAGGCAATCAAGGGCTGTGGCAATAGTGTGCATTATTTTGAGAGTCTCTTGGACTACCCTGACCAAAAACTCAAAGGGAGTTTTCCCTTCCCTGGCACTGTGATTTTTGTAATATAGCTGTCCTAGTTTGTTTCTCCATTACTGTGACAAAACACTCTGATCACTACCAACTTGGGGAGGAAAGGGTTTACTTAGCTTATGTATTCTAGGTCACAGTTCATCCGGGAGCCCAAGGTAGGGACTCAGGGCAGGACCCTGGAGGCAGGAGTTAGAGCATAGGCCATGGAGGACTGCTGCTTACGGGCTTGTTCCCCTGGCCCCTGCTCAGCCTGCTTTCTTATGCAACACAGGCCCACCTGCCCCTGGGTGGCACCACCCACAGTAGGCTGAGCCCTCCCACATCACTCAAGAATCAAGAAGGTGCCCTATGGACATGGCCACAGGCCAGTCCAATGAAGGCAATTCTCCAATTGAGGCACTGAGGCTCCCTCAACCCAAGTGTGTCAAGTTGACACTAAAGCTATCCAGCACAATAGCCTTCAGCTGTATACACACACACACACACACACACACACTCACATTTATATATGTAATTTTCAGTAAGCTTATTAAATACTGTATTTCCCTTTGGCTTTTCATACCACTTAAGCATTATTTATCTCTTTTTCTCTCTCTCTCCCCCTGTATACCCTTCCCTTCTCCCTCCCCAGTTAAAGTACCCCCTTTCCTCCCTTTCCCTTTAATACACCTATCTCCTGCTCTCTTGAGCTCCTTCTTTCTCTTCACCCCTGTGGTTTCTTTCTATTTTCCTGGATCCTGCAGTTACATCAAGATATATACTCATATCTAAGCTTTTGGAGCTAAGATCCACAAATGAGGGAATCCAGGTTACCTCACTAAGCATGACAGTTTCTAGTTTCATTCAATTTACCTGCAAATTTTATGATGTCATTTCTCTTTATCACTGAATAGAACTCCATTGTGTAAATGTACCACATTTTCATTATCCATGAAATGCCCCATGGTTGAGGAGCATTTAGTTTATTTCCATTTCCTAGCTATTGTGAAAAGAGCAAGAAACAAACATGGCTGAGCAAGTATCTCTGTAGCAGGATACAGAGTCCTTTGGGTATGTGCCAAGGAGTGGTATAACTATTATATGGTAGATCTATTTTTAGTTTTTAAGCATACTGCACTCTGATTTTCATAATGGCTACACCAGTCTGCACTCCCAGCAGCAGTGACTGAAAGTCCCCCTTTTCCCACATCCTCATCAGTGTTTGTTTTCTTGATCTCAGCCATTCTGACTAGGGTAAGATAAAACCTTAAAGTAGCTTTAGTTCACATTTCCCTAAGGATGTTGAATACTTTTAAAGATATTTCTTAGCCATTTTTTTTTAGAAATCTCTGTTCAAGTCTGTAGCCCATTTTTTAATTGTGTCATATGTTTTCTTGATCCTTTGTTTTGTGAGTTCTTTGTTTATTCTGGAATTTAATCCTCTATAAGCTGTATAGCTGGCAAAGATTCTCTGCCACTCTGTCCTCTTCAGTAGATTGATTGTTTCCTTTTCTGTATGGAAGCTTTTTGGTTCAATGAGGTCCCTTTTGTCAATTATTGCCTTAATTCCTAAGTGAATGAAGTTGCTTTGAGAAGTAGTTTCTTGCACCTATATCTTGTAGGGTACTACCTATGTTCTTGTCTAACAGTTTCAGCATTTCTGGTTTGAAAAGGTACTCAACATGACTTCTCATGAATACAAATTAAAACAATGAAGCCTCATTTCCTACCTGTTAGAATGGCTATTACCAGAGAATCAGGATAGAACAAGGGTTAGTGAGGATGTAGAGCAAAGGATTTTTTTTACATTGTTGGTACAGCAATAAATTGATGCATCCATCATGCCAAACTGTATCAAAGTCCCTCAGAACGTAAACAGTACTGCTACCATATGATCAGCAATCTAGCTACTATGTAATACCCAAAGGTAATGAAATCACTGTCTAGAAGAGATATTCTATGTTCACTGTGCATTATTTGCAATCGCCAAAGTATGAAATCCTAGGTGTCTACTGGCAAGTCAAAGAACAAATAAATATATGAAAGAGAGAAGTACATTTTTGAGTCTTTAAATTGAAGGAAATTTTGCTATTCACAGCACTATGCTGGACCTGGAATATAGTATACTAGGTGATATGAACCAAGCACTGAAGGACAAACACTGAGTAATCTGATTTATAAAGAGTAGGATGGCAGTTACCAGGGATGGAATGTGAGAAAAATGAGATGTCTGTCAAAGACAATGAATGTTCAGCTATAAAATGCTTATGTTCTGGAGTCTGAATGCAGGGTGGTGATTTCAGTTACTAAGAATGTATTATATACACAAAATTGAGAGAATAGAGACGAAATTGTCTCACCAAGAGAGGGAATAAAGACGTAGGGTGACAGGTATGTGAACTATCTTCACTTGGGTTTTTGTTTCACCTTGTAACTTATATCAAATGGTCCCATTGTACAACTTAATATAGGCATAATTTCTATGTGCTAATCATAGCTCAACAAGGCTTGGGAAAAGGAAATTGTGTAAGTGAGCCCAGCAGGACAAGCATCTGCTTCCTTGCTTCTAGCTCCCTAATATTAAGATAGCAGTCAGCTACTCCCTATACTCATGCTTAATCTACTGACCAGCAAGTATATATCATTGTTAATTTAGTCTTTAAAACACTTTCTGGAGCTGGAGAGATGGCTCAGTGGTTAAAAGAAATGACTGCTCTTGCAGAGGAACCAGGTTCAATTCCCAGCCCCCACATGGCAACTAACAACCATCTTTAACGCCAGTTCCAGGGGATCCAACACCCTCTTCTGATCTCTATGGATGTTGCATAACACAGTGCACTTACATACATGCAGGCAATATACTCACATGCATAAATTAAAATAAAAATAACAAAATATTTTTAAAAACACTTTCTATTAGCTACTCACTGTCATGTTGAAAGCTACTTGAATGAAGAAAATGTTAAGGCTTGTGATAAAAGTCATCACTTCCTTTCCTTTCATTGGAAGGGCCCCTACATACTCAAAATGCTTTTTGTGCCTGCAGTAACCTAGACAGAAAGCTAAATTAAGTCATAGGTCATCCATCATAAATACCCCCACAGAACTTCTAAATGGGAAAATAGCTCTGTGTTCCTATATATCTTGAAACATGATGGCCTTGGAGGAGAATCCCATTGAGGGTATTCATTGGGTTGTTAGTCTTAATGGAATGACTAACAAAACCAACTTTCTCATTATTTTTACCTGTCCATCTGGCACCAAAATCCAGTGATCTCCTAAGAAATAATTCAAGATAGTCTGAATTTGGAGTGCCATCTAATTACATATTTTGTTGTACTTGTTCAGGGTACAGTGAGCTACAGTTATCTGTATTGGGGTCAAAATGTTCATGGAACCATTACAGAATTTCAAAGGGGATGTTCCACTTGAAGATTTTGTCATTATAAGTCAGTCTTCTAGTCCATCTCTGTCTTCATGTGTTTTATTGCTTCACTGAAGTCTCCTAATTCTTTGAGCTTAGAAAAAGTAAATCAATTCACAGGAATAAGATACCTAAGAATAAAGTTAATGAAAGATGTTTTTAAATGTTTACACTAAAAGCTATAATTCTCTGGGTTGGAAATGAAGAAATCACTCCAGAATGACATCAGGTGTAGAGACTGAAATATTCAATATTTTGATATGTCATTTTTCCCCAATGTATTCAACACAATTCCATTCACAATTCTTGCAGGTAGTATGGGAAATTACAAACTGTTAAAATGATAGGATGCTGAAATTTGGGATGAAGGATACTACTGAAACACCCCAGGTTCTACTCTCAGACTCTGACACTTTCTGCCTGCTCATGTGACCTCTGACCAATGCAAGTTGCAATACGCACTGATTTTACTAGTTGATAATGTTAGCTCTTTGTATCATTTTCTATGTCCTGAATTTATAAATATGCTGATTTTCTGTAAGCTTGTCTCCCATATGTGCCACCAAGCTATAGTCTACTAACAAAAAAAGAATACAAAAACTTGGCCGTCTCTGAAATATTCCAGTTTCATTTCTAAAGAGCATAACAGCGGTAACTTACTTCCTATATTTTCTGAAAATATCATATGGAATAATTCAAGCTACTGAGCACAGCCCTGGCAGAGAATAATCATATAATGAGCATGAGTTAACCAAAGGGACACATGAATGGAAGTTAGAGAAACACATTGCCTTTTTAGCTCACACACTATGGCCTTGAGTCAACTAAACAAGGTCAGTTCCTGGGCCTCAGAGATAGAGATAGAAATTGTCATCTATGCAAATACAAAAAAATGGTTATTTTGGGAAAAATATAAGCCCTTAGTCTATGGTTGAGATTCTATCAGGCAAGAACTTCCAATAAGGAGTAAGAATTGAAGAATTTTTGGTGTTTGAACTAGTAATGTCTCCGTATCTGGTGGAAGTATTCTGAATCCACAGAATGCAGACACGTTTGAGGTGAAAAGCTGGACTGGATGTGAGATGGGTAGAGAGAAAGGCAAAGTGGAATGTATATAAATAAAGACTCCACACAAACTGGAAAGTGCCCCCAGTTTTCTCTTTCAGCCTAAATTTACCACCTTGTGTGACCTGGAGATAAAGCTGGAGAACTTGACCTCAAAGTAGTATGTGTGGCTGGCCCAGGACTGGGAGAAGCTGAAGGAGCTGGAGATGCCACTGCCTAACAGTAGCCTAGTAAGCCTGAAAAGGAACAGTGTGGGAGCCGCAGGCCACAAGGTCCTGTTCTACTTTGCAAGCACCTTCGCTGCTCTTTGCCTGTATCTGTCAGAACTTGCATAGCCAAACAACTTAGAATCATCCAAGAAAAGAACATTGGAAATTATATTTCAGTGGGCTGAACTGTCATGAGCAAAATCATCACAGATGCAAAGAGAATCCTTTTCAATATCTTTTAATAAGACCATTTCTCAACCCCTGTGCTACAACTTCATGTCTCATTTTTATCATTGATTGCTCAATCTTCTGACAAATATGTAATCATAAATGCCTTGCATGAGTTTGAGATATTAAAAACTGTCATATGTTGATAAATAAATGCATAAAAGAGAAATTGGAAATATATATGCCTCTTGTCTTTGAATCCATGAGTAGAAAATGTCTTCCCATTTATTTAGATCTTTAATTTCTTTCAGCAGCATCTTGTAGCATTCACTGCTTGTTGTGCCTTCCTTGGCTAAGTTTATTCCTGGAATTGTTTTTTGATGCTATTATAGATAAAATTGCTTTCTTAATTTCATTTCCTGATTGTTTATTGCTGGCACATAGAAGTATAATTTGTGTTTGTATATTGATCTTGTACCCTACAACCTTGTTGAAATCATGTATTAGTTCTAATAGTTTTTAAAGTGAATTTGAGTTTTTCTATACAAGTTCATGTCAATTGTCATTAAAGAATGTTTTGAAATCCACACTGCTGGAGAGCTTTAGTGTCAGCTTGACTCACCTGGGTTGAGGGAGCCTCATCTGGGGAATTGCCTTCATTGGACTGGCCTGTAGCCATGTCCATGGGGCACCTTCTTGATTGTTGAGTGATGTGGGAGGGCCCAGCCCACTGTGGGTGGTGCCACCCTTGGGCAGGCGGGCCTGTGTTGCATAAGAAAGCAAGCTGAGCAGGGGAAGCAAGTCAGCAAGCAGTGTTCCTCCATGGCCTGTGCTCCAGCTCCTGCCTCCAGGTTCCTGCCCTGAGTTCCTACCTTGGGCTCCCTGATAAACTGTGACCCGGGAGATGTAAGATAAATAAGCCTTTTCCTCCCCAAGTTGGTAGTGGTCAGAGTGTTTTGTCACAGCAATGAAGAAACATACTAGGACATACACAAATTTAAAGGGTAGAAGAACTTGCTCTAGGCATAAATTAAATCTTTGAATCTGTGTAAGAAATGAAAATCATAATGTTCCCTTCTAGAACAAACCACAGTGAAAATCAGAGGGAAAATGCAATGAAAAACTCATTTTGGAGACAAAACTAGAAAAAAAACACCTGACATGTTAAAATAGTTTACTTCTTGGTGAAGAGATGATAGTGGAGCTTTACATGATTTTACCAACAAAAATGTACTGAGAACTTGCTATCACCAATCACAGGACTAGGCCTGGTTGTTATTAAATATGCAACCTCTCTTCCTGAATCAAAGGATAAAACTTTGACTATCTTAGAGATCTGCTTTCAGAACCAAAATACGAAAGGAAGAGAAAGTGCTGATGGAAGGCAAGGACAGGCAGGGAGTAGCTTCCAGAGAAGTCATGCATGATGAAGATGGCTAAAGAAAAGCCAAATGATGGCTGTGAGAGGTTCACCTAGGGCACCTTCCATTCCTGCTCAGTCTTCCCCCGCACTGACCGGTGTCGGTGCCACTCAGAGATTATTCATGCAGGTGGGAAGCTGAGCAGAGGGTGTGGATGAGTTGAGTATCCAGTGCCTCTTGAAAATCCAAGTGAAAGTCTTGAGTGACTGATAAATACTAATATTTAAAGATTTGGACTAAGGGAACATTTGTGGACTCTCTCCCTCTCTCTGTGTGTCTGTGTGTGTGTGTGTGTGTGTGTGTGTGTGTGTGTGTGTGTGTGACAGTGTATGTGTGGAGGTCAGAGGAGTCTTACAGGAGTCAACTCTCTTCTTTACTATGTGGATTCTAGAGACCAAACTAAGTTCTTCAGGCTTGGAGCAAGCTCCCTTACCTACTGAGTCATCTTTCTGGCCTTGCATAAGGGCAAACTGGCTTTTGTGGGTCAACCCAGACAGAAATTATTCTTCATTTTTCATTCCTATGGCCTGTATTGTAACAGGAGTGAGGAAGCTCAGAAACTATAGTGAAGGGGCTGTAAAGACTAGGGAGATGGCCCAATTGGTAATGTGCTTGAAATGCAAGCATGAGTGTGACTTTATAATCCTGGAGCTAGAAAGGTGGAGGCTGGTGGATCCCTGGGGCCAACTCGTTGGTCGAACTAGCTTACTCTGTGAGCTCCAGGGCAATGAGAGACCCTGTCTCAAAAACAAGGTGTATGGCCCCTGAGGAGGAACAAAGGCCAAGGTTGCCCTCTGAACTCCATACTCATGTACATACATGTGCATGGGCACACATATGGACATGTGCACCTGCATACACTTGAACAGTCACATGTACCTACATACTGACAGAAAACTTTTTAAGGGATTTAAGCCATGACAAAATATTTATGAACATCTCCTGGTGACCTTGGTGTGGAAAGAAACACCACTGTCCTGCATTGGAGAAGGATCTGGTCTGCCCTTCCAGCAGCATTTTATTGGCAGAAAACGTCTCACTTCAGAAGGTTTATAACCTTCCATAAAACTGCAGAACATTTTATTCTTTTTTCATTAAGCCACCTTTGGAATCATTTTGGTCCCTTTATAGTCTCTTATTTAATCTGTTTTTTCATAGGCTAAAGGAAGAAAAAAAAATCTATCAGTGGTCAAGATAGTAATTAAATAGTGTAAGTCACAGCCTAATTGCTTGAAGGCACACATCCTGACAAGCCATCCCCCCCATCTGCCCCCATCAGTGACTTCCTCTAACTCCCAAATACATCTTTACATTTTTCTTAAACAATGGGAAAAAATAAGTGACTAAACTGTACATTTTCCCAATTTCAAGAGTTACTAATGTTTGTATTCTTTCCTATTGAAGGAAACTTACCAAACTCTAAGCAAAGCAGGGATTAATAAAACATCAGAATTTTATTTCCTACATTAAAAACGCTTCCATTTTGGAAAGGAATTTAACCACAAGGAAAGGACTGTTCGAAAGAGAGCCTCACTACAAAATAAAGCTTCAAACCACATACAGGTTTTAAAGGAAGAAAATATCTCCTACTTATTCCTGGAGGATTTTTAAAAATCTTTTAATTAATAAAAGCCCTCAGGGCACTGAGAAATTGTTAATTAAAACAAGAAGGAAAGGGGAGGAAGTAGGCCAAAATGCTAAGATGAACACATTTCCTTTTCTCTGCAGGAGAATAACATTACCAAGCCAGCATTAATAAATATGAATACTTTTGAGAGAAAGTATATGAAAATGTTAAAAGAAACTCTAACTCAGCTTGGCACACACTGGCAGGTGCATAAATTAATTGGGGCTCCTCTAGAATTATAAACCCCAGGGTGTCACCTTTTGTCTAATTGAGTAGTGGTAGGGACCTCTCCACCCACGACAGGATGGAGCACTTCTTTCTCTCGCCAGCTGATTTCTGTCAGGGGGTGGCGCCTGATCAAAGGTCTTCTAAGGGATTTCATTCACTGTCATTCTAGCGGTGGGCGGGCCTTTGCGCTGGCAGCACCGTCATTAGGAGATATTTCTTAAATACTTCCAGTTAGGAGCTATGCTTGCTGTCCCTTCTAGTCACCAGTCTTTCGCTTTTCAACCATTAAATTTTGACTTAAAAAAAATAATTATCAGGTCCTTTGGCTCACCCCCTGTGTTTGCTTAATCCAGGCAGGTTATTAGTGGTGACATTTTCTAGTCCTTCCTTCCCACTTGCTTCTGCGCCCCACGTAAAGAAAGCTTTTTATCTTTTCTCCTGTGCTCAGAAATCTACTTAGCAAGCAGAGTTTTAGAATCAAGAACAAAACAAAACAAAAAAAGTAAGAAAATCTATTTATTGCTTTCTTGGGAATGGGGGCGGTGACTGAAGCCAGAGTGCCCATAGGCTATCTGTTTAGTATAAAGAAAAGTCATTCTTTGAAATTAGGACAAATCTGGGATAGCTTTTCCCAGTTTTTCTGTGCCCCTCGTTTCACATAATCACAGAGGCTTTTTATCAAAATTGTTCTTCAAAAATAGAACTCTGGTCCTCAGGGTTGAGATTTTGCCCCTTAGTCTATGAGTTCATATCCTTTGATGTTCTGCAGAGAGGGCATGGGGTCAGGGCATGGGGATCAGTGTCATTTACTGAATTTCTTAGATGCCAACTCAGATCAGCAGCTAGGAGACAACTTTGAATTTCATTTCGCTGTTTGTAGTCACAATTCATTCTTCACTGCAGATAAGACCTGACCTCCCCGCCCCCCACCCCCCATTGCTCTGTCTCCAAGAGAGCAAGCTCTAGGCAATCAGGAGGCTATCTCCTGTTAAGGAAAAAAAAATCCTGTTCACTTTAGCTGATTTATAGTCAAGCACAGATGCCATAGCAGAAAAAAATAATTTATTTTCTCCCTTCATTACTGTAATGATGTCTGTTGGAGACCTCAGGTATTCCTACAACTACCTCAAAAGCTCCATCCATCGCTTATGCTAATGTAGGAGATGAAGGTGGCCCTTTGCAGATGCACAAAGAAAGTCCATCTACCCTCAAGACTGGGCTTTTTTTTTTAATCTTCACTTGTGTATGACTATTAGAAGATAATAGTTTATGTATTACTTACAAGGGAAAATTAAAACTTTTTAATATGTTTATCAAAGAGGAGCTACCTAAGAATTACTGTGGGTGCCCATTAAAAGTACTTTGAAGGAGTTGGTAGGACACATGCCAAGTGTGCCTAAGGCCCTGTGTTCAACCCTTAGCACCACAAACAAAGGCAGAAAAAGGGCTTACTTGGGTTCTTCTTCCCACTGGGCAGATTTGAAGATGAAGCTAGAAATCTATTTTTTTAACTCAGCCACTAGCATAAGTACATAATTTAAATTTTTTATTATTCTTATTTTATGTGTATGAGTGTATTGCCTGCATGTATATGGGTGTACTTGTGTCATGCAGAGGTCAGAAGGGGGTGTCAGATCCCCTGGAACTGGAGTCATAAACAGTTGTTAGCGACCATGTGTGTGCTGAAAATTGAACCCAGGTCCTCTGCAAGAACAGACAGTGCTCTTGACCACTGAGCTGTCTCTCCAGCCCAGGATTACATAATTTTTAACTGTAATGCATTGTATAGAAGAATAAAGTACATAATATGTACAGTATGTTTTATTGCTAGATATATAATAGGTATTATTAATACAAGTAGTTAGCATATATAATTGTGAAATTATAAGAAATCCCATCCAGGCTGGAGAGATGGCTCAGCAGTTAAGAGCACTGACCGCTCTTGCAGAGGACCTGGGTTCGATTTCCCAGCACCCACATGGTTGCTAGGAACCGTCCTTAACTCCAGTTCCAGGGGAATCCGAAACCCTCTTCTGACCTCCACAGCATTGCCTGACACAGGTGCATTCACATACAAGCAGGCAATAGACTCATACACATAAAATAAAAATAATAAATAAAATATTAAAAGAAATTCCATCCAAATTACTTTTCAATAGAAGCAGTTGTATTAGATTCAGAAATATCAACACCATGCTCTAACCAGTTACTAAATGCCCAGATAGATTGAGAAATAAAACTAAGTCAGAGTCAAGGTTCTAGACTTTGGGCCATTGCTGAAAATAGGGTCAATTTATGATGCTAAAATACTGAGGGATAAAAGGATAAGGAACAGCAGAAAGGAGAAAAGGGATGGGAAGTACGACAAAGGGGTGGTAAGGAAACAGAAAGAAGAGGATGAGGGGAAGAAGAAATAGAAGGAAAAGGAGGGGAAAGAAGAAGGGGAAGAGAAAGAGGATAATGATGAGAAAAAGCAGAAAGAGAAGGGGGGAGGAGGAGGAGGAGGGAGAGGAGGAGGAGGAAGAGGAGAAGGAGAAGGAGCAGGAGGAGGAGGGAGAGGAGGACAAGGAGGAGGAGGAAGAGGAGGAGAAGTAGCAGGAGGAGGAGGAGGAGGCAGGCAAGCAGGAGGAGCCACAGCCTGATCCCACCCACCTCTGGGCAAAAGAAGCCGACTTGAAGTTGAAGGCCCTCCTACCAGCCACAAACCAGGTTTCTAGGTTTTATTTATCTGCTGTAAGGGGATTTTTCAAATGTACACTGGTATGAGAGAGGATCTATTTCTAGTTTCTCTCAAACCTGTTGTGCAGCAACAGAGGTATAAAGCCAGTGTGTCAAAGGAAAAAAGAAAAAGACCTGAACACTTCCAATGTAGACTACACTTGGCAAAGAGTGGTTGAATGTCTAACACTCAAGAACTGTAGGGGCTAGAGAGGTGACTTAGTGGTTAAAAGCACTGGCCACTCTTGCAGAGGACCTGGGTTCAATTCCCAGCACCCTTATGGTGGCTAACAACCATCTGTAACTCCAGAGGAATCCAACACCTTCTTCTGACCTCTACAGGCATTGCACAATACAGGTGCAATACATGCAGGCAATACACTCATACACATAAAATAAAAATAACAAAATATTGTTTCAAAAAAGAGCTGTGGGCTACCTCCTAAAATAATAATGAAGGGCTAGGAATGTGACTCCATTGGTAGAGTGCTTGCCTCACATGTGCCACCATGACTGCCCAGGTGACAAAGTGCTTTTAACAAGAAGTCAGCACCATCTCCTTGCTGTCCTTCACCCCCCAACTGCACCTAGAGGAAGCCTTCAAGCCATGCTGATTGGAAATCTCTCCTGTATCCTTCTGTGGCATTACTCCTCTATTGTTTTTTGAGTTTATTGTTCATTATATCTGGTGCCTGAACCTCTAACTTGACCTATCTAACCTCTGTAACAGCCACAGAGTTTCTGTATTTTTTGGTTAATACTAAAGTCTGATCATGTTTCACCTCCTTATAGTGTTTACTGACTCCTGACTGTTTACTTGTTAAAACCCAAAGTCCTGCATAAGGGTCTTCAGGCTAACCCTAAGTGATCTGACCGCCAAGCTCTCTATCCTCCTGTGACCACGCTGAGAAGTTTTTGTTCTTGTTTTTGTTTTCCTCTGAAAATATCTATCCAGGAGCTCAGTTCTATAACTTTGTCCATGTTTCCACTGACTAAAATAACTACCATCACCCTCCTACCTCACCATTGTCCTTGTCCACTTAGAGGGAATTCTATTCAGTTCTCAGAACCTGCTCTCCAGTGCCCACCATGGTTTAAATGTGCCACTCTGAAGTTCAGGTGTTTCCAAACAACAGTATTAAGAGATGGGGCTTGGGATGTGGCTCAGCTGGTAGAGCCAGCATGCACCAAGTCCTAGGTTTCTAGGTTTGATCCCCAACACCACATAAATTGGGCTTGGTGGCACATGCCTGTGATCCCAGCACTCAAAAGATGATCAGAAGTTCAGGGTCATACTTAACTACATCGGGCATTTGAGACCATGAAACTACATGAAACCCTTTCTCAAAAAATGAGTGAGAGAGGAGAAAGAGAATGAAATAAAATACTAGGCAAAAGGAAGAGATGGGCCTTTAGGAGATGGTGAGACCATGAGGGCTTCTCCCCGCTCACGGGAAACACCCTTCTAGAGGAGCTGAACGGAGGGAACCCACCCCCTACTGTTCTGCTGTCCACCGTGCGACACCAAACACCAAATGCTGGTTTGTTGATGACAGATTTCCAGACTCCAGAACCATGAGGAATACATGACCATCCGTGGGCAGTACCTTCCCTGTGGCACTCTCAGAAATCACAAAACAGGCAAGAGTTTCCTTTCTTGGCCCGTGGCTACGCCAGGCTGATACAGGCTCTTAACTCCACACCTACAGACCGCTGTGGCTGTCCATTCTCACTCCAGTTGCCATTCTATGCCATTGTGTGCTTGTCTCTCTGTGGGGGGCCAGCTAGAGTGCCACCGACCAGATAAGAAATCAACTGCTGATCGTAAGCAGTGCAGCTGGAAAGAGTTTAGTCCCAGAAGAGTGTTCATTGAGAGAAGGAAGAAAATTTAGACCAAAATTAAAGATAAAAGTTTTTAATTTAACAAAAAAATATTACAAAGCTCTTCACTGTGTCCACATGAGACCAAACACAATTAAGCACCAGCAGAACGTATTCCAGTTGTCCTAAGGAAGGATGGCTTTACTTCAAAGTTGATAAAAGACTGACATAGAATTCAAGGAAAATCACACAACATACATTCTCTTCTTGGCTATGTTTAAAATAAGATCGTGTTTCTCTGTTCATGAGCTTGGGAAAGGCAGTACAATTTATATTCTTAGGCCTTCCCATATATTCCTAACAATGTTGGAATTGATTGTTAAATGCATCCACGTTTCTGACAATTGCTTTAGGATAATTTCCTAGAAATGGAACAAATCAATCAAAAGCTATAAATATTTTGATCATCTCTAATGTATATTGCTAAATTGATTTTCTGAAAACTCATATCAATATTCCCTCTTCTAATAAGTAAAAAGTATACTAATTGTTATTTTATTTTTTCTTTCTGGATTTATTGAAATATTTATGTACTTGTTAGACATTTATATTTCTTAGGTTATAAATTGACTGGTTATTTTGTTTTATGTTTTGCTAATCCTTTCCTGAAATTCTAGCATTTTTTCTTTGAAAGAGCTCTAAGTAAAAACTACTAAGCCTTTGTTTCTCCTCTGGCACTGTTCTCCTTAATTGCTACTGGATTTTTAATATTGGTAGTGTTGTCCTTGACATATGGAAATGTATCAGAATATTAAATTCAGTTAAAATAATGCTTCAATGTGTAGATATAATGTGGTGCATTGATCTGTAATTTTGATTACAGATCAAAATTATAAACCTCTCATCCATTGGGTAGGAAGGCAGAAAAGAACCCTTAAGCCTTTTTGTTTTTTAATTTAGTCTTAGTTGGTTGTCTAATGAGCCCTGTTAAGTAATGCTTGGTGTTTTGAAATAATAATTTTGCCTTTCTTACTCCCAACTCGCACTTTGGCACTGATCCAAGATGGAGTTGAATAGGTCAAGCAGAAGAGGTCTGGAAATGTCTTAGTGGTATGGGAGTGACATGACATGATTGTTGAGCACTTCCACAGCCTCCTTCTCTGATCACCTCATGTCCCAGCTGAGTTGTTCTTAAACTCTGGCTGTTGCACAATCTGTCTCACTCCCCTAGGGATGAAGCTTCCACTCTCTGCCAGCTTCTATCTAGAGGTCACCCAGACACACACACACACACACACACACACACACACACACACACACACACCTGTGGGGGCAGGTTCTTCATTTAGTTTCAAAACCTTGTAGTGTGCAGGTCCCACACATATAACACAGAAACCTACATCTGGCCAGTGGTACCACCAGGTTTATCTCAAAGTGGCCAGCCCTGGGGTGGTAACAGACCACCCTGAGAGGACACATCTCTCTAATCACGAGCCAGATATTGTGAGGGCTTCTTTGAGAGCTTTTTCCTCCCTCTGAATCCCCCATCTCATGAAGCAAAGCACAAGACATACTACTGGATATTTCTCTTGCCTGCTTGCCTCTTCCACACATAAACCCTTCTAGCTTTTTATTTTGAACTTGCAGTCAAATCATTTTTCTAGCATAGAACCTCCTCATCCTCCTGGGTAGCCTTACCTTTCTTCCACAGTGTGGGGATCCATAGGCCCCCAAACGCTCCACCCACCTGACGCTTAACTGGGGCAGTGACGAGCTTTGAGCAAGTCTCTTGCTCCTGACATTGTTTGTGGGGGTTTTGTTTGTTTGTTTGTTTGTTTGGTGGTTGGTTGGTTGGGGCTTTTAATTCTGCTTGGTTTGTTTTTTCTGAATAAAGGTCTCATTAGGTTGCCCGGCTGGCCACAAATTCATGGTAATCCTCCTGCCTCAGACTCTGAGGGCTAGAATTACAGTTGTACTACTGCTACCAACTTTGCTCCTAATTTCAGTCTTACTCAAGTGAGCATGTGCCCCAGAGAAGTCCACCCTGTGGCTCAGCCTTTAGAAGATGAGGGTGCAAATGGGACATGAATAGTGGGAAATTAGGCTGTGTCCATTCGATCTTGGTAAAACATTGTCCTAATTACATCTTTCAATGTATGCTCAGCTTTATCTCTTGGCTATATGTGAGCTTGACTGAGCCATAGTTGGCCAAGATACTCATTCATTCTCTAAGTGTGGTTTTGGATGAGATTAACATTTAAATCAGTAGACTGAATAAAGAAGATTGCTTTCCCTAATGTGAATGGGCCTCATCCAAACAGTTGAAGAATGGAATGGAGCAAAATACTAACTCTCCCCAGAAGGTCTTTCCTGCTCCTCTGCCTTTGGACTCAAAGGGAAGCATCTTGGAGTTTGCATGTCTCCATAGTCACATGAGCCAATTTCATACACATTTGTTACCAGTGGCTGTGTGTTTTATGTTACTGCATTCACTACACTTGAGAGGTCTACGCTAGTATTTCTCTGGAGAAATCTGACCAGAACACATTGCTTTTATTCTTGGAAAATTGTTTCCCTTTGAACTGTTAGACAATTATCCATTGGGAGCTTCTTTTACTTTTTAAAGATCCTGTTCCTTTTAAAAAGTCTTTGGTCCATATGGGATGTATTTGAACAAATGTTGTGAGTTAAAAGTTCAAGTCTTTTTTTTTAAACAAGTAGTTTTCTCACCGTTTTTAATATTTCCTCTTTCTTGTCTTGCACATGCTAGAATCTTCCATTCTTTATTTTTTTTTTCTTCTTACTTTCTGCTCCTAAATTGGAACATATGTCCCATGTCTTCACTTTGCTTCTTAACCCCCACTTCCTGCAGCATCTCATGTACACACATCAGCTGCTTCTAGTGGTTAAGGACTCAGAATGCTGAAAAGGCTGGAGGCTGTGTTCTGTCCTACCCGTTAGACTTCTCTAGGCTCTGCCCGTTCTTCTAACCTAACACACCCAAGCCAAATCCCGTTAATTCTGCCTCCCCCTTTGCTAACCAAGCCCGTCTGCCTCTGTCCCTGTCAAATAGTAATTTCCACCTGAAGAAAGCAAGAAGACTTGGGACTCAGGAAGTAAACACAATTTATAAAGCTCAGGAAATTCCTGTATCGAACGACATTCACCAGGCACTTCCTCAAGGTTTTTTAAGCAGCAACAACTGCTGTTGAGGGAGACTCTCCTGATAATTATTCTTTGTGCAAGTTGTATAGTGAGGTCCAAGGATGTGGCTGTCATGAGTTGTCACCCATGCTGAGGTAGGCTTTTCCCTGATCCAGGTGCCTTTGAGTCAGCCTCTGAAAATAACCCATCAACTACGCTATAAGTAATCGAAATAAACTCATTGGTTAGACTTGAGTGGTATTGTTCTTTGGTCAATGGGCATTGCTCAAATGGGGGTGAACATGCCATCTCCTAGGGAAAACAGCTCTCTCTCGCCCCACCCCTGTCACAATCTATACCTCTACTTCCCTCTTGTTCTGGAGCTTGGTGCCACCTTCGGATCAGTTTCTAAGCAGCCAACATCTTCATTCATGGCTTTTGAGCTCCTGGATTCTCTTATCCCTTGAAATCTAGCATCGTCCTTAGAGCTGTTTGAAAGGTAGATCCTTTCCAGAAACTTCACTTTCTGATCCCCAAATCAAAGCAATCTAGGGGATTCTCATAGTGCTTTATATTTTTCCAAAAGGCTTATGTCACTTCACATTATATGATAGGAATTCATAAACAATCCCTCATGCTATATTTTCTGTATCTTCTTCTGAAAGCTTCCATGCTGCTCAGTAATGATATGAAATGGGTAATACATTCTAAACAAGGGTGCTATTCCAAAGTAGGTAGGCTATCTGTACAATGAGGTTTGGGTAAACTGATCTTACAGGACTGAAAATGCTGATCTTGATCTAGGTGAATGAAGTTTACAGTTGGCTTCTATGATAGCTTTCAACCTCTCCATTATCCTCTCCCTCCCTGTCTCCTCTTTCCAAGCACCCAGTGAAGGGCAGAATTCACATTAAGTCCTTTTTCTAATCTGCATTGCCAATATCTGAGACATAGAGATCCTCAACACATACTGGTTAAAAGAATTAATGGGTAGATGGGAGCAATTGTCATCTAAAATTAATATAGATGTATTGATATGATACCATAGTCACATTTTAAGTGTCTTCCCCTCTCAAGAGATTCTTCCCTCTGAGTTGTCAGTGAAGCTACATGGTCACCTCTACCCTGTCCCATAGCTACCCACTCTTAGGTCAACCTAGGGCCACTTCTCCCCAGGCCTAGTCCCATGCACTATAACCAAATTTAAACACAAATTACCCTAGGCTCCAAAATACTGCTTATAAACAGTGACCACATCCATGAAATAATAGGATTATAGGAGCTCACTGACTGTATAAATAAGAAAACATAAAAAGCTTCCATATGCAGTACCTCAAATAATTCTTCATGATCAAATTTACATGTGAACCAAACTCTACCCTGTGATGTGACAGATAGGGAGTCACTCTGTCCAGTGAGTCAGGCATTGCTTCATTATGACCACTGAGGACATTTATATTTCTAATCAACTTCAGTATTAATTATGTGTAACCCAGGAAGGCAGAAATGGCCTAGAGAATATTAATGTGCATATGAACACTCCCTCTTTAGTTAAGGCAGCCAACCCTCTGCAAAGTAATTGCTCTCCACTGTAGCTGTAAATGGGTTGCTAATCAGAAAGGCCCCAGGACAAAGGTAAGTGGGATAAATTCCTATTTACTGAATTAATATCCCTGGGTCCCGGGGTACACTTCTCTTGGGAAGCACTTCTGGCAGTCTGATTTGGGATTTTTATCTGGCTCTGTTCTGAGACTGGGGCTTTGGGACCTATATTAATTTTAGATCCAATCTGTGGAGATTAGTCAGTTCTAGGAACTCTAATGTAGTAGGTGAAACCATTTTCAGGAGCAAAAGTGCTCTCTTATCTGATCCATCCTCTTCGGTATAAATTCCACCTTCACATTCTATGCTAAGGACGAGCATGATTAATTCATTACCCAAGATTACAGCAGTATGCAGAAAGCTACCTGGAGGCACTTCTTTTGGTGTGAAATATTAAAGATTCAACATTTATATCAATGTGCCTAATTCATATTCTTGAGCCTGTGGGCTGAGAGAGGAACTTGGAAATATGCAGTCATTTTTTTTAACATCAGTTTGTTAAAATGTTTAAGAGGATTATTGCCTTAACTACCTTTTTGATAAGAACTTCCTTCATTCAGGAAGGCTGAGGTACAAAACATAAAAGTCAGTGTGTCTGATCACTTAGAAGTGCTGAAGAGCAGGTCTTGACAATCGTGTAGGCTAGATTACTAGAATAACAATAATAATTAAAGACTTTCCTGACAAAGAGAATAGCTAATACCTCATGATTGCTAATAAGAAGTAAAATATAGACTCTCATAAAGAGTAAATATGAGAATATTCCATCTTATCAGACATTTGTGGAGTAAGGAAGAGAAGTTTAGCTAATAAGATTGAATTCATCTGAAATGGCTGCATGTTTTTCGTGTGTGTGTGTGTGTGTGTGTGTATAAAGTATACACGTGTGTATGCATATTCAGGTATGCGGTATACATATGTGGATGCACATACACATGTGTGTGCATGTGTATAGAGGCCCAAGGTGGATGTTGAGGAAGGGTCCCTCAGCTGACCCCAGAGTTTGGCAGCGTAAGTAGTCTGGCTAGCCACTTGCTCAAAGGAGACAGGGTTGTCTCTGCCTTCTAAACACTGCAGTGAGCTGCCGTGCCCATGTGACAGTTACATGTGCTCTTAGGATCTGAACTCTAGTCCACATGCTTGCACAGGCAAGAGTTTTAGTCACTGAGATACTGCCCCATATAGATGGATGCCTAGATTTGAGTCAGAATGTGACTGAAATTTATCACCACTTCAAGGAAAATGATGGTATTATATTATGAAAATTTAATTTAGCTGGAAAAAGTTCACAGCTTTCTAATTCTGCCCTTTGCACCAGTGGGTCCTAAAGAAGGCCTGAGTTGCTGAGCTGACTTTGCAAAGGAGCCAAGGTAGTCAGTGGTCTCACTGCCACCTTGGTGGGCATGAAGGCATTAATTACATATTAATTAATTAATACAATTACATATGTAATTATATAATGTTTCTGCTTCTTTTTTTAAAAAGCCCATAAAATGGACAAAGAACATATAAAATATATTTGCTAGCTTCAAGAATATTTTTTGTAAATTTTTATTGAATTTTTGTGTATTTCATACAGAAAACTTTAATCATCTTTATCCCCTTCTACATTGGCACCATCCCATAGTCTGTCCCAACTGGAATTCATACATCCTGTCATTTGTGTTAAGGCCTATTATGTCAAGTTAGTGGCAGATATCCCTAAGTGCAAGTTTGTCCATTGAGGTCTAGTCAGCCTATCTAGACTCCTTCCCTTTAAAAATATCAGTTCTTCCCCACCCAACAGCAATCAGCTGCCAATAATTCTTCAACTAAGATTAGGGCCTGACAAATGTGATTTCTTACTATATGCTAAATATAGATCCTCATATTTACGGACAAATATGCCAGTCACCACTCATCAAAGAAGCTCCTTTTGCAACAGATGGAGACTATTACAGAGTTCCACAGCTAGTCACACACAAGAGAATAAGTATCCGTGAGATGCCCAACCCTAAGTGACACATCTGCAATGGAACCTCTACACCTAATGCTCAAGGGGTAGACAGAATACTAATGCATCTCTCAACTCTCATCAATGAAGCTCCCTCATGCAACAGAAGGTAATGAACACAAAAGGCCACGAATGATCAAAGCATAGAGAATAAAAGTCTTCAGAGTGTGAATTTCTGGACAGGACTCCTATATTAAATGTCATCCACCCAGGGCTCAGGGACCATTGCAGAAGAGAGGGTAGAAAGAGCCAGGGGAGGTGGTGCATGACCATATGGAAATAGAGTCTTACAGGCTCCTGGGACTTTGCTCATATGAACCTACAGCAATGGTATCAGCATGCACAAGACCATGCAAACTCAAGCAGAGAAAAACCCAACATAAAACTGTGGAAATAGACATCAGGCCCCAATCTTAGCTGAAGAACTATTGACAGCTGATTATTGCTGAGTGAGGGAGAGTTGATAGTCTTAAAGAGAGAGATTCTAGATAAGCTGACTACCCTCCAGTGAATGAACTTGCACTGAGGGATGTCTGGGTACACTAACTTGACTCAATAGGCCTTAACACATATGACCAAATATATGAAATGCAGGGGGTACTCTATGGGCATTCAGATCGGGAGAGGGTTTAAAGATTAAAATGTTTTATATGAAATAAAACATTTTCCATTAAAAATATATAGAAGAATCTTCTAGGCTGTATGAGACCTTGTCTCAAACAACAATGACAACAAAAAAAGCCAATGAATGGTTTATAAATGGTTTGACATGGTTGTTAATCAAGTTCAGCAATCTCACCTCACTTTCATGTCCTGTCTTGTCATGTGCTTTCTTTAAGGGAAAATCGTGATACCATGGGAAAATCTAGATAAAGAACACATATAGAAGTATTCGAGAGGCATTTGTACCTTCTATGTGCACCAATTTAAATTCTCAGATACCTGCTGACCACTAAGGAAGGATTCTCCAGAGAAAAGCCCGTAGGATATACGTATCTGTAAGAGGATGTCTATTCTGAGAATTAGGCTCATGTGATTATAAACAGAGAAAAGTACCATAATTGGCTGTCTCTAAACTGGAAAAGTAGTCTGTGGAGTAATTCAATCTGAACCCAGTGGCCTGAGAAACTGAAACATGAACATCTCCAAAGCAGGAGATGAATTCCCAGCTGAGACCAAGTTCACGTTCCTCGGCCATTTTGCTCCATTCTGACCCTCAACAGGTTGGATGGTGCCCATCCACATGTGTGACTGAATCTTCTTAGCTTAGCCTACCCATTCAAATATTCATCTTTTCCAGATACATCCTCAGAGGCACACCTGACTATCAGGGTCACTGCTCAGCCCAGTCAGGTTGACACAAAACTAACCATCACAAGTACAATGTGACTGCTAGACCATCTGTTTTAAATCTAGTGATGTGAATAGTTATAAAAATAACGGTACACACAAAAAGTTACTGTGAGCAAATACATTAAAAAATATTTTTTCTGGGGCTGGAGAGATAGCTCAGCGGTTAGGAGAACTGACTGCTCTTCCAGAGGACCCGGGTTCGATTCCAGCACCCACATGGCGGCTATGAACCATCCTTAACTCCAGTTCCAGGGGAATCCGAAGCTCTCTTCTGAGCTCTGCGGCACTGCACGACACGGGTGCACTCACATACATGTAGGCAATACACTCATACACATAAAATAAAAATAATAAATAAATATTTTTTCTTTAAAGAAAAACTTTCATCTTTATAAATGAGATATATAGCATAAAGTGTTTTTCCAAGTTTCCTACTAATGGTGACTTCTTTGAAGAACTGATTTTAAAAAAGACTGATATATAGACACACAAGAAAATTTAAGCGTATTGATGAATATCATCAGTCAAATTCTTACAGCTCTCAAATCCAGCTTGGAAGTATATAAGAACATTATAAATCAGGTAGTTTTGTCAAGGATACAGATTTTTGTGATTTTCACTCCAATCTAGAATGTGTTTGGGTCATTGCCCAACTACCGCCCCTCCATTGGAACCAGCCACTTCTATGAGCTGGGAGCTACTGGTTGCATTCTTAGATAAAAAGCACCCCTGTGACCTTACACATGGCAACCAAAATGCCAGTCTCAGCTCTCGCCTGGGTAGTAAAAGAGGAGTTCAGATGGGATTATTTTCAATTACTCGAATCAATGTCTTGATCGTTCGAAAGTTAAGGTGCCTCAGATAAGCCGGATTTGATATGAAAGTGAATGATCCTAAGCTATATGGTTTTGTGCAGCAGATGGATGATAGCTTTCACTTTTAAAAATTCTGATTGTTTAATCAAATGTTGATTACCTTCTCTCTATAAGAGTTAAATCAACAAAAAGTAATGTTTTTTGTTTGTTTGGGTTGGGTTTGGTAAGTCACCATGTAGGTTAGTTCGTCATTCCTAGAAGATAGGAGATGAATTAGGACCAAATTTCAACTTGGTTTAACAAGCCTTGGTGTGAGTGTTTACCAGACTGCTCCTCGCTGTACATGAATAATTAGTTAAGCTTTATCAGATCCTAAGGGTAATTTGTCAAAATAATGTGTTTTTCTATTTTAAACTCACAGTACTTATTATTCATAGATATTAAGTTAGTATAAACAGCTTGGGGAAAACAATTCAGTTGGATTTGTTTGTTTTCTAACGTTTTAATGGAGCATAAAAAAGTGATCTTAAGGTACAGAGCAATTATGCAGCACACAAAGTTAAGAGTATAAATTTTGGGGAAAAAATTGCCCTTTTATTTCCTAGCCATGAGGTGAGTGATTTTGGTCTACCACATGCTCATACTGTGATGTAGTACCTCATCACCGGGCCAACTGATCATGGACTCAAACCCCCCAAAATGTGAGCCAGATGAACCTCTCTTCATTAAAATTGATAATAAGATGACCAGAGAAGGCATTATATAATCAATTGCAAACTATGAACTTTAATAAAAATCATCCTAAGTCAAAAGCAATAGTACTGTGGAAAATATGAAAATATAAATGGGAGGACTGGAGAGATGGCTCAGAGGTCAAGAGCACTGGCTACTCTTGCAAAAGACTCAGGTTCAATTCCCGCACCCACACTAACAACCATCCCTAACTCCATTTCCAGGGGGATCTGACTCCCTCTTCGGACCTTTGCATGTCATGGGTACACTAGCAGGGTCTCCCTGTAGCCCCAGCTGTCCTGGAACTCACTATGTAGACCAGGCTGGCCTTGAACTCAGAGAGATTCGCCTGCCTCTGCCTCCCAAGTGCTGAGATTAAAGGCATGCACCACCACACCCGGCTAGAACATAATAAATATTTTTTAAAAAGAAAATATAAATGGAAAATATTTATTTAAGGGTCTCCTTTAGTTAGAACAGAGGAAACAAAGACACCATGCCTCATCTGCTTTGAGTTGTTACAATAATGATTTCTACATATATTGACCTTTCAGAAATCCAAGGACCAACTTAGTTGAGAAAGAGTGGAAAGTGTGATTTGAATTTCACTGATATATTCAATTATCCGTTTTCTTTCTTGAGAACTGTGGTGTAGGTGTCACATGCTACAGGGACAGGAAAACACCTCATCAATTAATAATAAAGATCTGTTTTGATGCTGGAGTCATGACTTTGGGGGATACAGTAGAGCACAGGATACACTTTCACAGTTTCACACAGACAAGATAGATTATCCTGGCATGATTGGTATCTCTGTAAACACTGAGTTAAAAACAAAACAGAAAGTCCATTGTGGTGGCACAGGCCTTTAATCTCAGCACTTGGGAGGCAGAGACAGGCAGGTCTCTGGGCGACTGAGGCCAGCCTGGTCAACATGGCAAATTCCAGGCCAGCTTGTGGTACAAGGAGACCTTGACTCAAAAAAAAAAAAAAATACGTAAAGGCGGGGGGCAGTAGTGGCTGTTTACACATATAAATATGCACACATATTTATTTGCTGTGGAGTATTTGGCACCTGGTACCAATACTGTTTACTTCTCTGGATAAAGATCTCCAGAATTTACTACCAAGAGGAAAATAATGGAGAAACTGTGTAAAATTTGTGATAGGAAATGATTATGAAAATATATTGTGTTTAACAGAACTATCGGGAAAGGATCATTCTCTAGTTCAACAATAGGATGTCCCTTCATTTCCATGGGAGCAATCAATGCCAAGAGGTATGATTCATACTCCAGTGATAGTGTAAGGTGAAGAAAGTGGGCAATGGAATTGGGACTTTTCTCATTTCCTTCCAATTTTCTACAGATTTCTTCTTTCATAATGGCATAAACAGGAAAGTGAGATCTAGGTCTTTCAGACACATGTTTCTTTCCTACAGCACCCCCCCCATGGGAAAGAGATGCTGTTTCAATGTATTGAGGTTCCATATCACATAAATCATTCATGAATCTGTCCAGGTTGTACTCATGGAGATGGGCTACACAAGTCAGGTGGTCAAACTGAGGATCACACTGTGTCATCTGAGAACACAGCATCTCTGTATTAAGCCAAAATTTTAATTGATTATTTTACCCAATCATACTAGTATGATTTATACTTGCTTTTCAGTTATATAGGATATGATCTGTGGAAAGGTATAGCATAAAAGGGAAAAGCATGAAGTCTGACAGCTTTCAAGAAAATGATCATTAATTTCTTGGGATTGTTCTTTGGGGTGAAACCTACTAGCTTCCTATAGGTATGGAGGATGCTGGCTACTTTGTCATCTCTTTTTTTCTATCAACCACCATACTTGAGTGTGATCATAGTAAATTTAGTCCTCCATCTCTACTTTAAGACATACTGCAGACTTTTATAGTATGGTAATTTTGAGTTCAATATTGCAAGTAATTTCTAATGTTGACTACAAAATAAAAAACAACCGTTACTACACAGGAATAGGTCTGTTGTATTTACAATTGAATAACACTGAAAGAATAATACTCTGAGTTTTTCCCCCCTAAGGTTGATATGAATTTAATTGACAATCTTCACTGGGAAGAAAAGGATAAACAACAAATCTTGTATAGAGAGAGTGAAGGTATTACATTCTCTTTGAAGGTGGAAAAAACTTACTAGAAGTTAATTTAAAACAGATACATTGCTTATAAACAAAACCATTTGCTACAACTCTGAATGAAGTGGGCCTTGTCTTTTCTGATATTTAATAGCCAACAGAGCAGAAAATTCTAGAAATGTGATCTAATTTTTAGAAACAGTATACCATGGATCTATTTATTTTTTAGAACTTCATATATGAGCTGGATGCAATTTGATCACATTCATCCATCCCTCCTTCCCTTCCTCCTCCCCTCCAACTACTCCTGTGCTCCCCCTCCCATATCTACCTCTCAAATTCATTATACATGTGTGTATACATATATGTATATACACATATGCATAACCTACTGAGTCCAATTAACATTGCCAATATGCTCATGAGTGTAGGACTGACCAGAAGGGCATGGGCAACCTACCAGGGGTCTCGTCCCTGGAGAAAATTGATTTGCTCTCTTTCAGCACCTGTCAACTCCCTACAGCTCCTCAAATAGGGGTGGGTCAATCTATTTTTCTGCTTGCCTTCACTATAAAACTTAAAAGGAAGAACTCAGGGTTTTTTTTTTTTTAATGGCTCCTCAGTTACAAAGATCATATTTAAGTATGAAGTCAGATGCTTAAAATATACACATTTTTAAAAGTAAGTTTTGAAAAGAGGAAAACATACCTACAGTTATGTCTCTAAAATCACTGTTCACCTTCTACTAATTTTATTTTTATGTTTTTGATAGATATTCAGTATCTCTGTGCTTGTCTACATATTTTTCACTTTATATTGTGTTGTAATAATGTTGTAACTATTTGACAGCAACACTGAGTGGATTAATATATTGGTTTTTTCAATATTTGTATTTATTATTTTTATTTTATTGGTATCAGTGTATTGTTTGCATGTAGGTAGGTACACCTGTGTCATGCAATGCCCTAGGAGATCAGAAGAGGGTGTCGAATCCCCTGGAACTGGAATTAGGGATGGTTGTTAATTGCCATGTGGGTGATAGGAACTGAACCTGGGTCCTCTGCAAGAGCAGCCAGTGCTCTTAATGGCTGTGCCATCTCCCCAGTCCCTAATACATGAGTTTAATCATTTCTTTGTTGTTGCGCAGATGCATATCCTCTTAAAATAGCCACTTAAGTGAGAATCTGTCATCATTGGGAAAATGTATTTACTGAATAGCAAAATGAAGGGATTCTGTAGCTGGGTTACTGTAGCAAGCTCTGGTCTCTGTCAGGTGGCCCAACCCAGGCTCTGTGTGTCAACGCACCTGTTGTTCTTCTGGGGCTGATCTGATTGAATTTTCTCTGTCAGGCTCCATCATCACGTGTCTGAAGAAAGAACCTCCTTGTATCTCTGCTGTCTTCAGTCTTCACTTTTCTTCCCTTCTGCTTTGGAAGCCGTTACAGCATCCTCCCATCTTAGTTCTTTTCTCATATGATCTTTCTCTGAGATAAAGGAATCATAAATGCATATGGTCAAAAGAGAGATCTTTAATGTAGGAAAATGCAGAGTTATACTTGGTGGTGATATGTGTGTCACAGGTTCATACTGTTTTTGTGGCGCCATTAATGCAGCATGATGGCCCAGGTTATGTTGCTGGGCCAAACCCAACAACAGATGTGGGAAGATGTGAAAAGTCTGGTCCAGTCAGTTTAAGGCAAACAACAGTAAATTATTTCTGTGAACCCAAAGTTATTGGCACAACCTTCCTCAGTTACCTAACAGAAGTGAGTGTGGGGTAGAAGTAATTTGAAGAATCATTGTGTACTACGGACCGCTCTCAGTGCGGGCCTGCAATCCCAGTGGTGGAGAGCTGGAAAACGCAGGATCCCGAGGGCTCCTATGTTGACCTCTGGCCGCCACAGGCATGTACTCATGCGCTGTGCACATACACACATACAATTCATTAATTGATTAATTAATTGATTGATACCTTTCTTGTTTAACCCATGCTCTCTGATTGATTTCACTCTAGAATCCTGTTTTCAAATTAAAACTGTTCATCTCTAGAACTCATGTGCATAAAGCCAATGAAGGATGGGCACCTCGAACACCAGGTTGCATTTTTGAGTTGACACGTTTGAAAAATGATAGCTCACTCTTCGTGCCTTCATTTGTATTCCAGAGTATACTGCTGCTATCTACACGGCCTTCGGTTTTACTTGACCTTCCACAACCTTAACCTCAATGATCTCTCCAGTCAGAGAAGCAGTGATAGCAAGAATAATGGTGTAACAGCCCCACAGCACCTTTGGTCAGGTGATTTATCATTGGAGAAGAGAGGCGAGTCATTCATGAGCAAAGCAGCGCCCTGGGAAAGGAGATCAGTAAAGAGAGTTCCCCACTCACCCCCAAGCGCTCTTGACTGGCAGTGTCCAGGGCTCATCTATATGTGGGACACTTTTAGACTATCAACCATGCACTGCCCCTCCTTTTGCTCAATCTAAATGGGGGAAACAGCTGCTAGGTATTGGGTCTAACATCCTTTCAACATACAGGATTAAGAGCATGTGGTGAGAGGATCTATTTCAAAGAGCTGATAGAAGGTGATCAATCATCTAGGAAATAAGAGTTGAAGAAGAAGCATCAGTGCCTTGAAATGTTCCCTGGAGCTCTGACCCCACGAGGGTTTTAACTAAATGGCTACTCCGTTTATTGGATTTACTCACACAGCACATATTTAAATGAAATGGATGGAGGAAAGAACCTCTAAGTTACATGACAGGAAAATGACAAAAAGCTTTTGAAGGTCAGAGAACACAGAACAATCACTTTAGACTAGTAGGAAAATGAAATTCTTCTCAAGACCTTGTAGGACCTGATGGTGCTATCAATTTTAAAATGGATATGGTGCTACCACAGGCATGTATTCATGCTAAGTGACTAGGTCCTGAATTATAATAGCTTTGAGCATCTGCTTGAGAACTTAATGAATGAGTCACATGAAAAGTTAATATCATTAATATCACAGGAATTATTTATTGATCATTATCACCGGATAGTACAAAGAAGAACTTCCAAAATCTTTGGCATAAAAACATTTCAGCGATTGTCTTGAATGGAGGAACAATCTAACAAAATTGACCTGCAAGGGAAAGGTGACTAATTATAGAATTCATTTTAGCTCCTGACTCTTTCCACTTCGTTGTCAGCCAAGCTCTCATCGTTTTATAATCTTGCATAGTATAAAGTCATGTTTCAACTTGCTTTAGCCAGTTGGATGGACAGACATGAACAGTTTTGTCTCTTTGCAATTTAAAGACAAAGGAATATTTTCCAGACTCGACCTCCACACATTACTGTGAGATGAAAACACCCATTTACATACAATAGCAATGTACTGAATTCCAATATAATTTGGTAAGGTGGCATTGGTGTTTGGCAGTAATATGTTGGGAAGCTGTCAGCTGAAGAAGTTGTAATTCCCCAGGGTGTGTGTGTGTATAGACAGGTGAATGCATCCTTCCCTGTATGTTTTTATACCTGTCCATGTATACATAGGGTGTTTCACTTGCTAGAGCCACGTTAGCTGTGTATCACATGAGTAACTTAAACAATAGAAATCTATTTTCTTGCTATTCTGGAAGCTGGAAGTCCAAGGTCATGGTGACCGCAGGTTTGATTTCTTCTCTGCCCTTGACTTGCACATGGCCACTCCTTTATCCTCGTGGTCTTTGCTCTGTATGTGCATCTCACTCTGCTGTGTCCTTTTGCGTCTGAATTTCCCTTTCTTAAGAGGGAACCAGTGAGATTGGATTAGTGTCTACCCTAATGGCTTCATTTTAACTTGATCACCCTTAAAGACCTTTTTCCCCAAAGCAATTACACTTTGAGATACCAGAACTTAGGGCTTTAGCATGTGAACTTAGAGGATGGGAGGGACATGAATATGTTCACAATAAATACGCTCTTTTGGATGCAAATTGCATGAGCTTTCACCATGTCCTCTATGCATGTGCTCAAGTGAAGGCAGCCTTTCATATTCTTCGTTAAAGTAGCTGTAAGTTTACCATCCAAATATGGCTGATTAGTAAATGGTAACATATATATATATATATGGTTTCAAAGAAAGAGTGAAGAAAAGAAACTTTAATAAATATCATTAGCTTTGGAATTGCATTATAGGGTTTTTGTTGCAATGAATTTCAGGACTTCTTTATGTAACAGGGTGAGTCATAATATTTCTTTATAATAGTTTTGGTTTGGGTTTTTTTTTTTATTTTTTAGTACTCGGCATTGAGCCTAGGGCCTTATGATTGCTGGACAAGTGCTCTACCCTTTAGCTGTGTCCTCAGTCCTGGGTAGATTTTAAAAAAAGAAAACTAAGGATTGGAGAAATGGTTTACTGGGTAAAAGTACTTGCTGCTCAAGCCTGATGACCTAAGTTTGGACCCCCATAACCCATGTAAAAACCAGATGCAGTAATGTAATGTCTGTGATCCTGGGTAGGATCACTCCTGGGTAGGATCACTCCTGGGTAGGAGCACTCCTTTGGGTAGATAAGAGGCTCAGACAGGAGACTCTCCAGACACTCATGGGCCAGCTAGCCAGGTTTATACAGCAGACACTCTCAAACAAGGTGGAAAGTTGAAGATCAATGCCCAGAAGTTGTCCTCTGACCCCCACAGGAGCTTTGCAGCACACAGGCACCCATACCTATAATACCAGCAGGCATACACACATACATACACTCACACATCTCAAACACACACTCACACACACACACACACACACACACACACACACACATACACACAGAGAGAGATTAAATTATTACATAAGTGTTAATAATGTTTATATACCAAAAAGTTACATTTACATTTCCTAGTGGTTTTACAAACCATTGACCTTGCATTTATTTAGTCAAAATTCAATCACAAGACTCTGTGGTTGACAGATCTTAAGGAATTCTAAATCCTGTAGCTGGAGCCTGAAGGGTCTCCATGCTTATGCAGATTGAAGACTGAAGAGCCACACAAGACTTCTTGTGGAACTAGTTTCTGCTACCTGAAGGCATTGCAGACCTGGTTTGGTCATGGGTTCCCATTGTAATAGTCAGGACTCTGAGGCTCAGACAGGTTAAGTGGCCCATCCAAGGCCACAGAGTTGGGTTTTTCTGATTCTCAAATCACCTAAATAGTGGTTAGTGTTTCTGCCATGAATACCAATGGGTGGGATTTTGATGTGGTTGTGCTTGACTGGTTAAAGTTTCAGATTATACACTGACATTATTTGTGCTATCAACAGCAAACCCAGGAGGGTTTGGGCCTCTTGCGCCATCATCCCTGGCTGACACTCTTTTCTTCTTCAGTTAACATGGTGTCCGGTGCTTTTGCTAGTTCTGCGTCGTCCACAGCTCAGGTTTTGTTCCTTTCTGTGCTGGTCTTTAAGTAGAGTTAGGCTGAACGCAGATCCAGGAAATGAGTCACAGTTCCTACAGCAGCTTACCAAAGCACATTTGCTTGCTAATTCTTGTAGACTTGTATTGCTTTCCTCTGCTTACAGTCATGGTACATTCGATACTGTATGCATGTGGGGTATACTCTACACAAGTGGGGCACAATTGGCACCCACACATGGAGTCCAACATGCTTGAATAAATATACTTCCAGAAAAGTGACACTTCTTATGACCTGGCATAGTAACTGTATATTTTAGAATAATATTTGTTTTAATTAACTGTTTCCTGAGAATTGGGAAAGATGAACTTCGGCTTCAGTTTCGCAGCTGTGTTCTGCTTCTCTCCTTCATCCTTGTTTGAATAACTCCTTTTCCTGGGCTCTGGGTGGGCAATGGGTCCTGATCCACTCTGTCTCACTGTTTAGCACTGATTTCAGCATGTCCGACTTTTTACCTACCCTACACAGCTTGAAGTCCCCTCTTGCTGTAAAGGCAGATGTTTTGGAAGGTAGTCATCAACTTACCAAATATTTGCCAGATCAGCTCTTTTCTAGGTACCAGCCCTATGACTAGAAAGTCTGTTTTATTTTTCAGTAACAATTAGAAATTCGAACAGCTCATGAATGAAAATAACATTCACTTTATGCAAAGGAGTTAAGAATAAATGATGCAAGACATGGAAAATGTCAACCATTGCTGAGCTCAGGGTGACTGCATGGGAATTCACTGCTTAATGAATTGTTCGTTGAATAATGATTCTTTCAGCTTTGTGCACATTTGAAAATTCTCTAAAGAAAAATAGGAATATGCCGATAGTTGGTGAATTCTGGGTAGGTAAAACCTCTTTGCCAAAGGCAAAGTTTCTAGCATCCAAAACCAGAAAACAAAAACAGAAATGAAACTCAAGAAGAAAAAGTCAGCTCGAGCTGGCCCTCTCAGTACAGGTCTGCAATCCTAGTTAGTAAGGAGTCAGAAGGATCAAAAGTTCAAGTCCAGCCTGAGCTACAGTGATGAGTTCAAGTCCAGCCTGAGCTACAGAGTGAATTCAAGACCAGCCTAAGCCATAGAATGAGTTTAAGGCTAGCCTTTAGAGTTAGTTCAAGACCAGTCTGGGCTACAGTGACAAGTTCAAGTCCAGTCTGAGCTATAGTGTGAGTTCAAGACCAACCTGGGCCACAGAGTGAATTCAAGGCCTACAAAGGCAACTTAGTGAGACTTTGTCTCAAAATATAAAACAGGAAGAGGCCTAAGTCCATAGCTCAGTGCTAGAGCAATAATACAGCATGCCTGAGGCCCTAGATTTCATCTATGGTACTGAAGGGGTAAAGAAGGAAGAGTGAAAAAGAGGGTAAAACAAGTTTAAATGCCCCAAAAGATTAGGGGTTTCCAGATGTGGTGTGTGAGTCTGGTATCTTAAAGCACAACCAGGCTGAAGTTATGTCTGTGTATCTTTTCCAGAGCTAAGTACATATTTTTGAGTATAACTCCTCCTTCATTTATATGTAATTCTCTGTGAATAATGTAACCCTCCTTTTCCTTGGGCCTTTTTAATCTCCTGAAGATCAGAGGCTTCATTTTGCTCAACACTTGAGCCTCAATAATTAAATAAATAGGTAGAACACACCAGATATTTATAAATAATTGCTTAATAACTGTTTTCAGTGTCCTTATTTGAAAGCTCCCGTGCCCATGTCTTTCTTGAGATGCCTGAACCAGTAATCGCATTGATGTCTCCATGTGTGATCCTGGAACCCCATGTGAGTAGGGCAAGTGTGCAGGCACCCTGGAGAATAAGGCAGTGCTCCCTCACCCCTGAGGAAGATGGCCTAAGGCCCCTAGTGGATGCCTGAAAGTGCTAAGTACCAAACCTCACTGTTTTTTCCCACTGTATACATACCAATAATAAAGTATCGCTTATAAATTAGGCACAGTAAGAGATAACAATAAAAAGATTGAAAAATTACAGTGTAATAAATTTTGTGAATGTTCTCTCTTCTCTCTCTCTCGCTCTCTCTCTCTCTCTCCCTCTCTTCTCACTCCCCCTGCTTCTCCCTCTCTCAAAACCTTTGTGTACTTAAAGGAGACACTGTATGACTTTTCTCTGACACACCCAAATCACCAGCCTCACTGCTTGTATTAGCTACTTTACTCGTTGGTTGCTATGACAGAACACCTGACAAAGAGCATCTTAAAGGAGAAAGTGTGTGCTGTGGCTCGCACTTGGAGGGTGCACTCTGTCATGGCAGGGAAGGCACTGTGTTGAGGGTGACTCTAGCTGTGGCAGCAGGAGCCTGGGGTGGCTCGCCACATCACATTTGCAGGCAGGCAGCAGAGAGATGAATGTTGGTACTCGGAAGATTTTCTCTTTTTCTTTTCTTTTTTTCCCCTTTTTTATTCAGTCTAGAACCCCAGCTCATGGAATGGTACTGCTGACATTCAGGGTTGGTCTTCCCTCCTCCATTAAACCTCTCTGGAAACATCCTCACAGACATGCCAAGTGTTATGTCTCTCCCTAGGTGACTCCAAATCCAGTCAAGTTGGTAATGAAGCTTCAACCTCACACTAGTATTGTACTTTGGAGTCATTAAGAGTCCCTTGAACACAAGCACTAGGATACCACCACAGTCTATCAGCTAGCCACCATGAGTAAGATGACTAACAGGAGAGGAAGGTATACAGCATGGATACACTGGACAACAGGATGATTCAACGCCAGACAGAACACTGTGGAATTTCATCCTGCTATTCAAAATAGTGTGAAATTTTTAAAAATTCTTCATTTCTGTAAATTCCCGTTTATTATTTTTGGTCTGTGTTATACTTTGGGTAAGTGAGCCTTTGGCATGTAAAACCTAGAGTACAAGGTGTCTATTGAATGTCACAGTAACTATTCTTACCAGAGTGTAGCATCCCCTACATCTGACCAGAAATTGTCTGTTTCATTTCATCTTCTTTCTTAACATATGAACTGAGGCTGAGTTACAGTGGTTTTAGACATGTTTGGTTTTGGATAGCAAGCCAGATTTCCTCTGAGCAAATTTAGCAGCACCAATCCCTTTACACTATGTTTGTGAGTATATCCAATTGCTAGCATCATTATTTGATGAGTATGTTATTACTGACCAGGGAGGCCCCTAAAATCTTCTAACCTGGAACTTGAGTTAAATGGCATTTTTATTATTTTTTAAGACACTCATAGAAGTCAGTCTGTGAGATTTATGGAATACTGCCTCAGCAGAGCTGTGTTCAATGCCCCAAGTGCAAACAAAGAAACCAGAGAAACGGTCCTTGCCTAGCTAGCATTTGCCATCCAGTTTGGCATTTTAAGCCTGTCTTGTATGAATTGAAATTATGCCCTCTCCTTGAATACTATTTTCTTGTGTTAATTTAAACTGTGATTAAAGTAGGTTGATAACTGCTTTATAACCTCCTTTATAGAATTTTCATTGTAGCTCAAGGCCTGGAAATAGCAATTTAATTAGAGACTTACAGTCATGCATTTCATAGTGATAAATGCCCTGTGAATATTTAGACTATTAGCAAAGGTAAAATATTTTCAGTCTTCCTTTAATGTATTTAATGTTCTTCTTTCTTGTAATCTACTTCACAAGCAGATTTCACACTATTATTCCATTGCCAAAGATGCTTTACTCCGAGGATGGTTCAGTATGCCCTCTCACCCCTGTCCCTATGATGTCAGCAAGCTTCATTATTACTTGTTTTCCTTAGAAGCCATTAATACAGAAAACTAAAAAGAACGTCAATTTGCTTTTATTAAAGATTTAATCTACATAAAATTTGTTACACATATACATTTGAGTATGTAACTATCTAGACACTTATATACATATCTCATATATATCCATTTTATTTGAGAAAGGCACTTTCCAACAATGCTCTGCTTCTCTATGAATATTTACTTCTAAAATATTTCTATTACTCAAATTTATGGCAATCTACTGGGTATATTCAGCATGTTATCCAACCATTTATTTACAAGCAGTAATTACTCAGTCTGACCATCTAGTATTTCAGCAAGAGCTGTTTCTGGCCACATTAGTCGCCTTCTGGTTTTCAAGATGATACAAACTAGACCACAATTTCATTAGCAAGGGATGTGCCTCTGGATTTGGATACACGCATGCACACACACACACACACACACAAACACACACAAACACACACACACACACACACACACACACGTAACATCCAGAGCCCTTTATAGTGCACAGATGCTCACACACAAGGACATAGCTAGCCACTAGCCTTCAGCTTTCTTGCTATCTGCTGTTGAGTCTCTTAGTGCCCTGAAGGTGTGTCAGAGCTCCTGTGAGATCTAATGACCTACTTCAGTCTCTTCCCAGCTGGAGTCAGCACCTCCAAGGCTGTGTGGCAGTCCTCCTCTGCCAGCACATGGAGGGTCCACACCCTGGCCTTCCTCCCCACCCAGTCAGGTGCTGTGTGGGTTCCTTTCCCAAACCAAATTCAACAACTGCCTTAGCACACTCTACCTCTGCATACTCTTCCCCTCTAAAAAAGAAAACAGGACCACCTCCTGTAACTGTGACACTACAGAGCGCCTAAGGCCTTCTACCCAGACTTTTGTAAAACAGCCCTTTAATTTTCGCTTGCTATTTCATTACTTTGGGACTCAAGCCTGAGCCCTGGGGGAGTTAAGACCATAGTTGCTTGGCATCAGAGCTGAAGTACACAATCCAGTATTCCCTGCATTCAAAATTTGAGAACTCCTTAGTCTTAGCAGCATAACCTTTACTTTCCTCCTGTCCTTTTTTTTTTCCCCCTCTCCCTCCCCTTCCCATCCCTCTGGTGCAGCACTCTTCCACTGAGCTAGGCCTCCACCTACATTCACATTCATTATCTTACTATCATGCACATTGACCTGCTGTGCTTGAATGCTACACTGGGCCCTTCCTGGGTGATTACCACCCAGAAAAAAGGGCATGGACTCCCTGAAAATTTGGAAAGGCCATGAGTCTGTCCAGCCCAGAGCCGATCATCCCAGTCTCAAATCAGCACTGTTTTCTAGGATTGCAGTTTAGTCCATTTATATTGCTGCAACAAAATGCTCTAGCTTAGGTGTAGTTGTTAGCTTTTCATCAGTAATTTTTAAAAATACCCAAGAGAGTTAATCTATAATTAGAGAAAAGGTTTTGGAGGTTCCAGTCCATGATCAGGAGAACCTGTTGTCTGATTACAGTGCAGAACACAATGGTGGGTTGTGTATGGGGCAGCAAGATGTTTAACTCATAGCCAAGAAGAGAAGGAGGAGAGGCTGGTGGCCTTCCATTTCCTTCAGGGGCATACCACCATTGACCTAAAGACTTCCTACCCCATCTCCTAAATAAAGGTCCACCACCTCCCAATAGCACCACCCTGAGGATCAAACCTTTAAAACATGGGCCTTTGGTGGAGTTTCAACTAGACTATAGCAAGGGAAAATTTATAAAGAACAGAAACTTCTTCTCATACTTCCAGAGGCTGGGCATGAAAATCAAGGGGCAGACACTGGAATCCAGTAAAGAGACTATCTCCACCTCATGGTCTGTGATGCTACTCCATCTTCCTGACAGAAGGGGTGCTATGTCCTCTCAGGGCAGAGCGCTAAAGCTGGACAGTGGGGCCAGAGGCTGAGCAAAGCCTCTTTTCTTTTTTTATTTTATTTTGTTTTTTTAATTATTTATTTAATAACCATATAATTAGAAGAAGCATTTCATTACAACAGCATTGACATATTCAATAACAATTTCCAGAGCTAAGATGCATCTCTTTCAAAATTGGCTGTAAATTTTTAGGTTTACAGTTGAATTAATACACATATACAATATTGTACTCAGTATAAACCCTATAAGACATAAAATTAACTGAGGTTTTAAACTTTAAAAAAGATCTCCATTTCATTATTAAAATAAATTTTCATATAGAAAAATTCATTTATAATATAATTGACACTAAGATGCATATGCGTTTCTAATCTATATATATCTGATTATTACTAGTCACAGTCGGTTACTTTCTGAGCTCCTTGGCATCTGAGCATGAATATAAAGTCATCAGGTAGATTTCAATGGTAATGTTTTTTTTGTGTGTGTGTGTGTGTGTGTGTGTATCACACAGAACATCCCAAACCATCTTATTTAACTGTACACCCACTTCCCAAATGGCACCCTACCATAGCCTTCTCCCCCCACTAGAGCTCTTATACTCTGTTATCCCTGTTACCGTCTGCTGTGTTGTTGGCATCCCCAGCCATTCCCCCACTACTTGTCCATCTAGTGAATCTCGTCAGCCTATCTAGAGGTCTTTGTTTTAGGAAGGTCATCTGTTCCTCATCTAACAGCAATCTGTTGTCAGTATTCCTTTAGATAAGATTGGGATCTGCTGTTCAATTTCCCAGTTCTATGCTGGGTTACTATCTGGGAATCCGTTTGGCCACCCTGACCAACAACTCAAAAGAACATATCGCTTGTCTGGCATTGTTGATTGTTATATCATCTTCAGCTATACTCATGCAGTCACTTGGGGA
>NW_008341187.1:847188-847570 GCF_000622305.1 Nannospalax galili | reverse complement strand
CCATATCTCCCTTATTAACACCTGTTTCCTACTGTTCTTCTCTTTCAGGCTATTTCTTTTCCTTTACCTACCTGTTTCCTTTCCATTATCCGGGTTCCTATAGTTATGTCTGGTTGCATACTTATTTATCAGAGTCTGGTTCTAGGATCCACATACAAGGGAGAACATATGGAGATTTTTTTTCTGAGTCTGTGTTACTTCACTTAGTATAACAATTTCTAGTTCTATCCATTTACCTGCAAATTTCATGATTTCATCTTTCTTTACTGCTGAGTAAAATTCCATTGTATAAACGAACCATATTTTCATTATCCACTCATCAGTTGAGGGACACTTAGGTTGCTTCCATCTCTTAGCTATTGTGAAGAGAGCAGCAACAAAC
>NW_008341187.1:845467-846667 GCF_000622305.1 Nannospalax galili | reverse complement strand
TAAATTCTGGTTATTAAACCTCTGTCGGATGTGTCGCTGGTGAAGATTTTCTCACATTCTGTGGGTTTTCTGTTTGCTTTCTTGGTTGTCTCCTTTGATGTACAGAAGCTTTTTAGTTTAATAAGGTCCCATTTGTTAATTCTTGACCTTGTGTCCTGAGCAATTGATTTCCAGTTTAGAAAATCCTTTCCTACACCTGTATCTTGCAGATTTTTCCCAATGCTACCTATGTTTTCTTCTGTTTCAGAGTTTCAGGTTTCACATTGAGGTCTTTGATCCATTTGGAGTTTATTTTTGTGCAAGGTGAAAGATAAGGGGCGAGTTTCATTCTTCTACGGGTGGAGATCCAGTTTTGCCAGAGGCATTTGTTGAAGATGCTGTCTTTCCTTCAGTGTGTGCTCTTGGCACCTTTGTCAAATATCCAATGGCTGAAATTGCATGTACTCGTGTTTGGGTCTTCAATTATGTTCCATTAATCTGTGTGTCTGATTTTGTGACATTACCATGTTTTTTTGTGACTATAGCTCTGTAATACAGCTTGAAATCTGGTATAGTAATTATAAGTAAGTATACATAATTCCCCCCGGCATTGCTCTTAGTGCTCAGGGTTGTTTTGGCTATCTGAGGTCTTTTGTGCTTCCATATGAATCTTAGGATATTTTTCTCCAATTCTGTAAAAAATGTCATGGGAATTTTGGTTGGCATTGCATTGAATCTATATATGGCTTTTGGTAGGATGGTCATTTTCACAATAATAATTCTTCCAATCCATGAGCATGGGAGGTCCTTCCATCTTCTAATGTCTTCCTCAATTTCTTTCTTTAAAGATTTAAAATTTTCATTGTAGAGCTCTTTATGTCTTTGGTCAGGTTTATTCTGAGATATTTTATGTTTTTTTTGCAGCTATTGTGAATAGGAGTGTTTCCAAGTGCTCTTTCTCTGATTGCTTGTTATTGGTATATGGAAAGGCTTTAGACTTTTGAAGGTTAATTTTGTAACCTGTCACTTTACTTAATGTGTTAATAATTTCTAGGAGTTTTGGGGTAGAATTTTTTGCATCTCTTAGATATAATATCATATTGTCTGCAAAAAAAGGATAGTTTGCTCTCCTTTTCCAATTACTACTCCTTTAATTTCCTTCTCTTGTCTTATTGCTCTTGCAAGAGTTTCAAGTACTATGTTAAAGAGAAGTGGGGATAG
>NW_008341187.1:844028-845069 GCF_000622305.1 Nannospalax galili | reverse complement strand
GTATCTTTACCTGGCTTTGGTATTACAGTGATGCTGGCTTCATAAAAGGAATTTGGAAGTTCTCCCTTCATTTCTATTTTTTTGAATAAATTAAGTAGTATTGAATACAGATCTTCTTTAAATGTCTGATAGAATTTGATGTAAATCCATCTGGTCCTGAGCTTTTTTTAGTCTGGAGGTTTTGTATTACTGTTTCAATTTCTTTTTCTGTTATGGATCTGTTTAAGCTGTTAATCTCTTCTTGGTTTAGTTTTGGTGGTTCCCATGCCTTTAGATATCCGTCCATTTCTTTTAGGATTTCAAATTTAGTAGCGTATAGATTTTTAAAGTATTCCCTTATTATGTTCTGTATCTTTCTGGTGTTTGTTGTGATGTTTCCCCTTTCATCTCTGATTTTGTTGATTTGGAGATGTTCATTCTTTCTTTTGGTTAACTGGGCCAGCGGTCTATCAATCTTGTTTATCTTTTCAAAGAACCAGCTCTTGGAATTGTTGTTTCTTTGTATTGTTTTCTTTGTTTCAATTTCATCAATTTCTGCCCTGGTTTTTGTTATTTCTTCTTGTCTGCTGGGTTTCGGTTTCCTTTGCTGTTGCTTTTCAAGTGTGTTGAGTTGCAATGTTAAGTCATTTATTTGTGTTCTTTCCGATTTTTGATGTAGGCACTTAGAGCTATAAACTTCCCTCTAAGAACCGCTTTCAGCATGTCCCAGAGGTTTTGTCATGTTGTATTGCCATTTTCATTTAATACCAGGAATACTTTTATTTCTTTCTTAAGTTCTCTTTTGACCCATTCATCATTCAGGAGTGTGTTTTTTAATTTCCATGTGTTCATGTGGTAATTAGGGCTTCTTCGGGTGTTGATTGCACTGTGTTCTGATAGAATGCATGGGATTATTTCAATCATTTTGTATTTGTTGAAGATTGTTTTGTGCCCCAGTATATGGTCAAGTTTGGAGGATGTTCCATGGGCTGCTGAGTAGAAAGTATGTCCTTTGGTGCTTGGGTGGAATACTCGGTAGATGTCTGTTAGGTCCATTTGATG
>NW_008341187.1:837721-843250 GCF_000622305.1 Nannospalax galili | reverse complement strand
CTTTCCCCTTCGACTATAGTAGACATTTTGGCTGGGTTTAGTAGTCTGGGTTGGCATCTGTGGTCATTTAAAATTGGGAATACTTTGGTCCAGGCTCTTCTGGCTTTCATAGTTTGCACTGAAAAGTCAGCTGTAATCCTAATGGGTTTTTCCTTTATATGTGACTTGTTGTTTCTCTTTTGTAGCTTTCAAATTTATTATTTTTTTTACAAAGTCAGTGATTCTTTATTGCTTCTGGGGCAGGGGGCTCAGGAGCTCTTAGTGGGGTGGTCACTTCCTCTTCACCACCACAGGCGTCTGGCTTTGCAGGATGGCACTGGCCTGGCAGATGGCAGCCATGCGCAGAGCAGGCTGGTACTTGTTCTTGCAGATCATATGCCTGATGCTGCTGAGGGTGGCCTTGGTGTTCTTGTTAATGGTCATCCTCACATAGGACATAGCTGGGTTTCGCTGGCCAGAACGGCTTCATGACCACCGTGACCCCTTTGCCCTTGGTGGCAGGCTCCACTCACATGGTCTTACAGTGAATCAGTGTGTTGTAGTGGAAGGAGTTTCGGGCCTTCAGATTATTGGGCTCAGTACTGTACTTCTGTTTGTTCCTCTTGGTCAGGAAACTCAAGCAGTTCTGCACGACCATCCATTGCAGATGCGTAGACATGGTGGCTCCTCTGGATACAGCCGCTGGAGACGGAAAGCACAAAGCCTCTTTTGTAAGCAGTTAAGCCCATTCATGAGGCAGGCACCCTCACAGCCCAATCACTTTTTTTAAAGGCCCCGTTTCTTACTATTTACATTAGTCATTAAGTTTCAATCTCTAAATTTTGGAAGGGACACAAACCATAGGAAACAGGAATTTTTTTTTTTTTTTATTTCATGCATGCACAGCCCAAATAGTGTTAACCACAGTCCTACCTATTGCGTCCTTTCTCAAATGTCCCAGCAGTCATTCCAGCTAAGGACCGCTTGGCAATATTAGTTAATCGGAATGTCTGCATTGCAAATTCCCATGAAGGGAGTGCTGCTTCTAGTGTTTTCAGAATAAAAAATACGCGTTTACTTTACAAAGTAAATGTCTATTCAGCGTTGCGAACAACATATATTACTATGAAGGTATGCGTTTGGGAGAGTCAACATATTATTCCCTCGCCTTGTTATGAATCTGGGGATCTTCACTGTAGAAAACACAGCTCTGTGCACATCCTGTTTATGAAAAAGTTGCTGCCTTGGACATATCAGATCCCTTGGGAAAATGTTTCTTCAAAAGTGGAAAGACTTTCAAGAAAAAAATATCTGATGCTTTAAATTTGTTTTATCTGTTTTCATGTTATTTCAACTTGAGTATATAGAAGAAATTTTATTTAATAGTAACCTCTGGATTTATGGCTAAAATAAGCCTCTAAGAGATACATTTTATGCACTTTTTGTGTGTATTTCACTAGTTTAAAGGCAAAGGAATTTTTAAAGATGTGTTTTAACTTTTATTTAGTCTCTCTCTGTCTCTGTCTCTCTGTCTCTCCTCTCTCTCTATCTCTATTTCTCTCTCTCTCCCTCTGTGTGTGTTGGGCAAGGGTGTGCAGGTGCCCACAGAGGCCAAAAGAGAACAACAGATCCCCTGAAGCTGGAGTTACAGGTGCTTGTGAACCTCCCATTATGGATGCTACAAATTGAACGGCTGTCCTCTGCAAGAACAGCAAGCAGTCTTAACCACGATGCCATCTCTCCAGCTATCAAGCAAAAGAGTTTTTTGTTTGTTTGTTTGTTTGTTTTGTTTTGGGTTTTGGTGGAGGATTTTTTAATTGATTTTTTTGTGTGTATTTCATATAGAACATCCCAAACAATCTTACTCATCTTTATACCTGCATCCCAAATAGCACCCTGCCATAGCCTGCCCCCACTCCCACTGGAACCCATATACTCTGCCATTCCTGTTACTGTCCACTGTGTTATCAGTGCCCCAGCCATTCCCCAGTGCAAGTCCATCTGCTTACACTCAACAAAAGAGTTTTTTTTTAAATAAAGATGGGTTTTTGTAAAGCCTTACAATTACATGTGAAAGCAACAGTGTTGTGTAAATTTCCATACATAATACCATATATTTACCATAAAATATACATACACAGCTCTGATGATTGACAAATCGTATGAGGTGTGACGTGTGGGTCGGTTAAGTCCAAGTGACAGGCACCTCTATTCACAGGAGCAATTGCACCTGCCTGAAACACTGTTCTTCTGTATCCACTTCTTCCTCCAATATTGGTTCTTGCCCAGGGGCTTCGCAGTCCCAGGAAAGGGACTTTTACTAACCATCATAGGCACACCTCATTCTGGTCTGAGCACAAGGCTTGTCCAAGTGAAAACGTTGTGTCTTAGTCTGTTTGGGCTTCTATGACAGAAATACTAGACATTGAGGGGCTTACACATGACGAACGTATATGTCTCAAAGCTCTGAAGGCTGGGAAGTCCAAGATCAGGGCCAACAGGTTCGTTGTCTTGAGGACACAGCCTGCTTCATAGACCACACACAATCTTCTCAAGTTAATCTCAAACTGCAGAAGGAGGCCTTTGGGGCCTCTTAGAATGACACTAATCCATTTGTGAGGGATGCACCCTCATGTCCTAATCATATCTCAAAGCCCCATATCCAAATATCATCACTTTGGGGGCTATATTTCAACATTTAAATTGTAGGGGGACACTTACATATATGTGTATATATAACGCATATAAAGTATATTGCATGGTAAGTTTAATATATGTCACATATATTAAACAGAACTTTTAGTCACCATAAATGGTTGAATTATTTGCTAGTTACATATGGGTGTGTCTGAGTTTCTAAAGAGCTCTGGTATTAGCAGGTTGCTGGCTTTGCTATTTCTCTGTAAATAATAATCTTTACAGCTACTTTCTTGGTTATCTTTGTTCAGAGAAGTGGGAAGTAGTCTTGACCCTCTTTCGAAGATTGGATTTGCATCATCTGCCATTTGTAATCATAATGAGGCACTTAGTACCCTGCTCCCCCCAGTACCAAAGGTTTTGAGCTTCTTCCTGGGTAAATATGAGTCATTATTTTCCTTGTATGATTAGAAAAGCTCTAATTCATTTCCTATTCTGCTAAGCTTATTTGTTACCTTTTAATAATTATATCCAAATGCTCTTTGAAAGAGACTCATTTCCTTTTTGAAGATATGTGCTGAATTTTCATAATGGATTTCCCTTTGATTAAACAAAAATGATCTGCCCTGGTAGGCTGCATCCCCTGTGAAGGTTGCGGTTGGTCACCTATGTCCAG
Organism: Nannospalax galili; assembly: GCF_000622305.1. Lineage (NCBI taxonomy): Eukaryota > Metazoa > Chordata > Mammalia > Rodentia > Spalacidae > Nannospalax > Nannospalax galili. Next base: position 839,958 of record NW_008341187.1, on the reverse strand, counting down.
TAGCAGAGCCGGCCATTGTATCCAGGATCACACAGTTAAATGTAGCAATCGGGTCTCTGGTTGATTTTTAAGCAGAAGTTAAACAAGAGCCCTGTTTCCTGGGGTGGTGTTTGCTATTCCTATCATGACTCATAATTCTTCAAGGAAAGTATATAGAAGGTTTATTTTCCAGCTCCAATGTCAAGGGTTTTGGGTTTCTCTTCATGTCCCACATGCTTTAGACACATCTCATTCACACAGCTAGCCTCCCCTAGCTATAAGAACAGAAAGGAAAAATGGATTCTGTGAGACCTGGAATTCCTGCAGTGATATGTGCCATCTAGATTTAAAGCATAGCTCCTATTTTCTTAATAGCTGTAATAACAAAATAATGGCAAAATGGTTTGTGTGAGCTATTTCCCAGAATATTATCACTGCCCCTGAACAGCAAAATACCTCCTCTCCAACCTAGAGAGCAGTTCCTGAGCCAAGTTGCTCCTGAAACTAGCTGGCTGTAATAAAAGTGTGACCAAATTGGCTCTTCTTCTCCAGTCCCCTTATCACCTTCTGCCCAGCTCCATGATGTGACCAGGAAGCCTTCTAAAAAAGGCTGGGGTAGAGCGGCAAGGAAAATGCATCAAACTATCAATTTCCTGGTCTCCAACTCTGGGTTTACTGAATTAAATGCGTTCTTTGGCTCAGCTCATAATCATCTTGTTATTTACATGAAGAAAAATGTAAAACTGGGGTTGACCTTCAGGATCAGGACAAGGACACAGTGGAAGCCCATACTGAATTTAATTTAATGTTCTGTAACAAACAAGGGGAAAAGATATAGAGATACTGATTTTGAGGGAAATGTTAATTATCCAAAGCTTAATTACAGATAACATCACGAGAAGAATACATAAAAGGCTTGAAATGCAGCCAAAGCATCTCCCTAAGAACATTAAAAAATGATTGTTGTTTACAGTTCACAAATCGCACAGACATAATGCTGAGGTGGGAAAAGCAGGATCAGGCGGGAGGTAAGAGCAAGACCTACAGTTTTAAAACCAGTTCCAGAGAGAAGGGCTAGGATTTAGAGTTAGCTCGCATCTTGAGAGTCAATGAAATTCTACACATCTTTAAAATAAAAATTAAGAGATCACCAGCAAGCACCTCGAGATAAAATTCCAGGAGATGACACAACCCAAATAAAAATAAATAATTTATGAGGTCTTAGAATGGGAATTACAAATAAAATAGAGCTCACAGACATTTATCTCCTTGTAAGTACAATAGAAGTGAGGGAAAGGCAAGATTTTTATGTTCCTGTCACCTCATTACTGAATCCAGTGATGGGAAAATCTGCCTTTTCACTCAAATGCAATTTTCACTCACTGCAGCAATGAATAGCTTACACTTATCTAGTCTGCTCTTTGATATGATACACATTTGTCTTTAAAAAAAAAAAAAGTTGTTATCTGTTAATGACCCATTATCTTCAAAGGTGAATATTGAGATAATGAGTTTTAGCATTTAGGAAGGAAGTTTGTTTCTCCCCACCCCCTTAGCCTTTGACTCCATTCCAAGGGGAAGTTTGCTTTTAAGGAGGACTAGGTGCCAAACAATTCATTCCTTGAAGGCCAGAAGACTCAGTCAGTGTTCTTGGGCTCTAGGCCTTGGGGTCAGCCCACAGCTCCTGATCTTTATAGACTGGGCCCTGATGGCATTGCAGTAGAGGTCACCAGACCCATGCTGGGGAGTCTTGAGGACATACTGTAGTATTTGAAGTTTTCAATTCTTTCAAAAGAATGGGCATGCACAGAAGTTTTGTTGTGTGTGGCAGAAGAATTTGTATTGTGAGTGAGGAGCAGGAGAAAGCAATATCTGTAAAGTTTTAGGACAATTAGACATAATGGTAGATTAATGCACCTGTTCACTGAGATGACAATTAGAGACATAGCAGTATAGTAGTAATAATTTGTTGAGATTTGGCTGGATAAACTTTGAGTGAATGAATGAATGAATGAATGGTGAACGAATGAATGAACAAATGAGTGGAGGTCTGTAGGTGATAGCAATTGTTCTTTGTCCTGTCTCTTCATATAATGTTTCCCCTTTAGTCTCTCTTTCTTTTAAATGAAGGAATCTCGTGTTACATAAAGTTAACCATTTTAAAATGAAAATTGATTCAGCTGGGCGTGGTGGCACATGCCTTTAATCCCAGCACTTGGGAGGCAGAGGCAGGTGGATTGTTGCGAGTTTGAGGCCAG
>NW_008341187.1:803255-837042 GCF_000622305.1 Nannospalax galili | reverse complement strand
TGTGTGAGTTTGAGGCCAGCCTGGTCTACATAGTGAGTTCCAGGACAACTGGGGCTACAAGGAGACCCTGTCTCAAAAAGACCAAAAAAAAAAAAGAAAAGAAAATTGATTCAATGAAATTTTCATTGCTATGCAGCCACCATCTCTGTGTAGTTTCAAACATTCTCCTATTTCCACAGTAAAATCTTCACATTAAGGACTTACTCCCCTCTCCTTCTTCTAGTCCCTAACAACCACCAACCTGCATTCCTGGTCAATGGGTGTGCTCATCCTGGATATTTTACATGAACTGATAAATGCAATATATGAGCTTTCATGTCTGCCTTCTTAGCATATTTTTAAATTGTATCCACATTGAATCATATATCAGTCCTTAAATCTTTTTGTGGCTAATTATTTTATTAGTCGCCCATTTCTTGATAGTTGAGTCGCTTCCATCATTTGGCTTTTTTAGTGAAGCAAAGCTTTTTTGAGACTATTTTATAAGATGCCACTGGAGGACAAGAAACTATAGAACCAAATAAAGGTAAAAATAAAAAGACATAGAAATCTCTTTTGTACTGCGTAAACAAGGTCTTTAATTGAGAATGTCTTCAGTGGCTTTTTAAAGAAAGGATTTTCAGATTGGAAAGATGCTTAGCAGTTAAGAGTGTGTACACCTCCAGAAGACGCAAGTTCCCTTCCAGCATGCACGATGGCTGGCTCACAACTGCCTGTAACTAGGTGGCAACCTAGGCTTCAGTGACTGTCATAGGGATCTTCAAACTGAGGCCTCATTCAGAGAATCGTGGGCCTCCTGATCCAGCAAGGGTGCTGGGGCCTCCCAGAAATCCCCTCACAGTTCTCAAAGCATCAGTAAGATTGTCTCCACTTGCTGCTCTGTGTCAGAAGCTGAAGGATCCTTGTCCCACCAACACCACAACCACCATCAGTACCCTGAGGAGATCTCATTCATGCCTGTTTTTATAAACTCATTTTGAGGATCCCAGGGGTTCCTGGAGCACTGTCACCAGAACACACCCAACTGCTCAGCCCCACCAGCTTCTTCCAAGTTACTAACAGGGACTAGTAAAATCTCAGATCCACCTTCCAAAGAAAACTTCCCTCTTGTCCTGGGAATTTTCTACAAGGTATGGGCAATCATTGCTTCCATTATTTATAAATTGTGTGATGTTTTTAGCCAACTAAGAATTGCATGTTATGTATGGGGTATGACGTAATGTTGATGTGCCTGCCCTGTGGGTGATTGTATCAGGATGATTCACTAGCCATCAGGTCACACATCATCTCTTTTCTTCCACTCATTTTTAGAAGAAAACTGATCCGGGTTTCCCTACAGCCCATCTTCTCTGACCCTGCCTACTCCCCACACAGTCAAGGCTGTGGGCAGCCTGCCTCACTCCTGGGTCCCTAACTAGACTAGCTCTCACAGCTTCATGGTCGTTTTATGTTTTTAAACTACTTCCAGTGAGGCATAGATGAAATAGTCTCATTCCATGTGCATCTAGTATCCTACCGTGAAGAAAAATGTGTTAAAGCTGAATGACAGCAGGTCAACATCTCCTATATCAACAGTGGAAATTTTTAAAATTTAATGAGACTTTCTCGTTTAAATTCTTAATTGAGAATTAAGAATTTATTTAAAGTTATTAAAAATAAATTTGAATGAAATTAGATATCTAAATCTTAAAAGAAAGCTCCAGAATTTAGGATTTACAACTGGATTGAGGAAGGTATGCACAAGTTCTGACTGCCCTGGGCACTCTGCCTGAGGTCTAACCACAACTGCCTTTCACCTTTGAGGTTCATTTGTCCCACAGGGTCTTCAAACTAGGGTGGCACAGACAGCCTTTTTCTCTGAGCCTGGGGGCCAGGGTGGAGTCATGTAGACAGTGAAGATGGGAAACACATGGCAGCCATGAGGCCTGGCAGCATCCCGGCCACACGGACACCTGGACCTGGGTCCTTTGTCTGCAGTTTGCTTACTTTCCAACCCCTCAGCAAGTAACTTCTGAGTGACACCATCACCATCTTTCAGGATTCGCTGATTAGTCACTGTGGACCTCTGACTTTTCTGTCTACTTGTAAATCATTGAGTTGCTGGTTTTGTGTACTTGAAAGGTTTTCTGGCGCAAAGCAAAGAAGCAGAAGAATTTATTCTCCTGCTGCAGAAAGCTGAGGCCCCTTTGCCAATCAGTGAGCTACAGGGAAAGGTGCATTGGTCAACTGGGTGGCTTCTTGTTATGGAAATAGGACTATTTGCAAATGTTGAAAAGTAGAAGCATTTTTCATCAATTCTAAAGTCAGTGTGGAACTGCTTTTGTCAAGAATGTGTCCTTTATGCCTGAGTTTAGGATTGCATGGAGAAATTAGCTATACGGTTCATCCTTTTGATTCAGAGATGTTAAAAAGTTGAATGATCCCCCAGACCTAGCTCTTTGGAGGTCATGTAACTGAAACATACAGTGTTACTCATCGGAAAACTGCAGCTCCATCTCCTCCAGAAAAAAATGGAACAGACCTGAGCAGATCTCCTAGAGTGAAACACAGAGAACACTGTGCTTGCCTGTACTTGGGAAACTGGCTAAAATAACAACCCAGCAACACCATGATGCAGGTTTCAATAAATCCAATGGAGCTGGCAAGGTGGCGCACACCTTTAATCCCAGCACTTGGGAGGCAGGGACATGAGGATCTCTGTGAGTTCCAGGCTAGCCTGGTCTACATAGTGAGTTCCAGGCCAGTCAGTGCTACATAGTGAGACCCTGACTCAAATAAAAGTATAATATAAATAATATAAATAATAAATTAATTAATAAATAAATAATAAACCCCATGGAGAAATAACCAACCAACCAAATGAGCAAGAGTCACAGTGATTTATTCAGAGCTGGTGATAAAGAATCTACCAACAACCATCACTATCATCTGGCAGTGGCTGAAGGGAGGCTAGAGGGATGAGAACACTTTACAGTGGGAAAGAGTCAACTAAGGCCTGGAGAGTTTGACATGAGGGAGCTGGGGGAAGCTAATAAGAACTGGGACAAGATCTATGGGTTGGATGCATCCATAAAGACCCATGTGTTAACATCTTAGTTGCCAGTCTGTGTCTCTAACACAGAGACGGTGGAATCCTTAGGAGTCAGGGCCTAAGAGAGGAAGTTAAGTCACTAGAGACATGCCCTTGAAGGAGAAAGACAGGACGCTGATCTGTTCCTACCTTTTTCTTCACTCCCCAACTGCCCTGAAGCAAGCAGCTTGCTATGCCATAAGCCCCCACAATAAAGCGCTGCCTTGCCACAGCCCCCAAAGCAGGAGAGCCAACGAGCAATAGACTGAAGCCTCTTAAACTAGATGAAGTAAACCTTTCCTCTCCTTATGTTCATTTATCTTCGGTATTTTTTTTTTTATTTATTATTTTTATTTTATGTATATGCCTGTATTGCCTGATTGTAGGTAAGTGCACCCATATCGTGCAATGCCTGCAGAGGTCAGAAGAGGCTGCTGGATCACCTGGGACTGGCGTTACAGAGAGTTGTTAGCTGCCATGTGGGTGCTGGGATTCGAACCTGGGTCTTTTGCAAGAACAACCATCTGAACCATCTCTCCAGCCCCTTTATCTTGGTATTTTATTACAGCTAATTAACCTATGTAACTGGCTTGGGGTACATGTTTGACTTTCCCTAATTAGTCATACACTCAAGTGACTTCTTGCATTAGTTCTGGAAACAGTGGTCTGATGATCCCACAAATCCAACTTAAACGTAGCAAACTAGAGTTCTAAACTGGTTACTAACAAAAAACAGGTTGATTTCCTGGGCCAGTAGCTGCAGGTTCCAGCTCAGAGTTCTAGCTTTGTGAATGGGTGGGCCATTGTCATTTGCATATTCAATCTCACTGTGGAACTGAGCACCTTCCTGCTGAATCATTCTCACTATCAGCCTGTCCAGTGGCTGGGAATTTCAGCTTTGGAAAATTAGAGGATGTGTTAATCCTAGAAGAGATTTCTGGAAGACAATCAACAGCAAGGCCCCGGGGCAACCAAGTTTTGACAGGCTGTGCTATGGAACTACCGCCCCTAGTGTTCTGCTTTTCTTCCTGCCTTGGGTTTTTGACTCCTGTTTTCAGAACTCAATGATAAAAGAAAAATCAGTCTTCTCTCAGTTGCGTTTGTAGGACTGATTCATTAATATACACAAAAGTATCAGGTTCTCAGTAATATCTGGTTATACTTGTAATAGTTTAAAAGGAGTGGACACCTTTCTCTCAAGGTTAAAAATAGCACGCACCAGTTTTGCTGTTTTTAAAATTTATTTGTTTATTGGGGCTGGAGAGATGGCTCAGCGGTTAAGAACCCTGGCTGTTCTTGCAGAAAACCCAGGTTCGAATCCCAGCACCCACATAGTAGCTAACAACTGTTCGTAACTCCAGTTCCAGGGGATGTGACAGCCTCTTCTGTCCTCTGTGGGCATTGCATGACACAGGTGCACCTACCTATATGCAGGCATAACACTCACACATAAAATAAAAATAATAAATAAATAAATAGATAGATAAAACATTTTAAATATTTATTTTTGTTTTATATGTATGAGTGTTATGTCTTCATGTATATAGGTGCACCTGTGTCATACAGTGCCCATGGAGGACAGAAGAGGGTGTCAGATCCCCTAGATCTAGAGTTATGGATGGTTGTTAGCCATCATGCGGGGTGCTGAGATTCAACCCCAGGTCTTCTGCAGGAACAGCCAATGAGTGCTCTTAGCCACTGAGTTATCTCTCCAGCCCAAATTTTGTTATTTTAAGTATTCCTAAGATGGTTAAAAAAAAAACTGTAGACTATTTTTATAGTGAGCCATGATATACAGAAAACTCAGAATTGTCTTCAAAAATTAGATAAAATTAAAATCATGTTTTAGAATATCAGTAACATGGGGAAAGTTTATTACATAGTAAATGAAAAATGATAGATCTATATGACTCAAGTTTAGAAATAAATATCTTTTTAATCTATATATGAACAGAAAAAAGGCTGAGGTGGAGTGTCTCCCTGTGTGCACAATAATTACCTCTAAAAGACAGGTTGTGATTTCCAGTTCCTTTTCTGTGCTTTCTGTATTATCCAAACATTCAAAAACCCACATGTATGGTTCGCTCCTCAGAGATAATTTTTTCAATTTTGTTTTATTTTATGTGTATGAGTATATTGCCTGCATATGTATAAGTGCACCCATGTCATGCAGTGCCCATGGAGGTTGGAAGAAGGTATCGGATTCCTTGGAACTGGAGTTATGGATGGGTGTTAGCTGCCATGTGGGTGTTGGGAATTGAACCAGGTCCTTTGCAAGAATAGCTAGTGCTCTTAACCACTGAACCAGAAATGAAATTCAGCATAACCAAGGTTAACCTTTAGATTCAACTCATGGATGCAGGGCAAAACAAGTGATAGGTTAAGAGTTCCCTTGCAATGCTTTAGCCTCCCATGTATGTATTTTTTTAACAGAAGTAGTTTCTATTGACATTAATTATTTGAAAACTATGATTTTAGATGTTTCTCATCCTTCTATAAATTTCATGAGATTTTTTTTTATATTTTCTTATTTACTTCCTGATCCAAAATAAACATTTCAGCTATCATGAAAATTGTTTTAGATAGGGAAAACATATTTTTACTTTACTTTTAGAAAATTGGTCCTTTTATCAAATTGGGTTAAAGTGGTGGAACCTTTTGAGTTTCGTCAAAAATTGAAACAACTCACTCATATTTGCACACGATGATTTTCTTCTAGCAATGCTAGTTTAGAAGTGCTGTTCCATCTTCATGCCGCAGCCACATGGTTTCACAGCTCATGCTTGTCTGTAGGAGAGCTTTGACTGTCAACAGTCCTATGCCTCCTTTTTTGTATTAGTCAGCGTTCTCTAAAGGAACAGAACTGCTGGAATGAATATAAATATGAGAAGGGGATGTATCAGATTGGCTCATGCAATATGGTCACGTAGTCCAACAATGGCTGACTCACAATGGAGAGACTGAGAAGCCTGTGGTTGCTCAGTTCACCAGGCTGGATGTCTCAACTGATCCAGTCTGAAGCTGAAGGCCTAACAGATTACAGAAGAGCTGCTGGCGTTCAGTATATACTGGAAGCAGAAAAATATGGTTCTGTATCAGTGAAAGATTGCAGGAAGAACAGAAAAATGAGCTTGGCAACCAGAGTGAAAACAGGCAGAAAGCAAAGCTTGCTTCTGCCGTGTCCTTTTATCTGGGCTGCCACCAGAAGGAACTGCCCACATGTAGGCTGGGTCTGCCTGCTTCAAATAACCTGATCAAGAAAGTCCCTCAGGAGTGCCCAGAGCCCTGTACTACAGTTGATTCCAGATCCCGTTGACACAGAATTAGCCATCACATTTTTCTTATCTCTACAGTGAAAAGGTCTGGGCTGGGGATGTGGCACCTAGTGGGTTCATCCCCCAGTCCTGCAAAAAGTAAAATAAATAAAATGGAAAAATTCCACATGGTTAGAGTGGACCAGGTGTGCAACTTAGATCAATGTTCTAGGGGTACAGTTTAAAAATTTTGGTCTTATCAAAACATTTTTGAGCCAGGCGGTGGCACACGCCTTTAATCCCAGTGGGAGGCAGAGGCAGGTGGATCTCTGTGAGTTCAAGACCAGCCTGGTCTACATAGTGAGTTCCAGGACAGCTGGGGCTACAGGAAGACCCTGTCTCAAAAAGAACAAACAAACAAGCAAAAAAACATTTTTGAAAATAAAGAGTGAAAATGCCTACATCACTTTATTATAATCATTTAAGTTATTTTCTTACATCATATGATCAATCTATATTTGGTGGAGAACTTCTGGAATTTTTTTTCTACTTTTGTCAAAACTGACAGTGAACAAAGATATGTTATCCAACTGTTTGAATTCATAATATGAAATGTTTATATTATGACTTATTAAGTAAAATACAGTCATGGTCTGATTCTTTAGGCACCATTTAATAATAAAAGTGCGTTGTGGAAAACTTGTTCAAAGTGGTTCTTAACCTGCAATAGCTTCAAGGTGATAGCTCCTTACCAATGGCACCAAACTGTTCATTTTAAATGCCACTTAGTTTAAAACCAACTATTTTTATGTTCATATGTTCCTTTATTTAGCTAGCATTCATGAACTTGATATAATTTTGTTGCCTTTATTTTACACCATAAACATTTTCCACTTGGCTAACATGGTTTTCTTCATTTAGTTTTTATATTTAACAAAGCAATACATGTAGACTCTTTAAAAAGATGATAGTACTATAAACCTGATTAAAACAAGCGTTCTCAGCCCTCAGCCCTCCTCACTCCTGATTTCCTACTCTTTAAAGACAACCACTTCTAACTCCAGACACTTGTTCCCATGTGGTACATGACATGCTTAACTGGATAGATCTTTATTTGTTAATTATAGACATTTATTGGCTTCCTTCTTACCCAAGCTTAGCTTCCTGCCACACATACACTCACAGACACACACACCCCTTACCACCTTCTGATGACATTTAATAACAGTTTCTGGTTTTAGCAATGTTATATTGTTACATGTTTATAATTAGGTAGGTACTGTTTATACCGGAGCTATATGATTTACTGTAATCTCATTTCTTTTCTTGTTCAAAGTTGTTTTCTCTGTCATAAATAATTGCCTTAGTCTCTTAGCTTTGCATGTTTGTTTGCTTAAATTCCCTTGTACTCATTGGTAACCCAGCCCTAACTTCCAGAACAAACAAGCAAAAATTCTTACTGATAACATCTCATCAGATAAATAATTTCCACTTTTTCTTTAGAAACATTCCTTCTGAACCCCATGCTCTTTTGCTCAAAACTACAGTGTTTGTTCTGGAAGCTGCCATCAGGGCCATTCTGATAATCCCCTTCCCGCCACATCTCTCCTGTGTCAGTTCATCTTCTGGAGTCCTGATCTTTCTCTCACATGACTTAATCCCTCAGTTTGGTACAACATCTTCTCCAGTAGCATCCTGGGTGTTTTTACAATAGGCCACATTTTTGTAACATTTTTCAGTCAGAATATGACTTTTCTGATTATCAATATATAATTCCTGATGACAATCATTTTTCTCTAAGACTCCTTAAGGTTCTTGCTTTAGCTTCCTGGAGATTCTATTCTTCAAGGTCATTCTGATGCCCAGTTCCTGGTAGGGTTTTCCTTCTAGCTCAAAAGTTTTAGAAAGTGTTCTGTAAATCTTAAAACTTTACAATGATATGCCTAGGTGTTGACGTATTTCAGTTACTGTGCTAGGCACATGGTGGGCCCTTTCAATCTGTTAATTTATATTCCATAAGTTATTGGAATTTTCCTTATATAATTCATTATCTGCTAGATAAATTCCCTCTCCTTTATTGCATTTTTAAAAGCCATATTAGTTAGATATATGATCAAGTTTGATGTACAGCGCTATAATTTTCTTCTTCCATATCTTCCATCTCTGACTTTTTTCATTGTACTTTCAGGAAGATAACCTGTATCTTTGTCTTCTAACTTTTCTGGTTTTAGAATTTATTATCATGGTGGGCCTTTAGGAATCGTTCCATTCCCTGAACAAAATCTTAGAGTTCCATTTTGTGTTTGGGGGTTTTCTCACAAGCCCCATAATCCTCACCATCACATTCATACCTAAAAGGGGAGTATTAAAATTCTGGTCAGAAGCTCTTTCTGCACAAATGAAAGGAGCATCTGGCTGGAGGACCTAAGGCACTACTTTGGAGGACACCACAGATTAGTCAGATTCCCTGTTCCAATCTATTTTGCTGTTCAGTTACCTCACACAAGTCATCTAATCTCTGCTGCCTGAAGCCATAACCCAAATAATAGCATTCTGAGAAGCAAGTGGGGCAAAGCGAGGCCAGGAGAAGGTGCCCCTTTTCTAACTCCCATGATTCTTTGGCTATGGCACCTGCCCATCTTCAGCCAGACCCACTCTTTCTACATACTCTGCTAAGTCTGTTTCTCTCTGTCTCTAGTTGGCACATTCCAGCGTCTCTTGTGTGCACTCCCCGTCTCGCTGAGCCCTTGTATGCTTGAAGTAATTTTGTTCACCTTTTAGAGCGATCTGAACAAGGATCAAAGATAAGTACATCAAGCATGACTTAATTAAAAGTTCATCTTTCTTTTGAATTTATATATTTTCCACCATAGAATATATTCAAGTTGCCTTCCATGTAGCAGTTATATCCTGAAGGGGGGTTGGCAGGGAATAGATTCCCTGGACAAATGACATCTCTGCGATCAAGGAGTAATATATACCATTTGCCTCCTGCTTCTAATTTCTTTTGTGATATATGGAACATGGTCTTCATTCTGATTTAATCCTGATTGTGTTTATTATCTATCCCTAGCTATTCTTAAACCTCCTTGATGCTATATACAATACAGCCTTGTATTTTCTACTGTTTGTTGTAGCGTATATTAACATATTGACATATCTATCACTCTTGAATAGATGGTGTCCCCTATGGACACAGACTGTTTCTTACTCATTTCTGTACTTTCTGTATCCCTAGCACTTGGAAGATAGCCAGATCAACACTGGATCTAATAAATGTCTGCTGATGGGGAAGGGAGGGAAGGAGAGAAAAGTGGAGAGAGTTCCATGCTTCTTCATACACACCATAATCCCTTGTGACCCCATACCTAAGGAGAGTCTCTGAAAGCATAATATATGTCATAGCATCCTTCGGCTAAACTACTTGTGTGCTCCTAAAGAGAAAATAGCTAATACTGAGGGTTCTGCACATATGATTGGACAGCGATATGGGTAGTGATTTGGGAAAAGGTCATAAATTCTCCCTTTTTCTCTCTTCCCTGCCTGTCTCCAAGAAGAGAATACCTGGTCACTCGGCCCAGCTGCAGCCTTCCCTCAGAGCTGGGGTGGCCTTTTTACTGCTCTCAAAGAAAGGAGTATGGTTCTGGCACTCCTAAGAGTAAATATTCTTTTTTAAAGACAAATAGTTTAATAAATTATAGTCAAATATAATAGAAATGGTACTCCTGATAGAAAAATTTCAATTCAACATGGGTTAAACTGATTTAGGTATTACCTTGGAAGCTAATTATTTCTTAAATTGTTGCTCTGGGAAAACGAATTTTGAGTTTCAAATGACTAAGTTATATATAAACTTTTATGATATGTTCAGTCATATGTTAGGGACTGATTATATTTGTTTGTAGTCCACTAGGGACCATGAGAACAAAGGGAAAATCAAATCATCAACTGGATAATGTCACTACTGGGAGCAGCAAATCCAAAGTAACAAAATAGTCTATAATATGGAACATCACATCAGAATAAAAATGAAGATATTTTACACTGTTTGGAGATTTGAAGGCTGGCTTAGACTATAAGAAACAATGTCTTGTATGTCTTGAACATGAAATTGGGAGGAAGGCAGGGTAAGAGTGGCACTTAGGCAAATTTGAAGAGGGTCAGGGTCATGGTGGGTGGATATAATCAAAATATATTGCATAAATGTATGAAATTTTTAAAGAATAAATTTAAAAACATCATTCAAAAAAGAAAGGAGCTCAAATCCACAGGAAATTGGAAGACAATACTAATAAAAAGTTCTTATGCAGAAAAATGTACTATCAAATGATATTTGCATGGGCTTAATTAGATTATATTTTCTTATCTTCCAGGGCATGAGATATTAGAGTTATGAATTAGTTATGAATTCAGAAAAGTGACAAATGGACACTGTGGCATATGCCACTTTTTATAGTGGTTTAAATAATTACTCAGTGCCTTTCAAAAATAATTTGGGGACTGAAGAGATGGCTCAGTGGTTAAGAGCAGTGGCTGCTCTTGCAGAGGCCCCAGGTTCAGTTTCCAGCACCCACATGGTGACTCACAGCCTTCTAACTACAGTTCTAAAGGATATGAAACCCTCTTCTGGCCTCTGTTAGCATTACATGGCATGGGTGCACCTACAGGCATGCAGGAAAAACACCCATACCCATAAAATAAATAAAAATAATAAATTAAAATACATTTAGAAATTAATTTGAACTCTATGAATAAAGCGAAATTGGGCTGGTGGGCATATTGGCTCAGAGATTCACATTTCCTCAGAATTTTCGCTTTGTTTCTTTTTAATTTTGAATATACTACTATGCAACTCAATGTTTCAAAGTGAAAGGGAGATAGAATTTGGATACTCAAAATTATTAAACAAGCATTTAACACCAGGGGGCGCGATGGAGCCATTGTTAATGACCCAAAATTGGTGACTGTGTGAACAGAATACAAAACACAAGCGTGTTTGTCAGAATAAAGCCTACACAAAGATCAATTTCTTCTAACTAAAATTGTGTTGCCAAAGGCTCTGTGTCTAATTATATATCTCCGAATGGTCTTGAGTATTTTTCTTTCCGTGTCCACAGAGCCAAATACGTGTGTGTGTGTGTGTGTGTGTGTGTGTGTGTATGTGTGCATATTCTTTTTGTTAGGGTCTTTAATAATACCTTTGAGGATGGAGAGATGGCTCAGCGGTTAAGAGCACTGACTACTCTTGCAGAGGATTCGGGTTCGATTCCCAGCACCCATATGGTGGCTACAAACCATCCTTAACTCCAGTTCCAGGGGAATCCGAAGCCCTCTTCTGACCTCCGCGGCATTGCATGACACGGGTGCACTCACATACATGCAGGCAATACACTCATAGACATAAAATAAAAACAATAAATAAAATATTAAAAAATAGTAATACCTTTAAGCTTATTGTGACCTTATTAGTGATGCTCACTTAAAACTTGGAGCATTTAATTATCAGGCAGAGGAAGAAACACATACACACACACGCACACACACACACACACACCTAAAGTTGACAAACAGGGCTGGAGAGATGGCTCAGCAATTAAGAGCACTGGCTGCTCTTGCAGAAGAGACCTGGTTCAAATCCCAGCATCCACATGGCAGCTAACAACCATCCATAACTCCAGTTCCAGGGGATTCAACACCTTCTTCTGAGCTCCAGGGGTATTGCAAAACAAGGGTACACTACATACCTGCAGGTAACACATTCATACACATAAAATAAAAATAACAAATAAAATGTTTTTTAAAAATTAAGTTGACGGAAAAAAATATGTTTTGGTTGTACATATGATTTTTATCTATGTGTATAATTATACATTGTGAGTGGTTAAGTCAAGCTAAACAGGAAACACATCTCACTTGAAAGCTTTATTTGGGCTGGATGTTCTGTTAGCTACAAACTTTAGATTAAACGTTGGGGATACAAGATTTGCTAACCTTCTTTCATGGTCCAGTACTGCTGACTTAGAAAAAAATTAAGCAACTCACCCGATTAAGCATCTGTTCTTATCAAACCTTGTTTCATTGAGAGCGCTGTTTGCTTGCTTAGTTCTATTATATGAGCTCTTTCATCTTACAGTGTATCTGTACTTTTAGCTGAAAGAAACTTTCATTTTCTAAAGTCAATGTATAAGTATGAATTAATAGCTTATCAAATTCATAATTTGAGTAAACTTGATTAATGTCTTAATAAATGAAGATTAAGACACTATGCTAAATTGCTAACCAAATACTTCCTTAAATAACAAATTTCTTTTTTTTTTTTTTTTGAGACAAGGTCTCCCTGTAGCCCCAGCTGACTTAGAACTGTGTGAACTAGGCTGGCCTTGATCTCACAGAGATCAGTCTGCCTCTGCCTCCCAAGTGCTGGGTTTAAAGACATGTACCCCCATACCCAGCTTTTATTAAAAATGACAGATTTTTTTAATGTATGTTGGAGAAGTATAAAATCTTGAAATGCTTTGGAGGGGGTGATAAGCATTAATGATTTTTTTTCTCATGACAGCTCTATTATCTACTACTGTGATTGTATTGTCAGTAAAGGAAAAAAATGAAGGATATCTAAAAATCCCATCTCATCAGGGTCTAATGTTTTCAAGTATTAAGTTCAAAATTTCAACTGGAAATGTCCCCATCCTCAGAGCAGATGTAAGCTAGTCATCTAGTTCTGACCTTCATGTGACCTCATCCCTCACCTGCCAACCACTCTCACAAAAACTATTTCTTCCTTCTTAAAATCTGCTTTCCCCTGATGCAAGGGTTAATTAGAAGATGAGATTACAGTGTGTATGTATTTCCTTAAGTAGAAGGCCAGTTCTTTCCTTTTCTTTTTTTAATTGAATTTTTATAAATTTCATACAATATATTTTGAACATATTGAGAACCCCACCCCTATCTTATATGCCCCCCACCAAATTTCATGTACTCCATCATATGTATTAAGGCCCATTGAGTCAAGTTTGTGTCCCCAAATATCCTTTGGTGTGCATCCATTCACTGGAGCCTGGTTGACCTAGTTAGCATCACACCCTTAAAGCAAACCCACTCCCCCTCTCCCAGAAGTTATCCGTTGCCAAAAGTTCCTCTGCTAATATTGGGGCTTCCTCTCCACCTCCCCACTTCTATGCTTGGATTTTGTCTGACTTGAGTTGCGTGGGTCTGTCAACACTGCTGTGAGTTCATATAAGTAACGCCCCAACTGTCTGGAAAGCTGTTTCCCTGTGGTCATCCACTACCTCTGGCTTTTACAATACACTCCCTTTTCTACTATGGTCCCTGAGGCTTGGGTGGCAGAGCTTTGATACAGATGTCCCATTCAGATAAGCACTCTGCAGTCCCTTATTCTCTGCACTTTGGCCAGTTGTGATTTTCTGGGTTAATCACCATCTGTTGCATGAGGAAGCTTCACTGGTGACTGCTGAGATATGCAGTAAAATTCTTTCTGGGGCTGGAGAGATGGATCCACAGTTAAGAACGTTGGTTGTTCTTGCAGAAGACCCAGGTTCAAATCCCAGAACCCACAAGGCAGCTAACAACTGTCCGTAACTCCAGTTGCAGGGGATCGGACAGCATTTTCTGTCTTCCTAGGGCATTGCATGACACAGGTGCACTTACCTGCACGCAGGCAATACACACATACACATAAAATAAAAATAACAAACTATTTTTAAAAAATTCTTTCTGCCTCCTGTTCTGCCGTTTCCTGAGCTTAGGTGTAGAGGTTACATTGTAAATGTGTCACTTACGGCTGGGCATCTCATAGATGCTTATTCCCTGCATTTGACCAGTTGTGGAACTTTGTATTAGTCTCCATATTTTGCAAAAGGATGGTTTTTTGATGAGTGGTGAGAGGTACATGTCTGTAATATAAGGATATGTATTTGCAATACAGTAAGAAATTATGTTGGCCTAGGATTATGACAAAAGTAGATTTTTCTCTAGGATATATGACATCTCCAGCCATGTGTATTTGGCTATGTTTACAGTGCCCCATATGATTAGACAGCTGTTGATTATCCCAATATAAAAGTGCCACTACTGTACCAGTAGAGATTATTTGCTGGGCCACTTATGGCTGTGGTTCATAGACTTTACAGCTGGATATAGTAGGATTTTCTACAGGGAGGAGGTTTCCAGATCAGTTCCAGCTGGATTGCTCCAAGCCCTGTTTCCGAAGTATGTCCAACCTTCAGCAAGAGGGACTTACCTTTAAATTCTGGAAGGCAATCAAGGGCTGTGGCAATAACCTGTCTTATTTTGGGAATCTTGGACTACCCTGACCAACAACTTGAAGGGAGGTTTCTCCTGTTTGGCACTGTGATTTTTGTTATATAGTCATCACCTATACATATGCATTATACATACACACACACACACACACACACACACACACACATATATATGTATATGTATAAAGTGTATTTTTCAGTAGGGTTTTGAACTAAACATTCCATCGGGTTCATTACCTGCCCACTTAAGGAAGTACAAGCAGAAAGATGCCAGGCCTCCAGGGTGGACTTCCTACTCTATGGAAGAGCTTTGCTCACAGCTTATGGGGGGAAGACAGACCCTGGGTCACAAGGGGCACCAGACTTGGGTCCCGGGAATCTCGCAGGTGCTTTTTCTCTGGTCATCATTGCCTCCCTTTCTTAGAAACGTGTCGTCCCTGGCCATTCTTACACCAGAATTCACTGGTCACCTCAGCCTGTGGAGCTCAGTGTCCTGTCACATTCAGACTTACTTCCTCCCAGATTTGAGGCCTGACTGAACCAGGGAGAAGAGATGAGAAGCCAGGAGGATGGGCCATTTTCATCACGGATGACCTGAGCCGATGGGGGAATAACCCTCCATCCACCACACTGATGAGCTCTGAAGACCATATTTGCTCTGAAGTGTGTCCGTAAAACGTGGTAATTATTTTTCTTCGAAGGGAAAAAGGCAGTAAGTAGCACGTGCTCACTCACCAGCAATACAGCTTTTGCTCGCTGATGACAACAGTGGATTCGGGCTGATTTCCTATTCTCCGCAATCACTGATGGGAGGAGAGGGAGCCATTAGCAGGGAATCCCAGTTGACCTTCAGCTAAATCATTGTTCCTTTCCCTCCCTGCGTTTCTTTCATTCTGAGCGGGAGGAGGAGAGCAGCTCTCCACCAAAACACAGACAGTAGAGGAGCGAAAACAGGTGTGGGGCCTGAGCTGCCTAGAGGAAGAGTAGAATTGACCAGCACAATGTTCTTAATCTGACGGCTGTTTTGGCTGCCCCGCCTTTTGTCTCAGTGAGTAGACAAATAAATTATTAGCGCTATTCATGTCAAAGATAACAGTCAAGAAGCGATAGATTCTCAGTATATTCAACGTTTCTTGAAAATTTTTAATCTTTCTTTTTAATATTTAATATTTAAAATCCAAATCAAAAGATGCAGGCAAGCTAGCTTTGACATGCTTACACAGTCCCTGTAGCTTCATCCCAGACAGCCCTGAAACCAAATAACAATCACCAGATTTCAAATACATATGGTTGAAATGTGCTGTGCCAGGGATGCCCTATTCCACACAGAAGATGTAAGTCAGAACGAGTGAAAGCTCAATGCAGCGCCATCTCAAATAAATACCTGTGCAGATGAGTAGCAAGCAGTAAGTACAGTGTGAAACTTAGATAAGAAGTACATTACTTCCCCCAAATCAGTATTGAAAATAAAGTGACTGACAGCTAGAGCCATTTGAAGAGATTGGATATTCTCTTGTTATAACTTTTAGAGCATTTCATGTCACTGGAGGAAATCTTCAAGGTGTTTTTTAGTGGTTCTGTGTAAGATGAATTCCTCCTAATAGTCTGCCTCATTGTTACTACACATGAGTTCAGCATGAGTAGTCATGGAGGTGACATAATTGCTAATAACGCATGCTGCTAATGGGAGCTGAGTAGCTCAGGTTAACAGAAAGGCAACTGGGTGAAGCTTGTGCGGCTAGCTAAATTACTCTCAAGTAGAACCCAAATAAAGACAAAAACCATAATCATCAATAATACCATCCTGTGTTTATTTCAAGAGAAGACAAGTTAACAATCATCTTTTGTTAAATACAGTGCTTTTCATTGTAATGGAAAAATTTCCAATATAGCAAAAAATCTTGATGTCTGCCAGTTGACTTAGAATAAGTTTACCTGGGGATAAACTTGAAATATAATGAACATCCTTGTGAACTTTCTAAATTTACTGCTAAAGGCTAGACTCAAGCTATAGATAAAAAGTCATCAATATTCTATTCATTTCCATTATATCAAGTGCATTATATCAAGACACCTATTCATTTCCATTATATCAAGTGCATTATATCAAGACATAATTTATATTTTTATTCATTTTTTGACACATATAAATTTGTATATAAACGAGGCTTGGTGTCACACAACTGTAAACCCAGGACTCCAGAAGCAGGAAGATCATCAGTTCAAAGTCAGCCAGGACTGTATAGCAGGACCCAAGCATTTGAGCTACATAATGATACCCTTTCTCAAAAAGATAATATGTATATGTATGCATATATGTTCAAGATTTGATATATATATATGATTTGTCATATATGTGATTTGTCATATATATGATTTGTCATATATATATATATGATTTCAAAGCCTGAAAATTTGCCATCTGATGTTTGAAGGTAATGTTGTTTTAGGGATAGTAATACAGCTCAGTTGGCTGTTTTAGGGATAGCGATACAGCTTATATGTATGCCTAGCATACATGAAGCTCTGGATTTGGTCCCCAGCACCACATAAGAATCAGATATGAACATCCCTATAATGTCAGCCTTCAGGAGGTAGAGGTAGGAGGATCAGAAAGTTAACCTCACCCTTAGTTAAGTTCCAGGCAGGTCAGCCTGAGATATTTGAGACCTTGTCAGAGAGGAAAAGGAAGAGGGAGTGATAAAGTAAGAAAGGGGGAAATTATGTATTTGTGTGTCCTAAATAGCATATTGAAATTCCAGTCATTTTTTTAAAAATCTAAGACAAGTTCATTTGTCTATTGCATTTCTTTTGTTGGGACAGGGCCTCACTATAGCCCCAGCCAACCTGTAACTCCCTATGTAGATCAATCTGGCCTTGATCACTAAGAGATCCATTTGTCTCTGCCCCTCCAGGGCTGGGACTAAAGGCATGCATGCACCACCACACTCAGCTCTATTACTTTCTT
This sequence comes from Nannospalax galili, assembly GCF_000622305.1. NCBI lineage: Eukaryota > Metazoa > Chordata > Mammalia > Rodentia > Spalacidae > Nannospalax > Nannospalax galili. The sequence continues at coordinate 819,468 of NW_008341187.1, read as the reverse complement.
GATGCTATCATTTCAAGAACAAACTTTCTGAACTTTAGTATGTCATTTTTCAAGGTTTTTTTTCTCTAGGCTTTTTCCCTTTTATCCCTTATTTAGCGAACTCTCCTCAATCTTGTGATCACAATGATAGTTTCTTGTGGTCTCTTAAGAGTCTCATGCCAATGGTTATTCTTTTTACATTTAAATATTGAATTCACTTGTAAGTATTGTATAGGGTAAGAGATAGACATCCAACTGCATTATTTTTCCACATCAATGGCTAACAACCCCAACACCATTCATTGTAAAGCCCATCCTTTCCCCATGAACTGCAATGGCAGAAATCTCATAACTCAAATTTGTGGTTGTCCCTTCCTAGGCTCTCTGTCCCCTTATTTCAATTGTCTATTTCTGCATCATCAACAATGTGTAGTTTTACAAGACAGATGTTTGATAGGATAGCTTCCCTGATTTACTCAGCAATCTGCAGAGAGGGGACCTGAGGAAAACAGCTCCTAATGTTGAAGAAATGGTAGGCTTAACTTCATTCATTCATTCATCAAACATGATACCTATGTTTCAAAGAAGTCCTAGAAATTGAAAACAAAATAACTCACAATCCCTGCCCCGAAAGAAATCAAGCTAGGAGGGGAGGCCGAGGAAGAATTCTGTTTGATTCTATTATGAGCTAGAGCAAGGGACACATACCAAGCTGTGCATCCCTAGAGGAAGGACGCTATCACATGGAGGGACATTGCAAAAACTCTTAACTGATTTAGCCAATGAATAGTAATTTCCAGCTGGTCTAATGACACAAACCACCTTTTTTTTTTTTTTCAGGAGAAAAGAAAGGAATTACAGCAGAGAAAACCTCATACAAGTATGAAAGTGCAAGCTTTGTTTCCTAAGAAAGCGTAAAGCAGAGGAGGTCAGGCTAGAAAGGAGGCTGTGGTCACATAGGGAAGGGCTTTATCTCCCCAGTCAAACTTGAACTTCACCCTGTAGGCAGAGGTGGACTCAGAATTTCAAGTCAAAAGACAATACCACTTTGGTAATCTATTTGGTGGTGCAAAAGCAAAGCTCAGGGGAGGGAAGGTAGATGTCATGTTCGGAGTGCCAATTCAGAGGCTGTTGCGATGCTAACAAGGTCTGACTTAGGCAGGAGTGAGTAGAATAGGAGACAGTCACAAATCTGAAGACATTAAAAGAGAAGAGGGCATGGTGACAGCAGTTGTCTGATGTAATGGAAAAATAAAATGACAGGCAAGTTTCTAGCTTGAGCAAAGAAGTAGATGGGACATTGCTTCCATTTGGAAGCAGCAGATATTGATAGAGAAGTATTATGGGATGACGCTCAGAAACAAGGGACAGTTCATGACTTTCAATTTGATCATGTCAAGCTTAAGGGCCAAAGGACAATTCGGTTGAGACAGGTAAGCTGGTAGAAGAAGCATGGGTCGATAAGCTTAAGGACTATCCTTCATCAAAATCTAAGCTGAATGCCTTCTTATTCTTCATTAGAACATTCTGAATAATAAGATTCTTCAAACACCTTAAATCCTTCATCTATATCCCACAACTGTTAGAGGTGGATTTTCCAGATCCATCCAGGTACTCACCCTTTGTGCATTTTCAGCTTTTCATGGGATGAGAAGAGACGGGCTGGCTGGATTATTCTCCTGGGATTTCATCCCTTGAAAAGGGTGCTGCTATGGGAACAGTCTATCCACTAGAAACACCACATTCCTCAGCTCTTCCAAGTCTCCTTCATAGTAACAGTAAAAGAGGGCTCATCTAAGACATGCACCTAGTAGCTTTTCTAGAACATGCTATAAGCATGTTTAGGGGAACTGGAGTGGGGGAAGAATATATCATAGATAGAACAATATGGAGGCAAGAAGCAGCATTTGTAGTGCTTTGAACTCTTTGTTTTTTTTTTTTTTTTTTTTTTTTTTTTTTTTTTTTTTTTGAGGCGAGGGAGGATTTACTTCAGCTTTCAAATTAAAGTCCTTTATTGAGGGAAATCAGGGCAGGAACTCGGGCAGGAATCTGGAGGCAGGAACTGAAGCAGAGAGACAAGAGGAAGGCGACTTACTGACTTACTTCCCCATCTTACACTGTTACCTTTCTTTTTTATTGAATTTATTGTATTTCATACAGAAAATCATCTTTATGCGCAGCCAGTGCTCTTTTTCATATAATTGAATTTTTGTGTATTTCATACATAAAATCATCTTTATACCCCCTTCCCCTTTGGTACCCTCCCATGGACTCCCAATGGAGTTCATACATTCTTTCATTTGTGTTAAGGCTTATCATGTAAAGTTAGTGCCCCCAGATTTCCCACAATACAAGTTCATCCACTGGGATCTATCTAGTCAGCCTTTCTAGAGTCCCTTACTTTAAGAAGATCAGCTCGGGGCTAGAGAGATGGCTCAGCAGTTAAGAGCACTGACTGTTCTTGAAGAAGACCCAGGTTTGAATCCCAGCACCCACATGGCAGCTAACAACTGTCCGTAACTCCACAGTTCCAGGGGATCTGACAGCCTCTTCTGTCCTTCGTGGGCATTGCACAACACAGGTGCACTTACCTAAATTCAGGCATAACACTCATACACATAAAATAAAAATAATAAATAAAAATATTAACAACAACAAAACAAAGATCAGCCCTTCCTCATCCAGGAGTAATCAGCTGCCAATAATTCTTTGACTAAGATCCAGGCCTGCTGTTCATTTCCACGGTTCTGTGCTGGGTTTTTGTCTGCTTAGGTTTGCATGGGTCTTGTGAGTGCTAACACCATTGCTGTGGTTTGTATGAGAAGGGTCCCAGACACCTGTAGGACTATTTCCATATGGTCATGCAATTCCTCCCTGGCTCTTGCAATCTTTCCACCCCCTCCTCTGGAATGCTCCCTAAGTCTTGGGTGGGTGGATTTTAATACAGGAGTCTTATTTAAGGACCCACACTCTGCAGACTCTTATTCTCTGCATTTTGGGCAATTGTGACCTTTTTGATGCCCTCCTCTAAAACAGTCTTTTTCCTCTCTGTCTTAAGAAGTGCTTGAACCCTTGAAGTCAAGCAACATGGAATCAGATTGAAACCTTGCTCAGCTGCGGGTCAGGAAAAATTGATAAATTGGAAGTGGCTCCAGGAAGATTTAGGTATTCAATCCCCAGGGTTCTGTGGACTGTGCTTCTCTGAAACAGCACTTCCTGCCTTCTTTCACAGGGCACATGTTTATACATGTCTGTAGCACTGCCTTGCTCCATCAGGCTCCTACAGGTGCCTCCTGAATGATGGAGCTGGTGCTGCTCCACAACAAGGACAGTGGGGAGCGTGCACAATATGGGCCTCTTACCACACACCAACTCATCTGCTGTCCAGCAAGCCTGATAGAGGTTGAAATGTCACCCCCCCCAAAAATGTTTGTGTAAAACCCTATCTGCCAATACCTTACAATATAATCATATTAGGAAATAGGGTTACTGCAGTTATAGTTAGCTAGGATGAGCTCATGCTGGTGGAGAGTGGTTCCCTACACCAGTGTATGATGTCCTTCTGAAAAAGGGTAGTTTGGACACATCACGCACACAGGGAAAATTCCTTATAAACACAAAAGTAGAGTTGTAGGTACCACTGCTACTAAGGTGGCCAGGAGCAAAGCTGGGCCTTCTAACATAAACCTCTAATCTCAGCTACTCAGGAGCCTGAGACAGGAGGACCACAAGGTAAAAGCCAGCCTGGGCAACTTACTGCAAATATCTCAAAATAAGAAGGAAAAAGGAGAGCTGGGTATATAATTCAGTAGTTGAACACTTGCCTAGCATGCACAATGGCCTCAGTTCAGTCCCCAGTACCCCAGTACCCCAGTTCCCCCAAAAAGTAAATAAAACTTTTTTGAAAGATGGCCAGCAAATCACCAAAAGCAAAGAAAGGTGGGAAACAGACTTTCCTTTCCAGCCCTCAGAAGGAATAACTCTGTCCCACTTTGATCGTGGGCTTCAAACTTGCAAGGCTGTGAAACAATAAATTTTGGATATTTGAGCCACCTAGTTACAGTATGTGTTACTGTTACTTTGTTACAGTAGCCCAAGCAAACTCACCCTGGCCTATAGGCTAAAGAATACGCAGAAGAACGACATCATTACCATTATCTGTTCTTAAGAGCAGAATTGACAACTATCTAACAGAACCGAGTTAATCTTTTGTGAGTTGTTCATTATAGCCTCCTGGTTCTTAACGTTGTATTTGCCATCTGTGATCATAGAAATTGGAGTGAGAAAAGGTCTGATGGAAATATGTTCTTTATCTGAGTGATGTGCATTGCACTGATGGATGTCTGATGGATCTATCTGAGAGAATGAGGCCTTGTTGTAAAATAGGTGAAGAGCAATGTGTAATCTCAACATATTGGTACCCAGGGCCCAATACATAAAGACTACTTTGACATTAAATTGATGTCTGTATTAAAAAGACACTAATGACAAATGTTCAAAAGTAATCATAGACCAGTTTTCTATTCATAAAAGGAGACGCTCATATGTTTTGCTTCTGTATAGCAACAGTCAAAACTGAATATGAAATATCAGAATATCAGCGATATTGGAAAGTGCATTTGACAGTAGAGTAATCTCTATTCTACAGGCTCATGAGAGGACACTAAAAGAACACAAGCTACCAAAATAAAACAGTGCTGAGTTCCATGTCTCTACCTGCTACGTCCTAATTTAATCCTCAGAGAATCCGTGTGACTGCCTGGAATGTGGGGACCACAATGCCTTCATATGCAACCGATGTTGGGGTTAATAGATAATATTGGAAGCTGAAGAGATGGCTCAGCAGTTAAAAGTGCTTGCTTTTTGATCTTCCAAAGGACCTGAGTTCAGTTACTGGCACCCACAATTATATAACTCACAACTGCCTGTAACTCCAGCTCCAGGGGGTTTGATACCCTTTTCTGGCCTCTGTGAACGCCTGAATATACATACATGCACACAGACACACAAGAGAACACATAACATTTTTTAAACATTTTAAGATATAATATTATTGAAGTGACTGTCAAATGCCTATTAGCATGCTCAATAAAACTGTTGAATAAAAGCTAGCGATAAATTTTGAATTTGGCCTTCTGACCTTCTTACCACTAGAGGCAATAGTTCTCCACTCCAACATGGGCGCGTCTGTTTATTAAAGTCTAAATGGTAGTAACCTGATAAAGCCTAGAAAAATCACTGACATTGCTACTAAACATTCTTCCTTTTCTTCTCCATGATATACTTGTGTCGTAAGCTGAACCCCCACGCATAGTGACATAGCCACGCTCCTGGATTTGAATGAGCCCTCAATTGTTAACCCAAATGAAACCAGTTTCAAACACTTCCTGTTCTGAAGGACAAGTTAAAAATGAGGCAGGCTCTGCTAAAGGAAAGGTGAGGGGGAGGTGAAGTTTTAGAAAACTCAGCTTCCACAGCGGCTTTCCCTCACTTCAAGGCAGTCTTGCTTTAAGTCTCTGGAATAGAGGCCATGCTTTTGAACTTGATTCCAATCAGCAGTCTTTGTGTGCTGTCTCCGAAGGAGGTGGCCTGGAATTGCTGATACAAAGCAGGCAAAAGGCTCTGGGGCCTCCCTGGGCAGCCTTTTCTGTAAGGAAAATAACCTAGGTTCCATGTGACTTTGAGCCAGCAGCCTGGAAATTATGCAAGCTGGTTTGGGGCTTAAAATAAGAACTTTCTGGAGAAGGATGAAGTCAGCCACCTCCTTCAGAGTCAAGGCAGCACTTACTGAAGGCTGTCCATCGAGGCCCCTTTACAAGTGCTCTCTTGCCACTAGGCAGCTTCAGATTTTGTCCCTTTGGCATGTGAATGCTGCAAGTCCAACATAGCCTTGCATTTTCCTAGAAAGAGGTTAATATTTTCCGATTTGAATGTAGTGAATTACACCCAGTAATATCCATCCGTCCCCTTCTGCTGCCCTTCTTGCCTTCCATGTTCCCTGCTGAAATTGCTCATTAATCAGCCTTGAACTTACCAATGGAAAAACTCATCCATAGGGCTCTGAACTTGGCGGGATTAGAACAAATTAGCCTGAGACATGCAGTGACAGGCTCAGGTTAGTGTGACAAGCACAGAATGCTCAATGTAGTGGACAGAACACCCTTGAGTGGCGGGGCTGGTGCACAGCTGTGGGTCCGAGGCATCCATTTGTCTCACAAAGACAAAAGGAAATCTGAGCTGCTTCTTAGCTGAGAGATAAAACACAGTAAAGATCGCTTTTACATTTAGTGCTCCAAACCCAAAGAGACTTAGACCATTTAAGAGCTAGATGGAATCTTACATGTGTGTTATTGAAGCCACTCATTTTAGTAATGGGTAAGCTGGAACCCATGCTGGGAAAGTCACAATGTATGTATAAAGTTGCAAGGAAGTAAAACCCAACCCTCTTTTTTCCTAATTTAGGACATCGGTCCTGGTTTATGGTGTTCGAAATACGTATTTGAAGCACTATGTGTCTAGGTTCTAATGTTGTCTTGTAAATAAGTTACTCCCATCTGCTTGCCTAGTGAACAAAGGCTATCGTTGCCCCTGAGATTCAGTCTTAAATGAGGCAGTCAGAGCTCTGTCCTAGATTAGGCCACTTGTCCAGGACTACAGAGTCATGGGTTTCCTTCTCCTAAAGAGAGAGTTCAGGCTCTGTCCTCTCCTCCGAGAATCAGAGCCAAGGCTCATCCCCACTACCTAGCACACCTTGAAGAGACATTTCAAAATCCCAGAAAAGTAGTCAATTGTCATTTCTTTCAATAGCAGGTTATATGGAGGATTAAAAATAGGATTGCCAATGCATATTTGTTTTGATTATTAAAGTTCTACCTTGAGTGAGAGGATGGAACAGAAGGCATGCTTATGTTCCTGCTGGACTTGACTTTGAATTTCCTTCATGTTAAATAGGGAGGATGTTAGGGAAATGGTGGCCTCTAAAGTCAGCAGCGGAAGGGGAAGTAGGAGGTCAGGGCACTGGGGCTTGACGACTCCAGTCCCAACCCTGCCATTCCCTGTTATCCCTCTTTATCTAGAACCTCCAACTGCCACTTTCAGATTTGCTTGTTGTTTTTTGTTGGCTCTTGTTTGTTTTTGTTTGTTTGTTTGTTTGTTTGTTTTGAGATAAGGTCTTCCTGTTGCCCCAGCTGTATAGACGAGACTGACCTCAGTTTCACAGAGATCTGCAGGCCTCTGCCTCCTGAGTGCTGGGATTAAAGGAGTGCACCACCACGCCTGGCTTGGAGTGATCATTCTCAAATTCACTGGATAAACAAAAATAATGCCTTCAATCTCCTTCCTTCTCACTAACACTGTCAGTTGCAGCCCTGTCTCTGGCCCTCTCCTTATTTCTCTCTGCATTATAGTGTCACTTATTTGCATGCTTGTCTCCTAGGCGACAGGGAAGGTTTGGAAGATAGAAATGATAAGGGAAGGGTTCATGGCTTACAACATTTATTTATTATAACCTGTAATCCTTTGCATGGTTTCACTTCCTCTTGAAAAAATTCAATTCTGTTGTTTAAGGAGTTGAATGGAATTTTAAAATCTATTCTTGTATATTTTCATTTAAATATACAAATATTTGTTAGACAAACACTCTTGATTAGAAAGCGTTAAAGGGCTGGAGAGATGGCTCAGCAGTGAAGAGCACTGGAGGTTCTTGCAGAAGACCAGGGTTCGAATCCCAGCACCCACATGGCAGCTAACAACTGTCCATAACTCTAGTTCTAGGGGATCTGACGCCCTCTTCTGTCCTCCACAGGCATTGCATGACTCAGGTGCACTTGAGCACATGCAGGCAATACAGGCATACATACAAAATAAAAATAAATAAATCAAAAATATTTTTTATAAAAGAAAGTATTAGAATTTCAGTTTGTCAGGTAGGAATGGATGATGTGCACCTTTGATGGTCTAGATCAGAGAATACAAAAATAGAAGTATTCCCAATGAAAATTAAAAGAAAACATTAAAAATATATTTGAAGAACTATATGCAATGTATATACTAAGCAGAGAAATAAACATGACACTAACCTATTTCTTAATCAATACGCTAGAAATATATAATCTATTAGGAACCCCTTTAATTTTATCCTTCAACATTATTTACAAAAATGAAATCACATAGTGCCAACACACAAGGAACATTACTCAACTGCTTAACCACACTATTAATTGCAAAATTAAAATTAAAATAACAAAATATTCATATGCTTGCTAAAATTTAAAAGATTGGTACAAGTATTCACTGAGGTGCAGGGAAATAGGTTTTCTCTATCCTGTTGTTGGCAGTGTAGACTGAGTCATTTCGGAATACAACAACTCATTATCTACAAACATATGAAATAGCCATATATCTTAACTCAGAAATTCCAAGTTGAGGAATTTTTAAGAAAATAATACATTAAATCATGTCTGGTGGTCCATGCCTGTATCCTTGAACTTGGGAGGCTGTGGCAGGATTGTAAATTTTGAGGGTAGTCTGGACTATAAAGAAAGACTCTCTCTCTCTCTCTCTCTCTCTCTCTATATATATATATATATGTGTGTGTGTGTGTGTGTGTGTATGTATGTATATTGTGTATATACCTATACACACACTGTATATGCATATATAACTAAAGTGATTCTGTTTATGACAGTTAAGAGAAGTGAAAATTTAGATATTATTTAATTTGAGCAAGTAAATTTATTATTCAGTCATACCATGAAGATATTTTCAGATTTGAAAAGAAATACATGTATGATCATTCCTCAAAAATAATAAATAAAAACATAAAAATAAGCTAATAGCTAGATAGATGATAGATATAAATAGATAGATGATAGATAGATAGATAGATAGATAGATAGATAGATAGATGATAGATGATAGAGATAGATGATAGAGACATAAATGATGGATAGATAGATAGATAGATAGATAGATAGATAGATAGATGATACATAGATAGATAGATAGATAGATAGATAGATAGATGATTAGATAGATAGATAGATAGATACATAGATAGATACATAGATAGATGATAGATAGATATTTGTTGGAATGCCGCCCTGCTGTGACACCACCCAAAATTTCACAGAAGCTGCTCCTTTTTCGTTGCCTCTTTCAAACTCTTTATTGGTGTCTGTGTCTTTGTCTAGCTCCATTTTCCACTGTAGAAGCATTAGGCCAAGAATCTTAAAGAGACAAAGAATATTTTGAGATAACAAATCCATTAGTACTTCAGATGTCAGCCCCTACTTTTTTGATTGGCATATGATAACTGTACATATTTATGAGAAGAGGGTAATGTTTTGATTCATGTATATATTGGGTAGCGATCAACTCAGAGTAATTAGCCTATCCATCACTTTAAACTCTGGAATACCATTATGGTGAGTAGACCCCAAATCCTCTCTTCTAATATTTTGAGATATATAATTCATAATTATTCATTATAATCATCCTGCTGTTCATAGAATACCAAAGCTTATTCCTTGTATTTTACTCATTGGCCCACTGACTGCCCTGTCTCATCCCTTCCCTCTACTTTCCCCATCTCTGGTAATCAATAGTCTGTCTTCAACTTCTGTGAGCTCCACATTTTTAGATTCTACACATGAGTGAGGTCAAGAGTCTTGTCTTAGTATTTCTGACTTATTTTATCTAACCTCATATCCTCTAGGTCCATCTATGTTGTCATGAAAAACAGGATATCATGACTGAATCAAATTCCATTGTGACCACATTTGGAAGATGGTACCCACTGTGGCCATTTAACTCTTTCACACCAGTAGTAAGATGTCTCAGCTGTCATCAGGATATTGAATGAACTAGGAGCCCTCTTAGATGTATAGTATATTTGAGTCTCTGAAAGTCAACATTTTACCTACCACAGAGGCCACATTGTGGTGTGAAAAGTCTTCCAACTATCAGCTTGCTGGGTGCAGCTGACTCTTACCTGCATGATATTGTACTGACATGGCCCTGAGGATGAGATCGCCTTACAGTTTTCATCCTTGGTAGTTGCCTCACAATTCTAAATGTGCAATTCATCTTGAACCCTTTGCTCCTCTGGGACTATCTCAACCTCATTTGCATTTCTCAGGGTAGGAGTAGTTCTCCAAGTGTGGTACTTGACAGGCAGTGCCAACATCACCTGGGGACTTGTTAGAAATTCAAAATCTCAGGTTTCAATTCAGACCTACAACATCAGAAACTCAGGGCAGAGATCAAGCAGCTAGGGTCCTGTGCTGGATAGTTCTGGTTGTCAACTTGACACACTTGGGTAGAGGGATCCTCAATTGGGGAATTATCTTCATTGAACTGGCCTGTGGCTGTGTCTGTAGGGTGTTTTCTTGATTGTCGAGTGATGTGGGAGGGCCCAGTCCACTATGGGCAGTGCCACTCTTGAGCAGGTTGTTCTATATTGTGTAAGAAAGCAGACTGAGCACAGGCCAGGGGAGCAAGCCAGTAAGCAGCGTTCCTTCAAGGCCTGTGCTTCAGCTCCTGCATCTGGGTTCCTGCCCTGAGTTCCTACCTTGGGCTATCTCATGATGAACTGTGACCCAGGAGATGTAAGATAAAATAAACCCTTTCCTCTTCATGTTGGTATTGGTCAGAGTGTTTTGTCACAGCAATGAAGGCAAACTAGAACAGGTCCCCTCTAGGTGATTCAGATGCAAGCTTAACCTTGAGAGCCAGGGGTCTGTAGATGGGAGAGGCAGGACTAATGACAAGCCAGACGTAATAACAAGAAACACAAGTTAAAGATCAGTTCAGGCTATTTAGCAAGACACTGTCTCTAAAAATAAAAGGAACTATTCTTTTTACATTAGAAGTAGAAGCATTAGAGGGTTGAAGAGATGGCTCAGCAGTTAAGAGCACTGGCTGCTCTTGCAGAGAACAGGGGTTTGGTTCCTAGCACCCACATGGTAGCTAATAACTATCCCTAACTCCAGTTTCAGGGAATCCGATGCCCTCTTCTGCTCTCTATGAGCATTGCACACATATGATACATTTACCTACATGCAAACAAAACACTCATACAAATAAAATAAAAATAAATCAAAAATTTTTTCAAAATATATTTTTATTGAATTTTTGTGCATTTCATACTCTACATTTTAATTATATTTAGAACCCCCTTCCCTGTACCTCCCATAGATTTCATGCCCTCCACCAGATTTCATGCCCCCCGACCAGATTTCATGCATTCTACCATATATGTTAAGCCTATTGATCAAGTTTGTGTCCCCAGACGTCTTTTGGTGCAAGTTCATCCACTGGAGCCTGGTCAGCCTATTTAGCATCACTCCCTTAAAGAAGATCAACTCTCCCTCACCCAGCAGTGATCAACTGCCGATGTTCCTTGAGTAAGGTTGGGGCTTCTTACCCATTTCCTCAGTTCTATGGGGTTTTCATTTGGTTTGAGCTTACAAGGGTCTTGTGCATGCTCTTACCATTGCTGTATGTTCACATGAGCAAATTCCCTGGGGTCTGGAAAACTGTTTCCTTGTGGTTATCCATCATCCCTAACACTCTCAATCTTTCTGCCTCCTCTTAGCAATAGCCCCTGAGCCCTGGGTGGGTAAGGTTTAATATAGGAGTCAGGGACACACAGTCTATAGTCTCTAACTCTCTCCATTTTGGCCAGTTGTGGCTTTCTGTGTTAATCATCCTCTATTACATGAGGAAGCTTCACTGGTGAGGGTTGAGAGATGCATTAGTATTTTCTCTACCCCTGTCCCATTGTGTTCTGTGAGCCTTAGATGTGGAGGCTGCATTGTAGACATGTCAGCTAGGGCCGGGCATCTCACAGACACTTATTCTCTGTGTTTGACCAGTTTTGGAACTCTGTAATAGTCTCCATCTGTTGCAAAGGAAGTTTCTTTGAGGAGTGGTGGCAGCTATCCTTGTCTGTAAATGCAAGGATACATAATTAGCATGCAGTAAATTACTTTTGTCTAGGAATGTGACAGATAAAGGATTTTCTTTAGGATCTATGACCTCTCTGGCCATGTGTGTTTGGCTATGTTTACAGTACCACATGTGAGTTCCTTCCCATTGAGTGGGCTTTAAGTCCAATCAGATTGTTGTTGATCACCCCCAAGATAAAACTGCCATTACTGCACCAATAGAGATAGTTTACTGTGCAAGTCATTGTTGTGGTTATTAGGCTTTATTGTTGTGATTATTAGCCTTTAAAGCTGGAGTTGGACTGTTGATTGATTTTTCTCCCTTAGCAGACTGCATAGTGTTCTCTGAAACTATGGGAACTAATTTTCAGGGAGGAGGCTTCCAGGTCCATTCCAACTCAACCGCTCCAAGTTCTGTGTCCAACATATGTCCTGTCTTCAGATCTGTCTTCTGACTTCTGTGAGCATTGCATGCCCATGGTGCACTTACCTACATGCAAGTAAAACACTCATCAGATAAAATAGAAATAAATAAATAAATAATTTAAAGAAATAGAACCTCTAGAAATACAGAGGCTCAGATTTATGTCAGATGATAAAGAAGAACAGCTGATAACCACAGGCACACACTTACAAAGGGCTTCCCGGAGGGGTAATGGTGTCCCCTCAGTGCTCATGGTCAGGCAGAGACCATACCACTCTTGTCAAGTTATGGGAGACACAAGGGTTATCCTAAATTACCTGCAGGTTTCTTCTGACATTCTGTAACTTTAGCACCTTACAGATAATAGGTACTCAAAACACACAGGAAAGAAGAAGAAAACAGGAAAGGGAAAGAGGAAGGAAAAAGGAGAAAGTAGGAATCACATAAATGTATTCATACGGGGGCTGGAGAGATGGCTCAGCAGTTAAGAACACCGGTTGTTCTTGCAGAAGACCCAGGTTCAAATCCCAGCACCCACATGGCCGCTAACAACTGTCTGTAACTCCAGTTCTAGGGGATCCGATGGCCTCCTCTGTCCTCCACAGTCATTGCACGACATGGGTGCACTTACCTACATGCAGGCAATACACACATACACATAAAATAAAAATAATAAATAAAATATGTTCTTAAAAAACTTACTCATACCATGATTCTTATTTGGACTGACTATGCAACATCAAGCTTACCTTCCTAATATGTGTTTTGCTAAGATAGTGATTTTTTTTTTTATAGTATGAATCCATGTAAAAGATGATGGAGAAGCAAATGGCCTGGCCGATTCATTGATTCACAAAACATATGCAAATATGTATGAGCTAGGCACTGGTCAAATAGGTGTTGGAGATGAAAGAATCAAGACATGTTTCTGCACGGGGTACTCAGGTAGGGTGGAGACAATGTGAAGGAGGCAATGCAAGCAGGCTCTAGGAAACCCTTCGGGATGAGAACTAAGAGAAGAGCCAGGTTCAGAACATTTAAACCAGAGGCAGAAAATTAAATACACTAACCCTAAGCCCATCTTCTTCTCCCTTTCCCAAAATTTTTAAATTGTATTTATTATTTTTATTTTATGTGTATGAGTGTATTACCTGCAGGTGTGTAAAGGCACTTGTGTCATGCAATGCTTGTGGAGGTCAGAAGAGGGCATTGAATTCCCTTGGAACTGGAGTTACAGACAGTTGTTAGTTGCCACGTGGGTGCTGGGAATCGAACCCAGGTCCTCTAGAGCAGCCAGTGCTCCTAACTGCTGAGCCATCTACCCAGCCCCAATCCTTCATATTTTAATATTACTAGAATAATTAGGAGAGTGGGTAAAATGGCTCAACCAGTAAAAGTGCTTGTGTTGCAAATCCTGATAACCTGAATTCAATCCCCAGAACCCAAGTAAAGGTGGGAAAAAAGAACCAACTCCACAAAGCTATCTTCACTTGTGCCTACGCACACATGTGCGCACACACACATACATATATATCATACATACATGTACATCACACACATATATGCACACAATAAATATCTTTTTAGGGGCTGGAGAGATGGCTCAGCAGATAAGAACACTGACTGTTCTTGCAGAAGACCTGGATTCGAATCCCAGCACCCATATAGCAGCTGACAACTGTCCATAACTCCAGTTCCAGGGGATCCAACAGTCTCTTCTGTCCTCCATGGGCATTGTACAACATGGGTGCACTTACCTACATGCAAGCAATTACACACATACACGTAAAATAAAAATAATAAATAAAATATTTTTAACAAATAAATATCTTTTTAAATTAAGGAAGCACATGGTGCTCATCCCAAGTTGTAATAACATCTTTTATATGCCTTCAAGCTTATGTTGGAGTTATCTAGACTTTCAGGAAAGCATTTTAGATTTCTGAAAAGGTGGAGACCAAGTACAGATTCCTCCACAGTTACAAAGAAAAACATGTAGCTGAAGATGGTTAGAATGCTGATAATGAAGCTAAAGCGTTCCTAATGAAATTAATATTACAAATAAAGGAGATTAACCTACAGAGGAAGATATTTAGCTTCACTTACTAAGGAGCACAGATTCTTGTCTTAACAAATATGTTTATTATTTAGAAAATGGCTATTAAAAAGGTCAAGGGTGTGCGAGTTGATAGAGTGAACATTCAGCACACTCAATGAAAACATCCACCTCACATTCTGTGCTCATCATTGAACATCAAACAGACTGCAATCTCTGATGACTTGGCAGCCTGTCAGGGTCCCTTGCTCCCATCACTTACCCTCTGGACATCAGTTGTCATTGTGCAGTGTTGTGGTCTGTAGATATGTAGAAACTGTTTGATCTCACTCTGTGACAGCCCTGGAAATTGCATTTTTTGAATCCCTCCCTGATAACCATTTGATAGCTTCATGTTTGTCCTTTGCTAGCAACTCTCTCATCAGAACTGGGTGGAAAGAAATCCTAACCACTGGGCTGATACTGCCTGTGAAGATAACTTTGAGACAATGGATGGAGCCTTGGCAATGATTCATAAAGAGTGTTCCCTCCACACTTTCCTCTGTATGATTGTGACTTAGGAGCACACATGGTAGCTTGAGCGTCCTGCTTCAGCCCTTCAGCACGAGAGGAAAGCAGTTTGTTGCCCAGTCCCCATGAGGTGCCATCTTTGTATACAAAGAACTTCCTGTTTTGCTTCCATTTCAATATTGTATTTAAGAGTTCTTATCCTTCTCTGACTATGGTAAACGTGCTGTGTACTGTATTTAGGTAGAAAGGAAAAAAATGTATGTACCCATGATAGTCATTGTGATATCTGTACAGATAATTTATTCAAGTCTTTCTGCAGTACTTTTGCTCATGATTTAAATGCTACAATTAGTGCCTGCTAATATACAATATAGTATAGCATATAGTACATGAATATAGTACACTCTAAGCTGAAAATCATTCTTCACAGTGCTGGCCTCCCTTTCTCTAGTCATAGCCAATTATCTCTCTAGGCAACCAGCTGTACGAAACGATCTTCTCCCTCCATCTCTCCTCTCCCCTCCCTGCCAATGGCCTTTTATCACTTTTTGGTCCAAGACCAGGTGCTGCTCTGTCTGCCTTGCTAATACTTGCATCCATTGCCCTGTCTCTATACCCTGCCATTATCCTAGTTCCATCCCTGTGGGGTTTGGAACTGAAAAGAACCACCTAGTCCAACTCTTTGTTTTGTGGGGGGTTTTCAATGAGGAAAATGACCTAAAGAGATGAAGTTAACATTCCTAGCATTAGGACTACAGGTTGGACATGACCATCCACCACCTCTCTCCAGATCTAAACACAGTTGCACAGCAAGTCTCTTGTCATTTCAATCCATCAAGTTCAGATTCCAGGCTGTTCCTCCTGAGCCATGGCTGCTAGGCTGCATCTAGCTGAAAAACCTTCAGTGGTCCTTTATTGGCTCCAGAATAAGATCAGACTTTGAAACCTAGCATTCAACAATCAAGTTCATTCTCTTCAACAACCTGCTTTTGCAACCAACCACACTGATGTATCCTCCCTCAGCTCAGGTGTGACTTGCTCCCACACCCATGTGCACACTGTTGGCAAGGCTGGATGGCACTTATTTGTCAGGGCAAATATTTGTCACTCTGCTTTCTTAAACCTCCTCCCTCAATTAAAAATAATGTCGGTTCAAGGGTCTGGAGAGATGGCTCAGCAGTTAAGAACACTGATTGTTCTTGCAGAAGACCCAGGTTTGAATCCCAGCACCCACATGGCAGCTAACAACTGTCCCTAACTCCAGTTCCAGGGAATCTGACAGCCTCTTCTGTCCTC
>NW_008341187.1:763563-803112 GCF_000622305.1 Nannospalax galili | reverse complement strand
AGCGGTTAAGAACACTGATTGTTCTTGCAGAAGACTGGGGTCCAAATCCCAGCACCCACATGGCAGCTAACAACTGTCCATAACTTCAGTCCCAGGGGATCCGAGAGCCTCTTCTGTTCTCCACGGGCATTGCACAACACAGGTGCACTTACCTACATCCAGGCAATACACGCATACACATAAAATAAAAATAATAAAAATAAAAAAATTTTTAAATGTCGATTTTAATGGTTCAGCTCTTCATCCCTACCTCCTTAATATCACCTTACCAATGAATATATGTTGATGTTTTATATTGTCCTAAAACTTCTTAAGGAAAAGGTTCTGGTGTTCTTTCATTATATACCCAAAGCTCTTGCATGTGGCACTCATTCACATAAGGCTTTAAAGTAGCCGATATGCCTGTATATTTGCACGTCATTAGCCAGTAAACTCAGAACTCTATCATTACTCCAAACCAAGTGTTAACTTTTTGTTCATTCTTTTAGACACGGTTGAGGTGGAAAACAGTTAGTTACGTGCTTCTATTATGATACACAGTTTGACTGTTGTGACCAACAATGTAACTGTCTACTTGAAAGCATTTAAAATTAATTATATAGTACTGGGTTTATTTGACACAAAAATATAAAACATCAAATAAATAATTTTTTCATCAAGAGAAAAAATTTTCACCCCCTCCTATACACATACCCATATTCACACACAAAAGACCAAAATTATCCCAGAAACACTTACTGCCATCTTGTGGACAGACAGACAGTAGCAAAATGCCTAAATGGGGTTGAGTACTTGTGTTTTCTTCAGCAGTCTGTGCTTAAATACTGCATGGTTTAACCAAGAGAAGCATCTTCTTTAATTAAACCATTTTCCAGGAAAGTGTTTGCTTATATGCCTTTGTTAATTGTTCTCTACCATGACAGAACCCTAAAATGGTAGTCAGAAATATGCACACAAATACTGTTGATATTCCCATTCTTAATCTGGGAATGGTAGGAAGTGGTCATAAAAAGATGACTAAGTAAGCTTTTATTACCATGGCTTCCTGAAGCTAGAAAGCATAAGAATTTTCTAATTAATACATTAGCAATTAGAAGTTTGTACCCAAAATTGATAGTGGACACTTGATAGTGGATGATTTCATAGTCCCCTTGCTGAATTGTGCCCAAACACGTAGACATCTAAACCAGAGAAATGTAAGTTTCTTCACATTACTATAAAATCAGGATTTCACTGAAGATACTGCCACAAAGCCATGTTATGACCATTCATCTACTGGAAATCAAATTAACTCCTACAAAATGTATATACGATAGGGAAAACACAATAAACATTAAACAAAAGTCATTTCCTTTTCTATTTCCCCAGGATTCCTCTCCCTACAAACCTTTCTTTCTTTAGAATTTTCCTGGTAAATCAATGATCTCCTCTTTCGAAGAGCACTGGTACTTGAAATGTTTTCCTTCTGTATTAAGTATGGGCCTTAATCAGCTGCTGAGCCAGACCATATCTACAAACACCTTCATGCTATTGTTTTGTCTGTAGGGCACTTTACTGCTTTCTGTTTGCCTATAATGAAACTTCTATATAGTGTTGAACTTGTCCTAAAGAAATGGTTTCTTATATGCACACAATTATTCCTGAAAGCGAGCCCAATCCTTGGTGCAAAGCCCATCTCTGGGGCAGCTCTTTTCTCTGCGTCTGCTTTGCTCTAGCACGGCAGGCTCCCTCTTTTGTATTTTCCTTTCATCCTTGCCTTTGTTAATCACTCTAGAAAAGTTGTTTGGAAATTAGCTGCCAGATAAGGCCATACTACCCAGTGGTCAGAGCCAATATGTAAGGACCACTCAGTTGGTACCAGAGTCTATGATAGGCATGGGCTCCAAAAAGTGTGAACACTGGGGCTAGGTCAACTCAGGCTAAGGGCAGCGAAACGGTGAGTGGTTATGCCGCATAATAAGGCCAATACCAGAAGGCTGCCCGCGGGAGTTGCTGGGAGCTTGCTATATAAGGTACGCCAGGAGAAGTGGGGGTTGATGGTCCTGAAAAAGTATGAGAATCCTTGGGATAGAGGCACTTGCATCCATGTTGGGAGCCTAACACGGTTTTTATTGTTTTGTTTTGGTTGTTATTATTGTTTGTAATTCTTTACTGAGCTTTTGTAATTTCATTCAATGGTTCGTATTCAAATTTAGACCCTCTCCCCCATCCATGCCCCTGTATCTCCCCACCAGACCTCCTGTACTCCACCATACATGTTAAGTCCTATCCAGTCAAGCATTTGTACCTAGATGTCCTTCAGTGGAAATTCACCCACAGGAGTCTAATCTGGAAGAGGGGATGGAAAGATGGTTTTGTTTTTATTCTAGGAAAGTACAAGAAGTCAATGCTGGGCTTAAAGAAGGCAGGACATGGCACATTTCATTATGTTGGGTGGTATCAGAAAGGCTCATGAAGAAAGCATCCCCTGAGTCTCAGCTACAGGGTCAAACCCTGAGCCAGTTAGTCAAGATAGAGAAGAGAAAATGATAGATCACACTTCGAGTTCAAAACACCAAAGCTGACCATAGAACCCTCTAGCAGAACACTGACCATGGCAGCTTCAGTTGTGGCTTGGATGACTGTCAAGTCTGGTGCTTTAGGGGGAAAGAGCGGTCTTTTCCTCACAAAGTACGTGTTTTGTAGCTGAGGCCCCTCTAAAACATGGGTTAAAAAGAAGAGAGCATACAGATTTATTTGGCCTGAGTTTTCCATGACGTGGAGCCTTCAGAAATGAACATTCAAAGAAATGGGGAAATCTGCTGATGTTTATGGACAGGAACACAGAAATGTGATTGACAGACAAAGGGAATCGTCTAGTGGTGATAAGACTGCAGGAACTGAACAAGGCATGCTTGTTCAAATTCTTGGCATCTCTGAGTGCCATTCTTTCCTTTGAGTTTGAGGAGGACCCTGTAGACACTTAAGGGTCATTAGGGTAGAAGGGACAGAGACTGTCAGAGAGAGACCTTCCTAGGTTTTATGTCATTTTTCAGGGGAGAATGAAGAGGGAATGGGAAGATTCCCTTCTTGCTTCTGCTGCTTTCTCAAATGCCAAGGTACCATAATTTAGGGTAGAGTTTCCTCAGTGCCCAGCCATACCATTTTAATAATGGAAGAGATAGAATTCCTGGGTAACAAATATGGAGGTTGGAGCAATGGAAACCACATGTTCAGAGGTCAGTGGTAGGACCCTTTCCAACAGGAAATAGAGGTCACCGAA
Organism: Nannospalax galili; assembly: GCF_000622305.1. Lineage (NCBI taxonomy): Eukaryota > Metazoa > Chordata > Mammalia > Rodentia > Spalacidae > Nannospalax > Nannospalax galili. The sequence goes on along the minus strand of NW_008341187.1, from coordinate 799,850 downwards.
GAGAACTGAAAAATAATCATGGAATTATGGGTAGAAAAATCTTAGAGAATTAAAGTGACCCATAAACCAGGGACGAAAGAGTTTGATGAATGAATAGACAAGAGTTTCTCATCCACCCTAGCTTCAAATTAGAATTACCCTGGGATCTTAAAAACTACCGAGAGTCAGTCTGCATCTCAGGCCAATCAAGCTTCACAGGGCTCCAGCATGCAGCTAAGGTGAGGCTGCTGGTGTGGGCAACACTCTCATGTAGCTGGAATGGAAAAGAAATGTGAGCAACCAGATTATTGTAGTTATTTGGGTTTTCTGTTTGTGTTTGTTTGTTTGTTTGTTTGTTTTGAGAAATAGCCTCTCTCTCAGTAGCCCAGGCTGACCCTAAACTTGCAATCCTCCTGCCTCAGCTCCACACAAACATACCAAGTGCTGGAATAGGAATTTATTTTTAAGATAGGAGTTACTTGGAGGAAAAAAAAACTATAGGAGCAACTACTAGTTGAGAATGAATGCAAAAAGGAAGCAGGAAAGGAATAATCAATGGTGAGAACTCCAGCGGACGTGGGAGGAACAAGATGGCCTTTAAACTTGGCTTTGAACGGAAGGAAAGATAGCTGTAGGTGAGATTATTAAAGAAGGTGGGTGGACATACAATTAAGTTTGCAGGTGGGAGGGTGAGGAGACATACCATTACAGTAATTAGATGCATCCTCAAAGAGATCTCTTTGAAATGTCTCCCACTGTGAATAAACAAACTTGTTAGGAAAATATCCCAGGACATTCATTGCACAGGGATAGACAGTAGAAGTCAGATTCCTTCATCTTTTGCTTGGTCATTACTTACCAGACTCCACCAGAGCCCCAAAGTTGCTGTACCCTCAGCTCAGACAGGTTCTTGCAAGGCAGCTAGCCTTTTCTTCCTGTATCCATTAACCATTTTTGAGTTATTTTAGCACCTTCCTGAATACACAGGTGCATGTAAGTGTTCCCATATTAGGTTTCAGGAGAAACTGTGTATGCTGTATCCCTCCCTCTGAATCTCTGGGCTCTGACAGGAAATGGTGATCTGCATATAGGAGCTAAGTATTAAATAAGTGGCAATGCTGCAGATGGTGATGTATATGTTGTGTGTGTATGTGTGTGTGTATGTGTCTTTGTGTGTATGTGTGTGTATGTGTGTGTGTCTGTCTGTGTGTGTATGTGTGTGTGTCTGTGTCTCTGTGTCTCTGTGTATGTGTGTGTGTGTGTGTGTGCTGTAAATTTGCAGAGCACAATATTATATTTGGCTCTACCTTTTCAAACCGTGACAATTTTTCTGAGACGCACCACTCCCGATCCTTTTTAAGCCTGTGCTTTGATGTATTGGCTGTTACTATTGCCTCAAAACGAGTAGCTCTGTTCCCTATCTTCAGACTTCCTCCTTGCCTTCCTGTGGCGCCTTTTTTAATATTTTATTTATTATTTTTATTTTATGAGCCTGCATGTATGTGAGTGCACCCATGTAGTGCAATGCATGCAGAGGTCAGAAGAAGGCTTCAGAGTCCCCTGGAACTGGAGTTAAGGACGGTTCACGGCCACCATGTGGGTACTGGGAATCAAACCCAGGTCCTCTGTAAGAGCAGTCAGTGCTCCTAACCACTGAGCCATCTCTCCAGCCTCTCCTGTGGCATCTTTTACTAAAAAAAGAGAACCTTACTGGTCCACTCTGCCAAAAATGGAGGCGGTTGACTGCGATGCTGTCTCAATCATTTTCACCGCTCTGAGCAGTAGAGTTAAGCTATGCAACACATGTAACATCAGTTTCATAAGCATGCCTAGTCTATGGGGTGAATAGCTGCCCTGGCTCCATCATAAATGCTCTTTGTTGGCCAGACTTCCACATGTGGAACCATCCTCCACTGTTTCTGATGTGTTGAAGTTGAACCGGAGATGCTCCAATAAGACCAAAATGAAGCCCTTTGACATTTGAATGTGTTGAAGTTTAGACTCTTAATAAGATACAGTCTAGGATTTTGCATCATGAAATAAACATGATGCACAATAAACTTTGATTGTCCCACATAGGATCTGTTGACAAGATTATCTTCTCATTTTCCTAACAAAATCATCAAAAACATTCTGTTGCATTAGGGAAATGCTTTAAAGAAATATAGCCCTCATAGAAACTAGAGATGCTCTCTTAGTTCTCCAGCGACTTTGAAAGCTGCAGACTAACACAGATAAAGACAGAGATGGAGCCGGATTCACTGACTTCCAACCTGTGTCACTCCTGCCCTTGGCGTGATCTCATCTATAAAAGGGCAACTGTGTTTGCCACTACCACCTGCCACCCACCCACATACTAGTGTATTGTCAGGAGGCACTGAAATAGCCCAGGTAAAGCAAACAAAAGAATGACTGCATGTTCACAGTGAGGACTTGGGAAAGTGAACATATATTGCTTCCAGTACTATTAGGAAAGATTTTGTTGGTGGACGACAAGGGAGAGAAGTGAGGTGGAGGACCTGCCAAAGCAAAGAGCCGTGGTCTTCTGCTCTTATATCCTTTAAGTGCTAAGAGAAGAGAGGAAGATTCCTATCTGTCTGTAGTGGACAGTTTCCTTTACCTAAATTAATAGGGGTTTTCTGTGCTCATTCTTACTCTAAGAAGATGATGATCTTCTCCTTTCCATATTTTATACTGGAAAGCTGGCCACAAGGAAAAAAATCTAGCATTGTATATCATGCTATTATTTTTCAGTGTTACAGATGGAACCCAGGACCTTGTGTGTACTAGTGCTACGCCACTGCACCACATCTCCAGCCCATTGCATAGTGCTTTAGTACAAACCTTGCTCCCGGCACAATCTGATTCTCGTGCACTTTCCCCTCTTTCCTTTATTTTTGTTTTTATTTTAAAATAAAATATATTAGATTGATGTATTATATACAAATATACAACCTGCTCTAAGTCACTTTTTGATAAAGCATATCATTGATCAAAAATAACTAATGGATATCTGTGTGTGTGTGTTTGTGTTTCCTCCCTTTGAGTTCTAGTTTTGAATAATCTATTATTTATCCAGGAATACAGTCAAATTCTTGCTCCAAGCCAGGCATAGCATCTAAGAGATCGCTCTAAAACAACTTGAGAGGTCACCTTTAGGCGTGAATGGACAATGCATTTAAAATGGCCCATTCAGTCTATCCTTGGCACAGATGCTATCGTGGTTAATTATTTTGATGCTTATATATGTGCATAGCCTTTTTAATGTAGATACCAGACTGAAAAATTGGATAGAGACCAATAATCAACAGATGGCAAGCACTCGGGGTCATGACTATCCTGGGCCAGGTTTTCACTGGTGATCTTCAATTATATTGAGACCTACAGTCCCAATCTGGCCTTGCAGGATCCTCCCCCACCCATGCCTGCACACTTCTCCAAAATCATCCCACAGCCAACATCTGTAAAAAAAGCACTTCCTGAATGATACTGCACAATGTTCCACTGTAAAGAGCAAAGAAATAGTCTGCCATCCATGAACTTGAAATGAAACATCCTGAAGTTTTATCTCTGTGTTAAGTGACATTTCTGAAGCCGTCGTTTTAAGAGGTATATGTCTCATAGGGTATCATTTGAGAATAACATGAGGAGAGTGCCATAAGTTAGTGCAAAAATAGATTTGACTCATGTCAGCAATATTTGAATGATTCTATTTAATTTCACACCTTGATATGGAACACTCATTCTTTTTATGTCACTGTGTGGGCTGCAGGATGACTGCTCTGAAAGACTTCCCAATCCACGTGGAGAAAACACTTTATGTTATAGGATTCATAGTGAAATACAGGAGTCCCCAATCCACATGGGTAAAACACTTCATTAGTTAAGGAAGCACACGGCGAAATACTTCCTTTTATGGTTTAAAGCTATTTGATTAAGAACTTCGCTTGTGTCCTTTTGAGTGACAGTGATAGGCTATCTCAACCTGAATGAAGTAAAAGCAGAGATTTTATTGGCCAACATAATGGAAAACTTAAGGTCTGGGAGTGACTTCCAAATTGTTTAAACCTGTGCCTCCAACATGTCAGTAGCGCCTCTCTTGCTCACTCAGCCCCTGTCTCCTCCATCTCCTTGTGCTGCTTCTCCTCAGACAAGTTCTGTCTGCTTGGCAGCCCCAGAAACACCAGTCTTACCTCCTCACAGCTGGAAAAGAAGCGATCTTCTCTTTTCCAATTGCTTCATTAAGTCCCGGGACACATTCTCCTCAGCCTCACGTGAGTCACTTGATCATCCCCACATCCCTTTGTACACCACCGAGGACTGCATGCTGAGTGCCTTGAGTAACAGAGGTTCATGGTATCAACATTGCAGAGATCAGAGGTCCAAGACAAGATATCAAAAAGCTTGGTGCCCTCCGAGGTCTGTGAGGGAGAATCCTTCATGCCTCCTTCAAAGCTTCCAGAAGCCTTGCTTGGAGATAGTGTTCTCCCAGAGTCATCCCACCCTCTTCCCTCTGAATGCCTGTGTCCCGTTTTTACAAAGATTCCAATTATTTTGTCTTGGAACCATTCTAGTGGCATGTTTAAAACTTGGTTACTTCAGTCCAAGGACTGGGGATGTTGCTCAGTGGTAGACTACTTAACCTATTTGACTCCAAATAGGGACACATCCTAAAGTACTGAGGACACCATCCCCATCTTTTGCGGGAAAGCACAACTCAACCCAGAACAATTCACAAACCAAACACTGGACAAAAGAAACATAAAGTATCCTTGAATCCCTTGAGCTGCCCTACTGTGAGCAAACGCAGGGGGTAGGAATGAGAAAAGGCTGGCGGTCTTCAGAAAGATCAGGCTACTCTGTCAAATGAAAACAGACTGGATGGGGGAGGGTAAAGTCAATAGTCATTATACTAAGCAGTTGAATGAAAATAAATCTTACTTCTCATGCATATGCCTATATAGCCTACCTGAGAATCAGCAAATACAGTATTAAATTTGTGTGTATGCTGTGATATCATTCAAATGGAATCATAGCAGTCAAATTTCCCTCTAGTTCTATTTTTTAAATATGCATTGTGATGCATGTATGTATATGTGGTTTTGTGCGTTTATGTGTGTGTTTGCGTATGATGTTCATGTGTGTTTAATGTGTATATGTGTGTGTGATGTGTATGATGTGTGCGTGATGTGTGTGATGTGTGTGTATGTGTGTGATGTGTGTGTATGACGTGAGTGTAGGATGTGTGGGATGTGTGTATGATGTGTGTGGGAGTGTGTGGATGTGTGCATGGTGTGTGGATGTGTGTGTGTAAATGTGTGTGTGAGATGTGTGTGTATTTGTGTGTGAGTGTGGACGTGTGTGTAAAAGTGTGTATGTGTATGTGTGTATGTGGGGAGGATGAGTGAATGTGTGGATGTGGATGTGTGTGTTTGTGTATGTATGATATGTATATGTGTGTGAGTGTGAGTGTGGATGTGTGTGTATGAATGTGGGGGAGTGAGTGGATGTGTGGATGTGGATGTGTGTTATTGTGTGTGTATGATACGGATATGTGTGTGAGAGTGTGATGTGTGTGTATGATGTATGTGTATGTGTGTGACATATGTATGTGTATTTATGATGTATGTATATGTGTGTGATGTGTGTATGTGTATATATATGTGTGTATATATGTGGATGTATGGCATGTGCATGATATATACATATATGTGTGTGATGTATGTGTATTGTGTATGGTGTATGTGTGTATGTATATGTATTATATATGTATGTGTATATGATATATGTGTGTATGAGTTTGTGTATGTGTGTATCATGTATGTGTTTATGTATGTGTGTATGATGTATGTGTATGTGTGTGATGTGTATATGTGAACATGATGTGTATATGTTTGTGTGTGGTATGTGGATGTGTGTTTATGGCATGTGCATGATATATGCATGTGTGTGTATGTGTGTGGTGTATGTGTATGGTGCATGATGTGTGTATGTATATGTATTATGCATGTATGTGTGTATGATGTATGTGTGTATGAGTCTGTGTATGTGTGTATGATGTATGTGTATGATGGTGTACAATATGTGTATATGTATTTATGATATGTGTGTGTTTGTGTGAGTGCAGGTGCCTCAAGTATTGATCTTGGCCTTTGACCTCGTTTGAAAGAGGGTGTCTCTGTCGTCCATAATTGTGTGCACCAGCCTAGACAGTCTCTGTTGTTCAGAGGTACACCAGCCTACACGGGGATTCTCTTATCTCCAGCTCCCATCTTACCCAGGAGTGCTGCAGTTACAAACACATGCTGCCACACCTGGCTTTACATGGGTTCTGGGGAGTCTTTGCTCACTGTGCCACCTCCCCAACATCTCTCCACTTTTCTACTGATTAAGGGGAACCCCGTATTTTTCTCATTATTTTAAGGAGGTGAAAGCGCATTTGGCTGTTTAGAGGCCAGTGACAGGGAGAGCACATCTAAGGAGAAAGAGTGTTGACAGCCAACGCCCATCAGATACTAAAGAAGAAAAAAATTGACAGCAGAAGAGCCAAGGGACAGACACACCATCACACAGCTGGAGTCTGACCAAAGATGAACTCAGGAAGACAGGGATGCAGAATCCACAGCAGGGGTCTCCCCAGCCCTTCATGTGTCCTGATGAGCATCAACATCCTCAAAGTGCTTGTTGTCATCAAGCTTAGGTTGGGCTCCAAATCTAGTATGAGTGTGGTCCTTGTGATTGACAGACCAGCCCATAAACAGTACACATCTTTGCACCTACACCAGCCAGTGTGTCCAAATCCTTCCCAGGCCAGCCTCCTGCTCACCTATACAGCCCAATCAGAATTGACTCAAGAGATTCAATCCATCTGCCCTTCCACCCTCTGGGCCTTCTGAGATATCTGCCTTCAAAGGGCCTCACCTGAGCTTTCTGGTGCCATCTTGTTCCTGCAAGCTCATTTTATATGCATGTAAATATGCATATGACATACACATGACAGGTAATAATATTTAATACATTCCTTGTTTGGTGCATTTCTTATATAAATTAGAAATAATAATCTTTGAATCAATAATGGCACTGCATAGCTCTAGTTTCTAGAAGTTCAAGAACGTCTTTTCCTAACAATTGCTCAGGACGCAGGCTGGTATTCTGCCAACCTCCTTACTGTTCACTCATTTCCTTAATAGCATCTTGGTGAGAGTCTTTTCAGAACCTGGGGACTCCAGCCTCAACCCCTTCTATTAACTAAAAATCCCTGACTAACCCTCCATATGGTGCTGCTGTGGCATTTGATAAATACCATGCTGATTATTTATCTGACTGTACACTTATTTTGACAGGTTGATCACGTTAGTCTGTATTGAAACCGACCTTTGGTTGTTAACATCTTCCCTCGGCTCTCTGTTGCTGTGTTAAGTAATACACAGAATTTCTGCTGCAGCAAACGGGGAGAACAAGAAAAAGGAAAGTGCAACTGAAAAGGAAAGCAGACAGAGCAATGCTGAAATGCAAGAAAAAAAAAACAAAGCTCTGTTTGAGGTCCTGGTGAATATATTTGTGCTTTCCGTCAGTGTGTCTCTTGACTGTAAACTACTTTAACTACCAGGATCAATAAAGGGCAAGATCTGGAGATAGTAATTATGTTAATTGGTAGTGACTACAAAACAGGCAAGCTGCAGGATAAGCAGAGTGTCCGGGGAAAAAAAACAAACATGTTTGTTAAGGAGAACAAGATCTAGTCTCCTCCATGAGGTTTTTCGTATGATCCCTTTTCTAAGAAATTCCAAATTCACTGGTCAATGCCATTTGAGTTCTTATCTTAAAAGATAAAACTAAGCATGGCACCCACCTTCATGAAGTCTACAACTTGGCTCAGTCTCCAATAGTGCTCAAGTGTATCCATGTACACATAAACACATGTGCATATACATGCGAAAACCATTTTCACTATAAAGAGAGAATCAGAGAGAGAGAGAGCTGAGGGAGGGAGGCAGGGAGGGAGGGAGGAGAGAGAGAGAAAGAAAGAGAAAGAGAGAGAAAGAAAGGGAAGGGAGAGAAAGAAAGAACAATGAAAAGGAAGCAGGTCAGGACTGGAGTCGGCTCAGCGGGTGTGCCTGCTCTACAATCACAAAGACCTCAGTTTGGATCCCAGCACCCAGGCAAAAAGCTAGGCATGGCTATGGTGGCCCAGTTCCAGGAGGAGAGGGTAGAGACAGAAGAATCTCTGGGTCTTGCTGGCCACCCACCTCGCTCCAGGATCAGTGAGAGACTCTATCTCAAAGGAATAGGGCAGAGAGGGACAGCAGGACACCTGACATCCTCCTCTATCCTCTGCACAGTTTCAAACAGGCATGCACAGCCACACACATGTGTGCATACACTACACACACACACAATGCTAAACTGCTATGAAAATGAGAAAGGACTAAGATCAGATGAGATGAGAGTTGAATGAAGCCTGTTGCACTCACCATATTTGGGGCAGAGCTTTGACTAGAGAGAATGAAGTCATTGAGGAAGGAGACTACACTCTTGGAGAAACAAGCTCCACTCTGTCATGAAAGCTTCCGAGTCAGCATCATGTAACAGTTGTGAAAAATGTCTTACTAGATGTGGAAATTTAAGAGTTCTTGGCTATCATGTCCATGAATATAAATTGGTTACACAATGTGATGAAAGTCAGTGCCCCTCTAATTTCATGTTTGAAATCCCAACACCCCCCCCCAAGTGATGGTATTGGGAGAATGATCTTTGAGAGATAATTAGGTCTTGAGGGTGGGGGTCTCATGACAGATTAGTGCCCTTACAAAAGGGACCCCAGAAACTCTCCTACTTTTTCTACCACCAAAAGCCATTTGAAAGTCAGAAGTTACTCCTTATGTGAATCTAACCACTGATACTGGATGTCTAGCCTTAAGACCCTGTGAGAAGTGGGGGGAGGGGAATGTGATCAAAATACATTATATGAAGTTCTCAAAGAATTAATAAAGATATTCCATTTTTTAAAAAGACCCTATGAGAAATATCTTTCTTTTATAAGCTACCCAGTCTATGGCGTTTTGTTATAGAAGCCCCAATTGACTGAGGCAGATGCCATCTTGGAACTGATAACCAGTTAACCATAGTGTGTGAACTATACCAAAAGAATAGATAAACCAGTTGATTTCAATTAATTATTTTGCCAGGCTGCTGTGAGAGTTTGAATTTTCTAAGAACTATTGACCAATATAATTTTACATACAATTTTCTTTGATCATATGAATTAGATTTATGAGTCAAGTATTTTAAAACCCTGGGTAAAACTTGGGTAAATACATGAACATTTAGACAACTGAAATGCTCTGGCTCTGTAAATATCAAACCATTTCTCTTGATCCCTTCCACTCAATCAAGTCATGCAGTTGTAAAATAATACTTTCCCTTGAAACTAGAATAGAGAATAGTGAGTGCAGTTTTTCTAACATTCTCATTCCGTGAAAGAGATGTGGGAAGTCATAAATGCCGTGTATATCCTAGAGCCATATGTCAGTGCTAAGAAGGAGCCTGAACATTCTAGTTAAATGAATCAGATTCGTGGGACAGGGTCACCAGAGAATCACCAGACTTCCACATAAGTCTCTAAAAAGAATATCTAAACACCATAGTGATGTCAACTATCTATTTTGGAACCGGAGTTCTATGTGTTGGTTTTTCAAGTTGGATGGTGTAGAAAGAGACCTGAACTGAAAGCTGAGATAATGCACAGGCCTATTCCCCTCCCAGAGCTGGCTATAGCTTCCTCTCTCTTCTGTAGAAAGTATGGATGAGACAGGGTAGTGTGGTCTGGATTAGCTTTGAAAGTTTTGGAGTTGTGTCCCAGTAGACCAGCAACACAGGAAGTGCCTGCTTGCAGAGTGGCGTGGCTACTACCAGCAGGGGGCAGCATATCTTTGCTACATGATAGATGATAGATGGGAGAGAGAGCGAGTTTGACAGATAGATGATAGATATAGGTATATATCTATCATCTGATAGATATGTGATAGATGATAAAGATGATAGATAGACAGATGATGATGATGATAGATAGATAGATGATAGATAGATAGATAGATAGATAGATATAGATAAATGATTGATAAATGATAGGTGATGATGATAGTGAGCAAGAGCTATAGACAGAGACAAAGAATCAGCCAGAAGCTCACAGGCTAGCCTGGAGTACACCACAAAGGGGCAGAAACAACTGGAGAGACCCTGCCTCAAAAACAAGGCGGAAGATGAAAACAATGTGCCTACGCACAAAAAATAAATAAGAAGATAGATGATAGAAGATAGATGATAGATAGATAGATAGATAGATAGATAGATAGATAGATAGATGATAGACAGACAGACAGATAGATGATGGATGAATAGATGGATGAGAGAAAAGCAAGAAGGAAGGAAGGAGAAAGAAAAAAGAAAAAGAGAGAAAGAAAGAAAGAAAAAGAGAGAGTCCTTCCTTCCTCATTTAGAAAAGTTTATGGGAAAGAATTTACTTCTACAGACCTTCAGTTATATATACATGAACCAGACAGGTTTTCTCCCAAAGAGTTTCCAGATTCAAGGCACCAGCATCTACCCAACATATATGCTGACCCTTCCATTGATCAGAGCACTTCTAGGTGATTTTCCTTCTAGCCTTTGTCTTCTCTTTATGTCCTAGCTGCTTCCAGTTGGAGGAAGGATAACGTTAAGTGAAAATTTAAGAAACCTAGGTATCGTTCCCCAACAAGTCTCCTTTGGAAGTAGAGTCTGAGGTAGAAACTGGAGATGATGGTTCAAGAAAATGACACACCCCATAGCAGAGTGGAAATGAAGACACTGGAAAATGCTCCCACTGTTAGGAAAGGACAGAAAGGGGAAAGCTACCATATGCTGGCCAGTGCTGCCCCTGCAGCTGAAAGAAAATGAAGCAGAGAGAGTCGATCGCCTCGTTTTCTGAGTCATGTTTTATTTTAATGACAATTTTTATTTAAAAATTCAAATTGTGTCACAGCATAATGCCAAAATTCATCTTCCTATTAACTTATATATCTCGGATTTGATAGGAAGATTAATTTGAGGCTAATTTCAAGATAATTTAAAAATCAGGGTGGGGTGTCCTCACCACCACACTGCATCCCACCCTCAACACCAGTGTCACAATAAACCCTGTCATCTTAGAACTCATTTTAAAAAATTAATAATGAATAATTCTTCCATTTAATAAAGATCTATAATTCTATGATAAATTTTACTTCAGATTACACCTTGGATTTTATTTTGTTTAGATATGTATCCTTGGAGTGTTTTCTCTAAATTTGAGACCATTTCCCCAAAACCAAGAATACTTAGGGGTCTGGGCATTCTAAACTACTCCCTAAAGAAAACAGGTCAGGACTGGAGACTGTCATTGTGAGAGAATTATAGTCACTTAAGTGAAAGCAGCTCCATCCACTTCCTCACTTCCTTCTCCTCCTTTTATCTTCCTTTGGGCATCATTTATCGACTATAATCATTTCACTTAAACCTGCACAATAGGGAGAGAAATTCTGTGCTTAAGGACAAGCATACCATTGTCTAAAACCCTGTTCTTTTTTACCTTGAACAAGTCATAGAATCATTTTGACCCTATTTTTAATCATCTCTAATATAGAGAAAATAATCAGCCTACCAGGTCCTTGGGAGAACTGAGGAAAACACCAAAACTACTCAGAGCACAGAGCAAGCCCTGGGTCATGATAACCAGGGGAGTTTCTTAGGAAAGCCCCCAGGATATCTGCCACCCAACCCTTCCCTTCCTGGGTGCAGGCGCTGCTCCTCACATTGAAGGGTACTGCCTAACTCTCCTGAATGTAGACGGGCCTTGGTGACTAGATTGATGGGTCAGATACAATTGTAAAAGTATTCTGGGACTTGCAATAATATTCTGGGACTTAGGTATCTTGCATCTTCCACCTGTGTCTCTTGGACACTTGCTTTTGTGTTACCTCGCTCAAAACCCAGCCACCAAGTTGTAAAAAGCCTAAAGCATATGAAAAGGCCATATGTCAACATCCCAGTTTACAGGCAAAATCAGCTTCAGGTCACAGGAGTGAGCTGTCTTGAGCACTGAGCCCATTTATTCCTTGAGCTCTTCCAACTTCAGCCCCTATGAACTGCAGCTATATGACAGGTACCCAATAAGAATTGCCCAGCTGTACCTAGTTAATACATTGGACTATGAAGAGCAATTGGACATTGTTTTATTAAACCACAAAGCTGGGATTTGGTTTGTTATGCACATAATTATAAATAGAAGGTAAATAAAAGAAAGTGACAGGATAATTTTCTATTTTAAAGAGCAACAAGTCAAAACCCAAAGAGCAGCTGACAAAGAGGGAACTCCTTTATAAGCACTTACCTCTATTTAATAATTTTGCTTCTCCAATCATTTTCTCAAAGCTTCTAGGTAAGTTCATTAGCTGTTGAAGGGACATGTAGGAACTCAAGCATGATGGATGGATGGATGGATGGATGGATAGATGGATGGATGGATGAAGGGAGGGATGGAGGGATGAAGGGAGGGATGGAGGGATGGATGGATGAAGGGAGGGATGGAGGGATGAAGGGAGGGATGGAGGGATGAAGGGAGGGATGGATGGATGGATGGATAGATGGATGGATGAAGGGATGAAGGGGAGAGATGGATGGATGGATGGATGGATGGATGGATGAAGGGAAGGATGGAGGGATGAAGGGAGGGATGGAAGGATGGATGGAGGGATGGAGGGAAGGGTAGAGGTATGGAAGGATGGCTAAGGAATGAGCAAATGAATGTTCAGCATTACACAATTCCTTTAGTAAAAACATCTAAAGGCCAGCATCCTTCGAGAAGTTTCATTAGGATGAATTGAGACTGTAGTTCAGTGATAGAATACTTGCCTAGTATGTGCCAAGCCTTAGGTTCGATCTCTAGCACCACACACAGAATTGTTTCATTAAGAACCTATTAGTTGAAGTCTGGGGAGATGGCTCAGTGATTAAGAGGGAGGAGAGAGAGAGAACTGAGAACCCTGGGTTCCTTGAATTAGAAGCGTGGGGGGGTGGGGTGACTCATAGTTTGTTTTCCTGATCTAAAAATTATACACATGGGGACTGGAATGGAGGGGACACTCATTCATGCTGAGGGTTCCCTTAGAGCATGTGAATGGGGTTCCACTACAGGTATGTGATGTACTATCAAAAGAGGTGCATTTTTCTGAGGCTGGAGAGATGGCTCAGCAGTTAAGAGCACTGACTGCTATTGCAGACGACCCAGGTTTGATTCCCAGCGCCTACATGGCACCTAACAACCATCCATAACTCCAGTTCCAGGCGATCCGCTCACTCTTCTGACCCCTGCAAGCATTGTACGACATGGGTGTACTTACTACATGCAGGCAGTACAGTCATACACATAAATAAAAATAATAAATAAAAAGTATTTTGAACAAGATGTCACTTTTATTGCAATCTCTATGAACCAAGTAGGGCATTGAAGGTGAAGGTGCGGTCTGTTCAAGGTCACCTGACAAGTTTAGTTGGTACAGAGCTAGACCAACCCAGGTCTGCTGCCCTATGAGTCAGGCTCACTCCAAACCATTCCACCCTCTCCTGATTTTGTTTTCAGGGCCTACCACCGTCTCCAGATGACCTTGTTTACAGCACAAACTAACATGATAACACTGCTCTTTAAAGCCATTCTGGGACACACCATACCATTCTTTGTTAGAAATAATGATGCTGATTGCTAGACCAAAATAAAGTGTATCTATCACTGAAATAATTCAAAAAGCTATTTTTTTGTGGGTCACATCCCATGCGATAAAAGCAGTCATTTTAGTTTCCTTTAAAGGACATATCCCTCTGTAAATTCCTACAACGTGCTGGATTCTGTCGACTGAATGTGACACCTTGCACAAAGCGTGTATAAATGACTGCAATCCAGGATGGAGGTAGGACAGATAAATAAAGCTGACAGTCCACAGAAGAGGTCTTCATTACTAAATTATTTTGAGAGGTTTCGTAAGTCGAGAAAACGAGTCTGCAGCTAATGCCCCTTCGGTACACTTATCCTGTCTTCATCTCCTCACACTGACGAGGAGAGAACAGGAATGCAGGGTTTTACCTCCCCTTCATCAATTACAAATATGTCCCTTTTTTTCCCTCTCTGTGAAATTGCATTTCTTATAAATTGCCCTGTGCTGCTGCCTTGTGAAGCAAACATCCAAATTCCTGAGGCACAAATGTCTGCCTCGGACAGTGAGTGACAGCTACCCTCCTAGGGCTGTTCAAACTAGACTGGCTCCATATGTAGTCTAACCCAAGCTGGAAGGGAGGGAGCAACACACAGGCCATAATGCCCATTGTTCCACATTCCACACTGCTGAACTGGAAAGACTGCTTACAGTGGAAGAAGAGGATGGACAGACACACAAATCAAGGCACCGTCCTTCTGCCAACTCCAGAGCAGCATCTTCATGAGCCAGTGTGTTAGGTGGGAAGGGTCAGGGGCTGCTGTGGTGCAGTGATGAGAGAGCTCCCATGAGCAGAAGGAAGATAGGGACCATTTGTGAGTGCCCACTCGGAGCCCTGTCACAGGGCCTTCCCCCTTGACCTATCAGTTAGTCATTGCACATGATTTAAAGACATGAAAGGATGAACTGTGTGTTTCACTATCAATTATTTCCAAGACTTGACAGGTATAGGAGAAATCTTTACTTTGAATTCTTAATGAATAGGCCCCATATGAGAATATCCACAACGCACTTAAATATAATAATATAAACCAACTTTGAAGTTTTATAGCTGCATAGTTAGAAGATGCAGAGGGAAAACACAGCCCATGAAGATAATCTATATTTTGTTTGGAGATTTTTCACCATAACTCTCTGTATGTAGAAAATCCTGTTCAATTTGCTTCCCTTCGTAAATGTTGTATGCAGAGTTGAAATGACTTGATAAGCTTTACATCTGAATTTTTTTGTCCTTCATAACTAATTCAATTTGGCTTCCTTGGGATTCAATAGTTCCACAAAATAAGGGCACAGTCAACACTTGAATTACAACATTTTCACTGAATACTTTTGTCTTTGAACAAAAATGCAACCTTTGGACTTACTAAGAACTAAAAACATTATCAATTACTTGACCAGGTTATGCTTAGAAGATCATAGATTAGTCAGCACTTTAAGTTACTCAAAGCCCTGGTTTGCTGGGAGATCAATGTATTTTAGACTCTATAAGAAACGATTTAACTTTTAAAAGTATTTCAGTTATTCTTTTTTATTTTGTATGTATGAGTGTATTACCTATGTGTACATAAGTACGCCTGTGTCTATGACATGCAATACCCAAGGACGACAGAAGAGGGTGTCAAATTCCCCTGGAACTGGAGGTAGGGACAGTTGCTAACTACCATGTTGGGGCTGGGAATTGAACTCAGGTCCTCTGAAAGAGCAGCCAGTGCTATTAACCACTGAGCCATCTCTCCAGTCCTTTATTATTATTATTTTTTTAAATAGCTGAGTTTTTTAAAAGAGAACTTTCAACCCTTAGATTGAAAGTTGAAGATGATTTCTGGTCCTCTAACCTAGCTTGCTAAAATTTTATTTAAACTACAAAATATATATTTTCACCTTGAATGTTGCCAGCTGTTGATTTAAGTTTTGAATCAATTTATTTAATTCGACTTGTCCATAAGTGAGTTTGAAGATCTTCTAAAGGAGTGTACACCCATTGAAGAATGTCTTTTGGTAAAATGATCCACGGAAGGGATTTATATACTTAGGAGTGAGCCGCATCTCCATCTGATTGTCTTTTTAGGAAGAAAAGAAGCCAGACAGGAATCAGAGCAGAACTGAGAGGAAAGAGGAGATATGTCAGGAGGCTGAGGGTGGATTACCATCTAGGTTTCCTTAGAAGAAGAAATGATGTTGTGCATCTTAAATGTGTTGAAACTCTAATTATTGGCCCAAGAAAACATACTGGGAATTGAGCTGATACTAATATCCTGTTCATTCACATGGAATGTCTTTTGAGGAAGTTTCATAAAAGTCAGGAGTATCTGCACTGGGAACACCAAAGATTGGAACTGGACATCCCAAACCAAACATTCCTATCTTGATCCATCTGAAACAGCTTACAATATGTGCCAAAGGGAGATAAGTTTATCAATATAAATGTAACCAAATTGTTCTCATTCTGAGGTGGCCCCGGTATGTCCACACCAACAAGAGTAGCCTAAGCGGCAGGCTCAGGGAACTGGCTCAAGTGGCCTTTTCTGTCAGAAGGTACCACCCACATGAAGATCTGGGCTGTAACATTCCTAAGACTTATTTTATATTTGGCATTGTGGCTGTACTTTTTAAAATATTTTATCTATTATTTTTATTTTATGTGTATGAGTGTATTGCCTGCATGTATGTGAGTGTACCCATGTCATGCATATGGCTGTAATTTAAGTTCCATGATCCTGCTACTCAGATTATCTAGGTGGAAAATGGTCATTTTCCACTCAAATATCCTCTTTCAATTTTTAGTGGAACTATCACTAATATTATACATTAAACTATAAAATGTAATTCAGTGCAAAGCAACAGAAAGGAGGGCAAAGGAGATTGTTCACTGGGCAAAGTGCTTGTCCTATAAAATGAGGAACTGAGTTCGAATCACCAAACCCAAATCAAACCAGGCACAGTAGCAAGTGTCTGTAATCAAAGTGTACCTTTAGGGAGATGAGAGGCAGAGACTGGAGACTTCCTGGAAGATCTTGGGCCAGCTAACCTTGCCAAAGCAGCGATGAACAGCACAAGAGAGGCATTGTCTCATCAAGGTAGCTGGCCAAAACCAACAGCTAAGATTGTCATCTGATATCCACTGCACTATGGCATGGGTGCACCAGCACTTAAACACACAAAATGCACACATACATGCATGCACATCATAAACACATAGAAATTACTGCTGAAGACACCATACCTCTTGGTCACAGGACATGGACATACTTATGCACTGACCAGGAAGGTTCCTTTCTGCTGGCGAGTTTTCATAGTACTAGAAACCACTATCTACATTACTGGGGGGAAAGTCATCAACAGGTTTACCCAGCTGTGAACCCTATGAACTACAGCAACAATTGTATGGCAAGACATGCCATGGGTACAACAGTGGCAAACATGTTACGGCAGCAACCAACCACTTTCTGGTTGGCTTTAAGGCCTGCCTTACAGGAAGAAGCACATTCCTGACACTGTAAATCTAGTCATCATTGGAGTGCTCACAGGTCCCAGGGATGAACCTACCACTATTATTCTGCTAAATGGACACAGTATCAAACTGCCCTCTGAATTTGTAACTCTGTACCTGTAAATTATTGCTGCTCTCAGAACTCATGAGAGTAGTGTTCGGTGTAGTGGATGGTGGTTAATGCAGAAAATCAAAACTGATTAAAGTACAGAGAATAAATGTCAGTTGAGTGTTCAGCCACAAATGGGACAGCTATGTTGCCTCCCCCACTCCCACTCCCCCTCACAGGCTCATGAAGCATCAGAGAAGATAGGGTAGAACGATTATAAGAGCGAGAGGTCAGGGAGGACCAGAGCAAGGCAGTGTCTTCTGGTTATGACAGGACCACTGTACTCATGAACTCACAGCAGCTGTGGTTGCCTAAATACCACCTGTACAAGATCAAGTCAGTAAACATTCTAGCCTGGAGGGAGGGAGGGAGAGAGGAGGGAGGGAGAGACAGAGGGGACGGAAGGAGGGAGGGACGGAGGGACAGAGGGAGGAGGGAGGGAGGGTCTTATGATCCCCACACCTAACTGAGGAGCTATTAACAGTTGATAACTTCTGGGGGAGGGAGAGTCAGTTTTCTGTAAGGGTGTGGCCCCTGGTAGGTCAACCGTGCTGCAGTGGATGATCCCACATCCCTGAGGATATGAGCAGGACAAATTGGTGTCCATGGGTTGTTTTTTTAAATGAGGACATGAAGTTGGGAGGGGATGAGGATGTGGGAGTAGATCTGGGAGAACATATGGGAAGTAGTGGGGGGATGAATATGATCAAACTACATGAAATTCTCAAAGAATTAATGAAAACATCATATTTTAAAAATCATCCAGTGAATGTTGCCTTGGGAACAAAACAAAATTTCTATCAATTTCTCAAATGGCCTGAAACATACTTCTGTGATTTTGTACTGTGTACTTATTTAAAGTAGCATTTTCAGAATTTAAAATTATATAATCAAAATATCAATCAACTACGAAAAATGTTGAAGATGCTCTGTGTCCTACAATATCAAATATTCAGCCAAATTGTACTTCTTTTTGTAAAAAAAAAAAAATTAGAAGGCATATGTGGGCAAAGCAACCATACAGCATTAGATAGCCATCATTCGGGGACCATCAGCTATTATCAAGCACCATTTAACCTCAACTTACCACAGCTTCTGGACTTAAATAAATCAAGTTCACTGTCAACCTAGAGCTGGCCTTTCCTGTGCCTTCCCAATATTTTCAACAACCTTCACCAGCTGGATTCCAAAGCCTTTTTAGGTGTTCTCTGTTTTAATTTTAATCTGTATTAGAACACAGCCATTAGCTCAATGTGGACAGAGCATCCTGATATGCTGGAATTCCCTGGACTTTGAAGCAAATCAGACTAGATTTGAATCATAATTTAATGTTTTAATGACTACTGTCATTTTTTATTATCCTGAGATCCTTAATTTGTAAAATTAAAGTGAGGGACCAATGAGATGGTTCAGTGGGTAAAGGTGCTTGGCACCAAGCCTGACAACCTGAGTTCCATCCTCTGGACCCATATGATGGACAGAGAGAACTTATTCCCATAAGTTGTCTTCTGGCCTCCACACTTATGACATGGCATATGTGTGCACATGCACTTACACACACAGAGTAAATAAAAATGTCTACTTTTTTAACTTTTAAAAAAACTTTATTGAGAATTTCATACATGCATATAAGGTGTTTTGGTCAAATCCATGCCCACTCCCACCCCTCCAACATCTCCCATATCTCCCCATCACTTTTTTTCTAACAACTTCTTGTACTCTTTCTTTCTGTCTTTCTTTAATGGGGCTTTTTGCTACTCTAACATCCCCCCTCTGAAAAGGTAACCCTAAAATCTTTTAGGGATTAGATAAGAGCTCCCAAATACTTTTGACATTTTTGGCCTTTGGAACAGAGTGTGTTGCTAAGAGGCCTAAGGACATTTTGACTTTTAGCCAAGAAACTGGCTAACTTTTCTTTGGGGTCTTTTTACCCTAACTGCCTAACCAATTCCTACCTCCTATTATTATCATACCATCCTCTGAAGAGGTTACCCAAATTGACGATAGGGAATTGGGATGCAGACTGATTTGGCTTCTTCCATGCTGAACAGGAATGCAGGGTGAGGCAATTGGGGTACCCCCTCAGTGGGTCTATCTAAAGACTTCCAAATTGCATAACTCTTATCTGTAGGGAAAAAAGAAAGTCCCTTACTGGTGAATAGGGAATGTGAAGGAGAAGTAAAGGCAAGAGTAGTTAGAATTACAAGTTCTAGACAGGGAACCAGAAAAAAGTCAGAACAGGGCAAATTTCAAATGTTCACATCAGGGTCCATTAGGATTTCTTGACAAGAGCATCCAAAACGTCCCTCTATTGGGTTCCTCCTCATTTTTCTTTTGACTGCCAAGCTGGACTCAAGAGTAATAGACTCAGGATTTGTTTTCAGGTACTTTGATAGCTGTTGGAGTAGATAGAATCAGTGTCAGTTCCCTCTCAAAGGCTTCTAGATAGGGGGAGAAAACAAATTTGGCCATCATTTTGAAACAATAGTGCGTTATCTCCCTTAGCTACAGGTGGACACTACAGTATTGTAGACCAAGATTTGAAGTCTTACATCTGAGCCGCACTTTCTGCTTAGAAACGAAATCATCAATGAGAAATTGTTTAAATAACATTTTATATGGAGTTAAGCCTAATGTCTGCAAGTATAATCCCTTGAACTCTTAAAGAAATATACTGATCACTTTAATCTTTGGTTATACTTTCCTTTTGGATATTTAAGACCACACAGTTGGCCCAAATAAACCAATTTGTTTTTACTCTTCAAGTCGTTGGAGGATCTGTTCCTCAGGGGTCACATGGACTTGGGAGGAGCCCCTGGCTCCTTTCTTTTACCAGTTCCATCTATGTGAAAATAAGTCAAAGGTCCTGCTTGACCGTGACTGGCTTCACTTGGAAGCATGGAGGAAATGTTTCCTCTGAGTTGACCCTCCTCTTTGTAGACTGGGCTTTGGTTCAAGTCCAAGTGGTGGGGTCTCCATGGCCTCCCTGAACAAGAGGACAGGAGACTCACTACAGTCATAGGATAAAAATATCTACTTTTTTTAAAAATTGAAGTGAGATCTTACTTTGCCATTGGGTTAGTAAATGAAATACACATAGAAAACTTGAGATCTCCCTAACAGCCACCACCATCTCCTCTAATGCCACTTTTACAAATGTAAGTCAGCTGGGTGACTATGGGAAATCAGGAAATTCTTTGAGCTTCAGTTTCCCTCTTCAGTGAAAAACCAATGTCTACCTCACAGAGTTATGATAACAAAATGCTAGTGTCTGTAAAGTGCTAAGCATGAGGCATGTGTTTACTATATCTTAGTTCAGAACTTTCTCTCTTTCTCCTTCTTCTAAAAAATACCAGGAAACTCCTCAAGCGCTTGCTGTTCCCAGTCTAGTTTTCCACTCTGATATCAAGATTAGATTAGAGACTACAGGGTCACCTTAAATGTACTCTAAATTAGACCTGCTGCCTGGAAGTATGTCCAGAAAAAGATTCACACACCACTTCCAGGCTAAGTCCAAATGAATCTTGAGGTAGTAGAGGAGACACATTCCCCTGGACATACCCTTCCTCTTTTTCTTCAGGGGCTCTTCATCCAATGCCTAATACAGCAACACAGGCAAGGACTGCATCTTCACCTGCCCAGACCTCTGCCTGAATGCTCTCTAATGCTGCATAGTAATGGGGTGTCTCTTCCCATTTCCTTTTCCAGGCCTTGCTTGCCAGCTCCTACTGATAGAGACAAGAAAAAAACAAAAAAAAAAACAAAAAAAAAACCTTGTTTCCATATACACTGGGATCCTGCTATGTCCTGCAAGGACAGTCAGATGCAGTGCAAACTGCAGCTGACCACAGCAACCTGACAATTAGAGGCCCTTATGCTGTTTGAGTATCTCAACATGAAGACGAAGCTCAGCGTATACTTGCCTTCCACCCATACCTAGGGTGTTCACTGTGCCTGCTGTCTTGCTCTTGGGTCCTGGGGACTTGCTTTCAAGGGACTTGAAGGCTGTCCCCTCCACCCTCATTCTCTACACATGTGTGCCTTTCTAGAATGGAAAGCAATATGTTTTAGAGTCCCAAGACTCTGTGTATCTCATCGATTTATTCTTCTAGGGGTCATGTAGGCTAGGTTGAAGGATGCCTTATTTTGTTATCAAGCCAAGCCTCATAGCATCACAGCAAAGCTCTCTTTTATTTTTAACTTTCTGGCTCCCTTTGTCAGTGGTCCAGGGGGCTCTTTGATAATGGGCATGGACAGGCTACACAGAACATTTTCAGAAACTACTGTGTTTTGACTGGGAACAAAATCAAGGCCAGCTTCCTTACATCTTCAGTGTCTTACGAGACTTTCGATAATTGATCATGATGGATTTTTTTGTTTTCTTTTATGGCATTGATACAGTATTGGTGTGTGTGTGGGTGTGTGTGTGTGTGTGAGAGAGAGAGAGAGAGAGAGAGAGAGAGAAGAGAGAGAGAGAAACTCATGTAGCCCAGGGTGGCCCAAGCTGGCCTCAGACTTACTGATGCTCAAACTTCAGATCTTCCTCTTTCTACCTTCCAGTTGTCCTAGAATTGTAGGCATGCACCACCACATCTAGTTTATGGAGTCCTGAGGATCAAACCCAGTGCCTTATGCATGTTAGACATATATACTCCAACAACTAAACTATGTCCTTAGCTCTTAAAATCAATTTAGTTTGTTAGAAGCGATAAATCAATTTTGCATCTTTGTTTTCTCACAAATGATTTTCAGACGAGTAAGCATCACTGTATCGCTGCTGCACAACAGGATGTCTGTAACTGCTCTCTGGGAAAGTCTAAAATTTCCCTGTAGCATCACTTTTGTGTTCTAGTGACCTTAGGTGAATCAGTCACAGGCCAAATGGGATGAGTTCGTATTCTTCAGTAATACAAAATAGTATATAAAACCTCAAATTGTAAAACTTACACTTGGCAGGTGGTTTTGCAAAAATTGTAAAACCTAAGTGAATATACTGAGGGAGTCCTTTGAGTATTGAAATCTTTTAGAATCAAGTCCATGCATGTATGTCCCTGGTATTTTGAATACAGTTTAGAAGAATGGGTTTATTTGGTTTTTCAAAAGCAGGTCTTCACAAAAGTTTGTGTACCCAGACACAATGAAATGTATATTGACACAAAGGAACATTAGATTTAACCAGTGGAAAGGAGAAAGACTTCTCAAAAGACCTAGATAGTTGTTTGACATAATTTGGAAGAGTTACATAGTTTGCTTGTGATTCACTGCCCATACCACACCAGCGTGGAGGTAGATGAGTTTTGTGGTTGGACTAGCACAACAGGTTCTGAAGGTTCAGAGGTTAAAGGAGTAGGTACACTAAGGGTAGCCTTCTCCAAGCTTCCAGAGTGAAAAAGAACATGAGAACTTTAAGACATCCTTCTAGAAAATTCTTATTTCTCTTTTTGACTGTCCTTTGACCTCATTTTTTGTGTCCCTGGGACCCTTAAGTTTTTGTTTTATAAATCTAAAGCAGTTAATCTGGCAAAAATGATTGTTATTTGGGGTACCCAGGAAATGAAGAAAATGTACCTGACATAAATAATTGTTTTCCAGTGTAAAATCTTATTAAACTGAGCATTTTAGAAAGCCTCACCCGCATCAATGTGGGGGCTCTGCAGAAGGAAAACTGAGTGGCATACACCGTGTTGCCACAGTGTGGTGTTTGCGTCCAGTTTTCCACCTTAAGTTTTGGTGGCACAGTTCAACCAGGGATCACAGTTATGCTTTA
Organism: Nannospalax galili; assembly: GCF_000622305.1. NCBI lineage: Eukaryota > Metazoa > Chordata > Mammalia > Rodentia > Spalacidae > Nannospalax > Nannospalax galili. The sequence continues at coordinate 776,721 of NW_008341187.1, read as the reverse complement.
CTGTAAAGGGCCAGTAAACAGGAAATCCTGAGTAATTAGAAAGCAGCCGGGAGGGAACATGATTTCACTCAAGGAAACAGAATCAAAGGAGAAGCTGTCTGTGTGTTTGAACTTTGTTCCCCACTGTGAGTTTTCACTTCTTTATCAACTCCAAATATCTAAGAAATGTTTACTGAACACAGAAAAGTCATGAGACTATAGAAAGAAATGACCAGAATTCTCCCACATCTCCCCTGACAGACGTCTGGGCTCTACTTTCCCTTTCTCTTCTGCTGGCAGGTGTCAGGGGGCTGGAGGTGTTGGGCCTCTCAGACGTAAAAACAGAAAGAGGATAGCGAGGGCTTGAATGGGATGGGGGGGTAAGAGAGAAGACAGGGAAGAAGTACATACAAAAATTGACTTTCTTTTTTTTATTTTATTTTATTTATTTATTTTGTCTTTTTGAGACAGGGTCTCCTTGTAGCCCCAGCTGGCCTGGAACTCACTATGTAGACCAGGCTGGCCTTGAACTCACAAAGATCCGCCTGCCTCTGCCTCCCAAGTGCTGGGATTAAAGGCATGCACCACCACGCCCAGCTTTATTTAATTTTTTATGTGTGTGAATGTATTGCCTGAATGTATGTAAGTGCACTTGTGTCATGCAATGCCCATGAAGGTCAGAAGAGGGCATCAGATCTCTTGAAACTGGAGTTACAGATGGTTGTTAGCTGCCATGTGAGCACTGGGAATCAGATCCTCTGCAAGAGGAGCCAGTGCTCTTAACTGCTGTGCCATCTCTCCAGCTCCCCCAAAATTTGCTTTTATACAAAAGCAAATGATGCATTAAAATGCCATAGTGAAACCTATTCTTCTGTACACTAATAAAAAATTAGTTAAAATTTTTAAAAAATGCATTTATTTTCATTGCATTTTATTTACTGTGTGCGGGGGCAGGCACATGTGTGAATGCCATGCTATGTGTATGTGGATGAGAAGACAACCTTCAAGAATAAGTTCTCTCCTTCCACCATGTGGTCTGGGGGATCACACTCAGGTCATCACACTTTGCAGCAAATATCCCTAGCCATTGAGCCATCTCGACAGCCCTTAAAGACATTTCTTGTTAGTTATCCTTTGAGCCATGGATGCAAGTTAAAATGAGAATGTTCATATCTAAGGTGATAATTGTGAGTGTAATTCTCTAGGATATGTTGAAGAAGGTATACCTTCTCTCATCTTTTATCAGAAAAAAAAAATGAGACTATTCTAAGCCTCTATCAGTTCATACGGCTATTTAAAACCATATTTTACCCGTTCTAACAGAATAGCATAGAGAATGGCTCCTTTGGTCATGAACTTTGGTTAATTTCACCTGTAAGAATGCTGAAGGTTGCACCCCTGAATTTGCAGCCTTCTGTTTGCATTCCAGATGTGCATTGCTGTACACTGCACACACTTTGAAGCGAGCTGAAAGATGTGTAATTACTAGAGTCTGCCAAGAAAAAAAAATGCAGAAGGAACTTACACCACCCACTGAAGGATCGTTCTTGGCATAGGGACTGAGGCGTGGCACATCTGCACATGGGCTGTGAGCTGTCATGTTCTAAGTGGCCATGATACTAGGGGATACTTTTCTTCTTTGAGTTGTATTATTATCTCCTTGGATGAGACATATCTCAATTTTGAATCATAACTGTGGGAAATGCCCACACCCATCTCACCCCAATGTATGTAAATTCCATTTCTCCCAAGACTCCCAGCTATGAGAGAATGTAACCTTCACTATTATGAAAGTAGCTGGGCTGAAATGTTTGCTCTCCTGTGCTCAGTCACTTGAGGAGGCCAGACACCTTGTACACCTTGACAAGGCAGAACAAGAAACTTACCCTTCAAAATGGAGCCTTCTGCAAGGGAAGCTGAGTTTTGGAGCAAGCTAATGGTAAGTGGAAAGAAGTGTTTAAATATCAAGGATGTCCTGCCGGGCGTTTTCCTCATGGCTTTTAATAAAATGAAGATGAAGGAAGAATTTATAATCAAAAGATTGTGGTCTTGCTCATTAGTTTTAAGTGAAACATGCCTTCTAGATATCAAATGGTGTTAGTGATAAATGGCTTTGAATGAACTGTTTGGTGTAGGGGGTTTTTTATTTTATTTTATTGATGAACAGTACTGAACAGCCTGGTGGCATGCAAGATACTGTGACCTTAGAAGAAAAGAGGCTTGCTGATGAAAAGGGACCCTAAAGTAGAGCTGAAGCTCTGTGTTTCAAAATGAAGCTTTATAGAATTCTGCCAGATTATGATTTTTGGTGTTCTGTGACTGTTCCTTTAAAAAATATTGTATTTGTACACATGTATGTATATATATGGGTGTATGTATATACATATATGTATATGTGTATATGAGCTGAAGAGCTTGGTAAAGGAACATACTAATGTTTCAGACTAACTTTCATGATTTTGTAGTAGATGGAGTCAGTCACTCCTTTTCCCTTCCTGTTACCAAGAACTGTGTTTGCTTTGGATGAACTGGGAGAGTTCACAGAATTACAGAGATACCCAGTCCTTGGTGACCCTGGCTGTTCATCCCATTTGACAGTTGAATAAACCAAAATCCCTCTACCCAAACAATCCATAGTAGGGCTACAAGACCTCAGACCACACACACTTCCCTACCTGTCAGTGCCTCATTTTATCTCAACGTCTCATAGCATACATTTTCATTTTATCTTCTTTCTAATGTGAATTCAAGCTTCATTGGAAACAGAAAATTTTTTTGAAAGCATAGGTGATTTTTAGATAGGTGTAACATTATCTCTTGGCAGTAACAATGTGACCCTCTGTCAGTGTGACCTGTCCTACTTTCTTTTACAATATGAAGTGCACTCTAAGAGCAAACATGCTTGCTAAATGTTTACTATCTCCAGTGCCCTGTGTTTCTTCAATGCTGTCTCTAAGCTGGTAAGCCATATCGTGTGGTACTTTTAGAGGTGTATAAAAACTACTATCTCCAGGTGTAAATGACAATTTTTAGATTCAGCATTCAAACTTTTAAAATTGTATTTATTCATTTGTTTATTAGCCTACAGTGTAACAGGTTTCCTTATGACATTTTCATGCATTCTTAGATTTTGCTGATTTTACCCGTTCCCCCATCTCCCTGTCCCTCCTCCCTGTCATACCTTTCCACTCCCAGCATTCATTTCCCCTTCCACATTTATGTCGTATGTGTTCTAGTACCTTCCCAGCCCTCTCCTTTAAAGCCTCTTTCCCTCTCATGGGTTCCTTTCTACTTTCCTGAATTCTACCCATACTCATCACCACACAAATACACATATATAAAAATTAAAGCAAACATGAGGTATTTGTGTCTCTGAGCCTCGATATCTTCACTTAATATTATTTGGTTCCATCCATTTCCCTGATAATTTTATAATTTTTTCTTTATGTCTGAATAAAATTAAGCCAGTATAGCACCCAATCTTTTGACAGACATCTGTTTTTGCTTAGCCAATTCATTTACCCATGTACCTACCAAACATGTCAATAAGTTGTATTCTTGAAACTCACCATGACTATGCTCTTATAATTTATATATTTTTTTAATGTCTTCATTTTTATTAAGAGTTCATTTTGACAGGCCGTGCTCTAAGGGCTTGGATATAAGGTCACAGCAGGCTCCACTTGGCTCTGGGTTCGAAGACAGTTTATGGCCCAGGCCAGGCTGGCACTCGGGGACTACACAAAGGACTAGAAGGCCAATTCTAGTCCTTCCCACTCAGCACCAAGTCTCTACCCCTCCAAGGAGATCCCTAACAACACAGTAACAGGAAAGAACTATGTACATTATAAGATAAACTTCTACCACGCAATTCAGGCTAGGCTTTTGTCCTCTTAAACCTTGATATGCAAAGTGCCATTATGAAAATTCTCTTTAGAACCTCTCTCCTGCCCCGGCTCCAACCTCTGCCACACTGACACCAGCTCCTTGGCTGGTGGGTGTGACTCCTCTGTGAGAGAGCCAGGTCAGCGGCCCAGAGAATGCTCCAGGCACCTGGCAGATGCTCAGCAACCTCTCCCCAGCTCCTTCTAGGTCAGGTTATGGATGGAGGAACTGCCAACTCAGACTCCTGGGGACAGGCCCTGCCCATTATGAGCCAGTAGCTTCTTGGGAGCCTGTGGATCTACAGAACAGATTTTGAACAACCTGCTATATTTTCCGGTGTCTTTCTACTATAATTAATGTACCTCACCCCCCTGGTCAGCAGGTTGTTATCTTCACTATGTAGATTGGTAGGCATGAAAGCTTAATAAGGGTTTGACACTCTCTGCTAGAGAGCAGGTTGGGAGGGAGAAGTGGACGTCTCTGCCTCTGCTTCTGCCACTGAGCACTGGCTTGTTCATACCGAATACTGGCCAGTGGGCACTACCTCCCAGCCTTCTCTGCCATCCAGGATGGCTCAGTTAGTTTCTCCAGCCACACTTAACCCTGTTTCCTTTTTTTATTTCTTGGTTTATCTGCACTTTTGCATGTCTTCACCATTGAAGGATACTTTTGCAACTTAGAAAATGAATTCCTTATCGAACATAACTAGAAAATGATCATCTCAGAAAAAGATAATAGTGGTTCCCCAGAGTTCAAATCCAAGAGCTTGCCTCCATGTGAAACTTCAAGTCACCAAGGCAGTTGGTAGACCAGCTGTCTTCCCTGCCCATAAATTAGTAGAAATAGTTCAACTTGGGTCAACTTTGGCAAGCATTACTATCTCTGAATGTGTAGCAGCAGTGGGTGTAAAGTGTGTAGAACACATGTGCTTTGGGAAAGTGGTACCTAGATACATAGTCCCATGTGATCATCTTCACCCTGGTCCCCTGAACCATCTTTCTTTTCTCAAATCTGAAATCCTTTCCTTTCTACAAGCCACCTCTTGTGATCACCTTCCTCAAGGAAGCCTTGGACAAAGGTGCCCAAAGCTTGGCCTCTGTGCTGAATCTGCTGTTTCCAGGGAGAACACGGAGAAAGGCATGACCTTGACTCCTGAAGGTCAAAATATAATTGAGAGACAAGACATACATGCATGAAACAATTAGAGAACAAAATCATATGTAATTGAATGGCAGAGGGCACAGTGCAGAAATTAAATGGAATTGTGATGCTGATGTCAGGGAAGTCAGTGGGACCTGCAGGAGTCAGAGAAGGCTGTAGGAAAGAAATTGACAGAGAATGAGGGATAGGGTGTGATAGGTAGGGGACCAGGCATCCAGGGGCCTGGATGGCATTGAGACAGAAATGGGGCACTACTGAGTGATTCGACAGGAAATGAATGTGAGGGACTGGAGAAAGACAAAGTTGGGCAGATACTAGAGATGACTTTTGAAGGTCAAGAAGACTTGGTAGGAAATAGGAGCCATGGGCAGCGTTAGAACAATGGCAGGATGAGAGCAGTGTCTAAAGAAAATCAGTCTGGCAAGGTAGATTGGGCTTTAAAGGTTTGGGGGCCAGTATGAAAGCTATTGTTACTGGTATCCTGGTCTGGATCTTGTTTCTAAGAAAAAAACATTAAACACCCATTGACTGATGGAATCCTGAAGAGCAAAATACATTAGTTTGGCCAAATATGGATATCTTGTCTCTATAACAGTCTAGCACTGCTCAGGATAGAAGCCCACTTCTCCTCAGATCTACTCGTAAAGGCCAGCATATGTTTTTTCAGACTGTTCTTTGAGTTAACTAAGTCCTTTCTAGAAAATTCTCCATGTTTCAGCACCCTTAGAGTGTGGGCCAAAATTTAGACACTCGGACATGGACATTTTCTCTCTCAAAACTCTTCTTCATTCCTAGCTAGTCTGAAGACGCCATGGCCCATTTCCTGACATCTGCTTTTTAAAAAGCCTCTGCCTGAAGACCATGGAACATGCTTTCTCCCTATCTCAGCCAGTCTCTAACTAGTTTGTACCTTCGATATGGTCTTCCCTTTTATTCATATTGGCTTGTCTGCCCACTGGAAAAAGAGGTGAGATAGTTGATAGTTAGAAAGAGAAAGCAAATGACCACCTTCCCGCCCATGAGTGAAGAAACTCGAGGGATTGTGTGCCCGCACTGACAGTGCTCAGAGAGGCGTTGGGGATTTTGAATCATGGAAGGCAAGAACTGTAAAGGACCTCAGGTACATTCCATCTGACTTGCATTGTGGTTTTGTGGCTATTGTTTTGTATACATTTTAGACATATTCTGAATCCAAAAGATTCCATATAACAATCCAAAGCAAGAATTTCCTTGCAAAACAATCAGAAAACTGGAGCCAGCTGTGGTGGCATACACCTGTGATCCCAGCACTGGGAGGCAGGAGGATCATGAGTTCAAGGCCAGCCTCAGTTACATAGGGAGTCTGAGGGTAGCCTGGGCTAAATGAGACCCTATCTGAAAAAGAATGAGAGGTTAGAACAGTAAAGAGCTAGGCTGAGGACAGCTCCCCTGCAGCTAAGGGAAGCCTGTACCTCCATGGCTGAGCACTTGTTAGGACTGTGAACCCTGATCAAGCTTCTATTTTATAGAAAAAGAAAGCTTGGGGATAGAGAAATTAGGAAACTTTTCTGATACTGCCAACAAACAGGTCAAGAAGAGTCTTGCAATTAGGACTAAGCTTTTCTACGGGTTTTTGTTTAGTTAGTCGGCTGTGGGTTTTTTTATTACATTTGTATGTTGTGTGTGTGTGTGTGTGTGTGTGTGTGTGTGTGTACATGTGCCACAGTGCATATGTTCTTGTGAGAGTTCTTGTGAGAGTCAGTTCTCTCCTTCCACCACGTGGGTCCCAGGAATGAACTCAGGCTTAGCAGCAAGTGCCTTTATATACTGAGTCATCTCTCCAGTCCAAGTTTGGTTTTGTGGCTGTTTTGAGACAGGGTCTCAGGTACCCCAGACTAGCCTGGAACTCACTCTGTAAGAATGACCTTGAACTTCTTATCTTCCTGCCTCTACTCCCCAAGTGCTATCATGCCCTGTTTATGCAGGGCTAGATATACAACCCACAGCTACATGCATGCTAGGCCAGAACCCAGTGCTACGTGCATGCTAGGCCAGCACTTTACAGACAGAAATACATCTTAGCCCCAGATTTTCAGTTTTTTGAGACAGAATCTCACTCTGTAGTCCTGATGGGCCTCAAAGTCACAATGATCCTGCAGCCTCAGCCTCTCGAGTTCTGGTATTGCAGGTATGAGCCACTATACCCAGCCTGTTTTCTTAATCCTTCTTTTGGAGGTGCCGAAACTGTTCACTGAATCAAGACTTTGAAAAGTCTAGGGAACTGGAGAAAGATAAAGTGGAGGATGATGCTCGTTAGTCAAGAGGAAAACAAGCAGAGCCATCGCCCTGAGAGCAGGAGTTTGGGGACATCGAGAACAAGGTGCTTCCAAACTGTCACCCCTGCCCGACTTGCAGCTTACTTTATCAGACTCACATACTTAACGATACCAACAGAGAACACGTTTCATAATTAGATTCTCTCCTCTTCTATAATTGTCCAGATTTTCCAAAATGTGGCCTTGGAAATGTGACAGTTCCGACACATTTTAAACGCCTGTATTGGAATTGTCCCTGTTTTCTAAAATAGAACTTACTGATACGAAGTATTTGTGTATATGTTCCTTGTCCCTTTCCTCTCCTAACCTCACTTCATTTCTTTGGAACTCTGACTTGAGCTGTTGGCTCAGTTCATCTTTGTCTTGAATATGTTAAAGTGACATTGGATGTTGGCTGGAAGTTTGGCATGGCACTGTGATCCCTGCCAGCTCCTGGGGCCAGCAGGAGGAGGCCGCCATGGTCCTGTGTAGCATTATTGATGTGACCTCTACTGTGTCGCTGTCCAGTGTGATCCTGGCTGCCATTCAGAAGACACCTGCTGAAATCCTTGCAAGAAACCCACGTGCGTGCCAAGGCGGGGTGATTGGTATCGCTCTTGAACAACGGGAAGGGCGGCCTCTTGGCTCTCCTTCAGTAGTTATTTTAATGAAAGTCAGAAATTCTTACTAAGTGGGTTTTAATACAGAACTCACACAGGCTGGCCTTTCGACTTTTGGTGTGCTAACATTCAAAATGGCCTTTTATCAAAATGAAAGAAGGATGGCGTTTCTATTGAGGGGAGAGAGGTTTGCAGTGTTTAGTATTAGAAATAAGAAAAATATAACTATAAATAAGAGAAACCTATGTGCTCTTAGAAACATAGAAAAGTTTTAAAAACTATTGTTGAATCCTCCCACTCATCCTCCTTGAAATATTTACTCCCCTGTGGCCACTCCTTTTCCTTGTGGGAAGCCTCCTTCCTTCCTCCTCCCCAAGAACTTGGAAATGTTGACTGACATAACAGGATCGCTTCCTGTCCATTGGAGAGGATGCTTCAGCTCTAGTACGTTATTGTGTTCAGTCCCAGGTTCTGCACGCCATCCTCCGTGGAAATACCTGAGTTATAACTGAGAGACAAGAATTCTGCGGGGGTATTTGACTCTGAGTTGACAGTACAAAGTGATCGTGCTTAAAATGTTTATGTGACCTTAGATCCCATTGGCATAGTCATATGAATGGTGATATACTAGTAGTAGCTAATATGAGGGCTGGGGAGGTGGCTCCATAGGTAAAATGCTTGCCACACAAATGTGATGACCTGAGTTTGGATCCCCAGACCACAGTGAGGAATCTCACGATCATATAGCAAGATAGGACACAGAGGCAGGAGAATTCCAGGAAGCTTGCAAGCACATCAGCTAGCTTAGAAATTCTCTCATGTGCTTCTCTTCCCGAGAATTCAGAGCAGTGAATAACAAGAGGCCTGTCTCATGCAAGGTAGAAGGTGAAGACTGACACCGGAGGATGTCCTCTGACCTCCACACATGCACCGTGACACACACATATGTAAAAACACACATCATACAAAAAGATGATGACTAAAAATAATAATAACTAGTATTTGTGGCAAATGTAAGGTATTTCATGGCCATTGTCTAACTTGATCCTCACAGTGCCTTATATTCCTTTAATGGATACAGTGATGTATGTGGATTATGGCTTAGTTTTAGTCACTGTAATGTAAGAGGGATACAGGCAAACAAGTGGGATGAGACCAATGGAGAATGTAATGACCCTAGAAGTTCAACTTGGAGCCGATCCTCTGAAGACCGATTAAAACACAACTGTTGGACCCACCACTAAGCACCACCCCCCCAAATTTCTGATTCAGTGATCTAGGTGGGGACCCAAAATAAATATCTGTACCAAGTTGCCAGGTGAGGCCTGTGCTGCTGATCCAGGTTGTGTACGAACCACTGGGACAGCCTCCAAAACTGATCCTCATATGCATTAGGTGACTATTTTCTACAATGTCTTCTCAGTCAGGCACATCTCTAGTGCCACATTAGTGACCCATGGCGGCCACAGGACCTACATGATAAAAAATCATCAGAAGACTGTGACTGAGCTCCTCCTTTGCACCCCCTTCTTGTACACATCACCCCAGTCTGGCCTAGAAAACCAACAGATGCTCCAGAGCCTGGGAAGCTGGGCAGGGAGACTAAGGAAGTGAAGACTCAGCAGGCAGGGAGACAGAGAGAAGGTTCTGTGCTATTAGAACAGCTGACATCTAAAGCTGCCAGTTCTCAGGAAGAGAAGCACATGAGACAATTTCTAAGTCCTGTGTGATGGAATGGAATTAATTAAAAAATGGAAAATGGAGCTGTGGCGATGGCTCAGTGGATAAAGTACCTTCTTACAAGTGTGAGAACTGAAGTTTGGGTTCTCAGGATCCACAGAATAGCCAGGCGTGCATGGCAGCCTGCCTATAATTCCAAGGCATGGAAGGTAGAGATGGCTAGCTTCCAGCAAGCTGGCTAGCTTTGATAGCGGTATCAGGAAGCTCTGGGTTCAACTGAAAGACCCTGCCTCAATGTATACAGTGGAGAGTGATCAGGGAAGACTCCTGATAGCAACCTCAGGCCTCCGGTATGCCCACACATGTGAGAACATGCATGCACAAACTCATAAACATCACATGCACACATACCCATGCCAAAAAAGAGAGAAAAGGAGAAATTTAGGACTACGGAGATAGGGCTCTTGGTAAAATGCTTCTCTTGCTAGCATGAGGACCTGAGTTCAGTCCCCCAGAACCCATGTGAAAACAGCCTGGCATGGCACTTGGAATCCCAGCACTGGGAGGGTAGAGCCAGGTATATCTCTGGAGCCCACTGGCCAGACAGCCTACTCCACACAGCCTGTCCCAGGTCAAGATACCTCAAGAAACAAGGTAGATGGCAACTGAGGAATGACAGCCAAAGTTGTCCTTGGGCTTCTCCACATACCCCCACATCGGCGCAACTGCATACACAGGAACTCATACACACACACACTAAAACAGATGAGGACTATGTTATCTTTTATGAGCACTGTCCTTGAAACCTTTAAATAAAATCTGAACAAGATCATGATGCTCATATTTGTAATTGCCGTAGTTTAAGGTCAGCCTGAACTATATATTAAGTTCCAGACCAGCCTGAGCTACAAAGTGAGACCCTATCTGGAAAACAAAACAAAGAAACAAAATCGGGAGAGATCCTTCAGAAGAGCCCTGTGTTGACATGTCTAAGTGGTCTGATTAAGTCTTTTCCACCCTTGCCTTCCAGTTTTGGCCTTTAGGTACTTGGTGTAATCATGCCCAGACAAGCACAGTGCTTCATCCTGAGAGCTTTTGGGTGAAAACAGCCAACCAGATGGCAAAGCTAGGGATGATGTAGACTTCCTTCCACAGACCATCTTTCCACTTACTGCTTCCCCCCCCCTCTACATTTCCATCACATTGAAATAATTAATGACAAATAAGGAAAGAAAACTATAGAGAAAGTTCATGAAAGGGTTTTTTTTCCCCAATAATAACTTTGGCAGGTAATTTTTGCACGTATAGAGTGAGTCATTTTCTTATAACTGAGATCAGGGACTATATTCCTCCCATGAGAAAAAACACTTATATTGACGTGTTTATGCTTTGGAATAATAATATTTGTCCATGTGAAAATATGTGTGATTCATTTCTGCCATGCCATATGGTTTATTGCTATTCATAATCCAAACAGCAGCAGCTGTTGCAGAGTGAGTGTGAATTTTCGTGAAGTAAAAATGAACTAAGTATTGCATGTGCAGTTTCCACACTATCTCCATTTCCTCGCCAGAAACCTGCATGCTAGTCTTTTCCATTTACCCATTACGTTCTTCACTGATTTCTCAAAAGCTCATTCTTTTACTCTTTCTCTGTCTAGTCTCTACTCAAATTCTGCCTAGTCAAGAGACTCGTTCAATTCTACCCCCATTCAGCTGGTCGCCCTTCTACTCTGGGACCATGGGCATGTATTGTCCAAAACTGTTGGCAGAGGAAAGTCTCAGTTTGGGTTTTGTTAACTGATGACAGCTGCCAGAAAAATTACAGTGGATGTCCAACCTGGCTCGCTTCCGTGGCCTCCTCAGCGACGGGACTGCATTATATATTTGTGGTTAATCAGACACGTGGGGCATTGAGGCAGCCGGTGATTACCACCACCATCAAGCCCCAAGTCCACTTGGCAAGATTCTGATGTAATGGAAAATGTGGAGTAACATGTTTTCCAAGCCATTTAAATGTGGTTTGCTGAAACTGTTGAGGTTGAGGAGGAAGCAATTTGTAGAATAGGTGCTGGATGCTACTAAAGAAACAGCCACAGTCAAGGATATGAAACAGACCAGATGTATAGAGGAGAAATATGTCAAGACTTGTTTAAATCCCTACATAGTCATTCTGAGTCCCCCTAAAAGCTGGACGTTTGGGGAAAACAAAGCAGTCTTTATGCTGAGTCTACACATCACTATGGTAAATATTCAGACCATGACAAATAATCCTGACCAAATGCTTCAAAACTTATCCTCCAAATGAAAGTACTATATAAAATTGCTGTGATTTTCCATGTCTGATGGTTTAGTCCTAATGATAACCAGTATTAGGATGATGTAACACCACTTTCAATGTGTTTGGATATGTTATCAGTAACTGAATTTTTTCCAAGACCGTCAGGTGACCCAAATCAATGGACACTCGTGAGGCTGGGATATGATCCCTGTACTATAAGCTTTGTTCTGGTCTCCTCACAATAGGAGTCACTAATTTCCAACTTGTATCAGTCATCTTTCAATAGCCATTTGTCTTCTTCGGGTATTTGTTGGTTGGTCCTCTAAGTAGCTGCTGCTTTTATCACAAGTTATAATAGGGTGATTTTTCAATGTCACCCATCTCACTCGGCAACAGAAAAGCAAGCATAGGGACCCATAGGACAGGTCTGTACACTGGGCCTATAAGCACACTCTTTCCACATGGAATGGCACGGGCACTCTTTTCTGGCAGGACCTAGCAAGTGGTCTTGAAATTAGCTGCAACTTTCCCTGCCTGTGGGTTTCCCATCAAGAAACACTGCATACTTGTTTCATAAGCTGCCTTTCCCAAAAAAGAATATGTGAACGCATTCCCAAGTCATATTCTGTGTTTGAGAGTTTGTGTGTACATCATGTGTATCTGTGTGAATCTGTGTGTCTGGCTGCTTCTTATTTCTGTGTTTCTCACCATCATAAGTAATTTGCCAAGTAGGTAACTGTCTCTAGGTCCCTACGACGTAGGGATTAAATGGCACTAATACGTCTTCTTGATGGAAGATGCCTTAAATGCTGACATTTGCGTATTCTTGCTTCTCAGTCCCTAGAAAAACTTCACCCTGAATGTACAACCCTGGCTACTCCCTAACCAATCCTGACAGCAGGTGGTGATCACCTGAGCAGGATTAGCCCTGTTGTCCTCAGCCTGGTACCCTGGAATGAACCCTGGGCACCTGATTTGCCGACCTATAGATGATCTCATGCCACATACAGCTTGGGCAAAGGGTGATACTGCAGTTTCTGTACTCCACAGATACATCAACCCTTTCTGAAAACACATTCTGTAGTTTTTACCTTAAGTCACTGTTTCTCAAACTAAAGAATTTTGTGAACTACATTTACAATTTTTTTTTTTTTATTTTAGCGCCGAGACTCAAACCCAGAATGTCTCTCACGCATGCTAGACAACAGTTCACGACTGAGCTGCACCCCAGCCTAAACATTCTGGCCATATTCCATCAG
>NW_008341187.1:722580-761623 GCF_000622305.1 Nannospalax galili | reverse complement strand
AACAGCATTTCTACTTGTCAGACTGGATTCCCCTCAGGGTCATTCCCACTCTCACAATCCTGACTTGCCATTTCCCAATAGGGCAGTACTTCCCAGAAGTTCCAGTAGAGCCTCCTGTGCTAGTGGAAAGAACCCATCTCTACACGGGCCAACCCAGGACCTGCTCTTATCTATCCCCAAAGTGTGTTTGAAATGTGGCCAGTGTGACCGAAGACTAAATTGCTCTTTTCCTTTGGTTTTAAATCATTTGAATTTCAACTCCATCGTATGACTGGTAACTACGGGGCATCTTTACACACTCAGATTTTGACATATAACCAACCTTCCTAGTTTCTAGATCTACGTCCCAGGAATAGTGCAATGGCTCAGCAACTGAAGGCACTTGCTGCATAAGCCCGACAACCTAAATTCAATCTCCAGAACCTACGTAAAGGTAGAAGGAGACTACCAACTCCATAAAGTTGTTCTCTGATCTACATACACATATACACACTATGGTATACATACACACATATCTCTCTCTCTGTCTCTCTCTCATACATTTACACACTCAGATTTTGACATATAACCAACCTTCCTAGTTTCTAGATCTATGTCCCAGGAATAGTGCAATGGCTCAGCAACTGAAGGCACTTGCTGCACAAGCCTGACAACCTAAGTTCAATCTCCAGAACCTACGTAAAGGTAGAAGGAGACAACCAACTCCATAAAGTTGTTCTCTGATCTACATACATATACACACTATGGTATACATACACACATATCTCTCTCTCTCTGTCTCTCTCTCATACGCACACAATAATAATAAAATCAATCTCTATTCCAGAAATGATAGCACAAAAATTCTTTCCCTTTCCTTCAGATTTATCATGCCAGACAGCCAAGTCCATTAGAGAAATGGTGTTTAGTCACATCTTAGTACGAAAGGAGGCTCCGGAAGAAGGGAGACAGAAATAGAATGTGGGAACTGTGTCTACATTACAGGAACCCTAGAGAGGTGGGTAGGGTGGGGCAGAATGAAGAGGTCAAGTTATCAAATACAATTTCCTCTTGATTTCCTTTTATACGATTAATTTTTTTATTTTATGTGCATGAGTGTTTGTCTGCACATATGCATGTACACCCCATGTGTGCACTGCCTGTGAGGCCAGAAGAGGACTTTGGATCCCCTGGAACTGGAGTTATAGACAGTTGTTAGTTGTCATGTTGGTGCTGAGAACTGAACCTGGGTCCTCTGCAGGAGCAGTAGGCACTCTTAATCGCTGAGCCGTCTCTCCAGCCCTGCTCTTGTTTTTCAGTTGCACAACAATACTCAAAAATATAAACTATATTCATATCTTATTCCCCTATATACTTCTCTTTGTTCCACTTAAAATAGCTGTCGATCAGAGTCAAAGTTTCGGGTTTAGAGTAAACAGACTGCTCATGGTTTGTCATTAACCTGCTTAGCCCAGAAACTATTGCTTATGCTCACCCCGGACCTCAACTTTAGTGTTCAGTCTGTGACCCAACTGTGTTGAATTAGTTTCAGGAGAAACCCTGGCACTCTCTCATATGTATAGCAAAGCCCCAGGCTCCCTGGATGCATTTAAGGAAACCTTAAGGGTCACAGTAAAGGTGCTCACATCATCGTCACTGCAGCACACACCATAATAACAAGCAAGCCATTCCCCTCTGCCCCCAGCCCTGCTTCTTTATAGCTGAATCTCATTCTCTGTGGAATCCTCCTCTGGGAGATGCTGAGCTCAGAAACAAAGACCCTATCTGGAGCTCATGGAATAGGAGAGAAAACTGGTTATCTAGACCAATCATGGCATTCCACTCGCTAGTTTTACAAGAGGAACATGATCTAACATTGGTCTATTTGTCAGCTTTTCATTACTGTAACTAAACTGGAGGCAAGCTACTTAGTATATAGAAAATGGGTTTATTTTGACTCACAGTTCTGGAGGTACAGGAATTAAAGTGCTTATCTTTAGTGCTTGGGATCAAGCCCAGGTCATTATATATGCTAGATAAGTGTTCTACTACTAAACCTACAGTCCTAGCCCTAAAGGACATATCTGACTATGGTCTTCTTGCTGGTAGAGTTCCAAAGTAGCATGGAGCATCACATGATAAGAGAGAGGAAGCATGAATGTGTGTGTGTGTGTGTGTGTGTGTGTCCTGTACTTATAAAACCATCAGGATTCAACTGTAAGTATCACTGTGATGTTTCCACCCCCTTAATACTGTTAACAGTATTAATGACTTCAGTTTGGAGAAGGCATAGGGGCCCATATTCAAACCATAGCAACCAGCCAATATAATAGAAGAGGATTTACCAAAAAAAAAAAAATCCTCCTGAAAAAAAGAGACCAAGAAGGTTATCCTTCTTCCTCTGCTGGCACTGTGTGGTTGGCAGCTGGAGGAGAAACTGTCACAGGCACTTCTCATTGCTCAGGTAAAAGCCAGTGGGAAGGTGGGGAAAGGAGGGGTAGACAGGTAAGATGGGGCATTGACTTAACATCACTGTGGACCATAGCAGACAGCGGACCAGAAATAACCCTGAAGCAGTCTGGAATTCCTGTTTGTAAAACAATAAGTGGGTTAAGCCATTTTGAAAACATTGGGTCTTTTGTTAACAGTGGAAATCATCATTACTGATATAATGGTGATAAATTGTGACATTCTTATTGCCTTGGATTTGACTTACACATTCCCTCCTCCAGAAAAACAAAGAGGGAGTAATTTTAGCTTTTCCTGGCTTTGTAGACTACAGAAATTGTCTTTTCTGGCACCATTTATTATTAGATTCCTGGACTGCATCACCGCATAAATCACTACCAAGCATGCTTTCGTGGTACTGGGGACTGAATCCAGAGCCTTGACTATTTAGGAAAGCACTCTACCACTAAGCTACATCCTCAGCCCCTTTGGACTTATTTGATACAGGGTCTTGCTAAGTCACCCAGGCAGGCCTTGAACTTTCAGTCCTCCTGCCTCAGCTTCCTGAGTATCTGAGTTTACAGATGTGGGACCCTATACGTGTTGGTTTTCCCTTCATTTACAACATGGTAGTAAAGGGCTGAAGGGCTGAGGATGCAGCTCAGTTGGAAGAGCGCTTACCTAACATGCACAAAGCCCTGGGTTTGATTCCCAGAACTGCATAAAATCAGGCATGATGGCACATGACTATAATCCCAGTACTGGGAAGGTAGAAACAAGATCAGAACATCAAGGTCATCCTTGGCTGAATAGAGAGTTCAAGGCCAGCCTGGGCTATGTGAAACCTGTCTCCAAAAAGGTAATCTTTTCAAATAGCAGAGGCTGTAACTCAGTGGTAGAGCCCTTGCCTCACATGCAAGAGTTGCTAGGTTCAATCCTCTATGCTGCCGAAATTATAGCAATAAATACTAAAAATAAAATAAAGGATTGGAATAGATGCATCTTTTCTACTACATGGAAACTGACAACACAGGTGACAAATAAAAACTAATTGCTAGGGGCTGGAGACATGGCTCAGCGGTTAAGAACACTGACTGTTCTTGCAGAAGACCCAGGTTCAAATCCCAGCACCCACATGGCAGCTAACAGCTGTCCATAACTCCAGTTCCAGGGGATCTGACAGCCTCTTCTGTCTTCTGCAGGCATTGCACAACACAGGTACACTTGTCTACATGCAGGCAATACATGCATACACTTAAAAATAAGGAAAAAAACTAATTTCTAAATAGAAAATTATAAATAGTAATGATATGATCTGGCCATTTGCCATACGATTTTTGTTACAAACATAAAACAGTTTTACTTGCATTTTTAAAGAAAGAAGCCTTTCAACTGAGCATGGAGTACTGAAACTTTTTAAAGGGCACAATTCTATTTCCATCATGAAGAAGGTAGACATGATTTTGCCCCAAAGCAGAAGCCCTTCAGGGAGTCTGCTTTCACTAATGTGTATGTTGATACACATGCATGTTCCCCATTAATACTAATAGAAACTAATGCAGATGTATACATCACCTGAATTTTGATTTGCTGTGAATCAGATGTCAGATGATTCAAGATGAACTCACAAGGTACATTTGTCTCTGGAAGCTATTCCTTAATATGCCTTCATCTCACAGGCAAATTCCTCTCCTGTGACTGAAATATTAATGAGAGGCTGTGGTTTCTTGCTCCAAACACACACACACACACACACACACACACACACACACACACACACACTCACACACCAGAAGAGAGATACCAGATACATCTGAATAACTGAGTTCTTCTGTCCAGGAAAATTTAAGCTTATGTGAAATGAAAAGAAAATGGACAGAAACTGAGACCTGAGAGTTCCCTTGCTTTCCTCTAAGTTAAGTGTGCAGTTACTCCTGAATCCTGGAAGGAGTGCTGGGTCCCACAGGCTAAGTGTGAGGACTTTCCATGTCCTTTCTCCCCACCTTGCAATCACCCATTATCAGTGTTTGTTGAGCACCTTACCTTCCCATGCCGAAGGCCTCCAGCAGCCTTTTGAAAATTTCAGTTTTATTATTTATGTGTACGAGTGCATTGCTTGCCGTCTCACTGGTCCAGTGAGATGTACATAAGTGCACCCATGTCTTTGTTTTTATTCTCCATAGGCAAAAAAGTAAGATGTAAGATGAACACACACACACACACATTTTCACAGAGAGAGAGAGAGAGAGAGAGAGAGAGAGAGAGAGTTGTGTTTCTTTCAGAGATAGCAAAAACGAGTATCCGACAGAAAGGAGAATGAAGATCCCCTGCAAAAATCAATGTAAGGGCTAGGGAGAGGACCCAGTGGGGAAAACTGCTTGCAGGTGTGTGTACACAAGTAAACACATCAAGAACAACCTACATAATACTCATGTACTGTTAGAGCACATGTTGAAGTCGTGGAAATTTAGCACTAAAAGGATGCATTGTATGGACCAGTGAGATGGCTCTACAGGTAAAGGCACTTGCTGCATAAGCCTGACGGCCTGGATAAAATAGCCAGAACCCATGTAAAAGTGAAAGGAGAGAACCAACTCCACAGTTGTCCTCTGACCTCCACACATGTGCCATAGCATGCACACCCACATACAAATGTCATACACACATACAATAGTAAATACATTAATTTACAACTTTTGGAGACTGGGTCTCTCTGTAGCCCTGGCTGGCCTGGAACTTAGTATATAGACCATCCCAGGCTGGCCTCCATCTCAGAGATCTGCCTGTCTCCTAAGTGCTGGGATTAAAGACATGTGCCATCACACCCAGCAATGAATAAAATTTTGAACATAGGCCCCATTGCTGTGTATGGTGATAATGTTCCATCCACGCTCTGCAGCTTGTCACCCTGGTCAAGTCTCTACCTGGTGTGCCTTTTGTGGATAAAGAAAACAGGCTAATTAGAGATGCTGTACAAACAATATCAGTGCTTTCTACCTTAACAAGTGAGAAGTCACTTGGTTTCTATTGCGAGACATTAGGGGAATAATTCAAGATGGACCTGTTGGATAGGCTTTTAAATCCAACAGGTCTTCATTCCCAAAATCTATGTGAATGAAGCCATCAGTAAATCTTGGGGTCTGCAAAACCTTTCAGAGTTAGTTTGGTTATTACTATCTGCTTGAATTCAAGGGACTATTACAATTAAATTAAGCTCTCACAGATAACAGCTGAGGACTAAAAGATATTCATTTAAAATAGATTTTCAAATTTTACTCTAAATTGAGACTTTGCAATGTAAATTTTCATACTACTTATTAGGATAAATTATTCTATAAAGTTAAAAGTTCCAGCTAAAAATGTAACTCAGTTGGTAGAGTGCTTATCTAACATACACAAAGCCCTGGAATCCAATAGAAGGATGCCTTTGGATGCTCTCGTCAAGAAATTCCAATGGACTCTGATATGAACATTCAAACTTTTGCCCTGTTCTAACATTTTTTCTGGTTCCTTGTCTAGAACTTGTAATGCTAACTACTCTTGCCGTTACTTCTCCTTCACATCTCCCAGGCACCAGTCAAGGACTGCAATTTGGGAGTCTTTTAGATAGACCCACTGAAGGGGTACCCCAGTTGCCTCACCCTGCATCCCTGTTCAGCATGAGAGAAGCCAAAATGGTATGTGTCCTGATTCCCTATCGGCAATTTGGGTAACTTCTTCAGAGGATGGTGTGATAAGAATAGGAGGTAGGAATTGGCTAAGCAGTTAGGGTAAAAAGACCCCAAATAAAAGTAGCCAGTTTCTTGGCTAAAAGTCAAAACGTCCTCAGGCCTCTTAGCAACATGCTCTGTTCCAAAGGCCAAAAACGTCAAAAGTATTTGGGAGCTCTTATCAAATCCCTAAAAGATTTTAAGGTTACCTCTTCAGAGGGTGGAATGTTAGAGTAGCAAAAATCCCCATTAAAAAATAAATTAAATAAACTTCACTCACCCAGGGCTCAGGGACCATCAAGGAAGAGGGAATGGAAAGAGTAAGAGCCAGGAAGGAGGGGAAGACCATATGGAAACAGAGTCCTACAAGCTCCTGGGACTCTGTTCATATGATTCTATGGCAATGGTGTCAGCATACACAAGTCTCATGCAAACTCAGGCAGTCAAACACCCTGAATAGAACTGGGGAAATGAACTGCAGACCCCAATCTTAGCTGAAAAAACATTAGCAACTGATTACTGCTAGGTTAGGAAGAAATGATCTTCCTAAAATAAGAGACTCTAGATAGGCTGACTAGACCTCAGTGTATGGACTTGCACTGGGGAACATCTGGGGACACAGACTTGGGCCTTAATGCAAATAACAGAGTGGGGGGGTTCCAGTGGGGGGGTATGGGAGCCAGTGGGGACGGGGGTATAAAGATGGTTGAGATTGTTTGAGATATTCTGTATAAAATACACAAAAATTCAATAAAAACATATTTTTTTAAAAAGCCCTGGGTTCAATTCCAGCACAGTGTAAACCTGGTATGGTAGTGCACACCTGTAATCCCAGCACTCAGGAAGTAAAGACAGGACAATCATAAGTTCAAGACCATTTTCAGCTATATAGGGAGTTGGATACCAGCCCGGGTTATGTGAGACACCCCCCACCCCAGCCAAAAAAAAAAATTAAAGTTCATTGAAATAGAAAAGAGTATTGAGTATAAAGCTTGGAACAATCTAATTCTATTATCCACATCTGAGAAAAATAATAGGTTGATTTGGAATTTGGAAGCACCTTCATCATGATAAGAGGTCATCAAATTTTAGACATGGTTATTAGAAGATGAAGGTGTGCTACCAAGCTCAGAAAGAACTGTACATTCTACATTCATCTGATGGTTTATTAGCCTTCTGCTGCAACCCACCCTGTGCTAGAAATAAATGCACAGCGAGAAAAAAATGTCCCAATCTTTAGAGGTCCCCCACATGGCCTAAGAATGGCTTTTAGAAAGACCCTATGTGCATATTTATTGGGCCGCGTCACGGGCTATCCCACATAGTCCTAAGCACAGATAGACCTAGACCCATTTTATAGATAAGGCCCAGAAAATTTCAAGTAACTAGCCTGAGGCTATGATACATGGGGAAAAAATCTAAAAGTCATGTCTCTTGCTTTTTCCACCGGGCCAGTATTATCCTGGAGATCTCCATGATGGTATAACGTGCATGTGGCCATCCACAGCCCCCATCTGTTGTGACTGCTGCCATACCACTGCAACAGCCTGCTCGGCTGTCATGTTGATGTTGTAGCCCACATTCCTTATTGGAGGCAGTCTGGAATTAGGAAAAGTAGCCAGGAGTGCTGTCTTCAAGTGACTTTGCTACGTCACTGTCAGCTGCTGGGAAGTAGCTCTTGGGCACACCTGAATGGGGCTGAGGAATGCTCCCTCTCATCTCCAGGGAAGAATGTTCTTCTAACCAGTCAACCAACCACACCATTAGGAATAGCTTTGATAGTCTGGAACATATCTCAAGAGGTACAATTGCCCCTGCTTACAGAGAGGCTGTGGCAAGGAATTGGGAATTTAGGAAAAAGCGAAGAAAAGAAAAGATCTTCTTTGCCCAGCACCTCAGCAGGAGAAGGCCACTAGCCACCAGGCCTGGCAAAACCAAGAATGAACTTGAAGGTGAGAGGCATACCCAGGTGGTAGGTCCAGTCAGGGGGGCAGGATGGCTCAGCTACCATGGGAGGCGATTGTGGGGACAGGCCAGGACTCAGTACTGGCAAAGGATTAGACTTGTGGGGAGGGGGATGACGTGAGGCTTCCACTAGTAGTTGTGGAGAAAAAAGTAGGTCTGCAGTTGCTTATCATCAATCCAAAGAGTCTGAGACATGGGAAACTAAACATTTTGGGTGGCAAACTGGAGCTGATTGATGTATTGTTCTCTGTAGGCTTGACGCATTCCTCTCCCTGTGAATATTTATACAGTTTTCTTTAAAAATATTTAGAAATTTGATTATGGATGATGATAGTAGTAGTAAATACAGTAAATTTAAAATTATGTATGTGTATGCTTATATATGTGTGTTCATAGGTCGCAAAACTGAGAAAGGGGTCATGAGGAGTAAGGAAGATTCTAGGGGAGGTGGAAAAACAGAATGATACATGTAAAAGTAAAACAGAAAGGGAGTCTACCAAGGAAGACAGTTAAGTGGGGAAGGGAGTGTGGTGTGGAGGGGACTGAGGTGGCAGGGGACTGAGGTAGAGGAGGGGAGTGAGGTGGAGGAAGGGATTCAGGTAGGGAGGCAAGTGGAGGAAGGAGACAACTGGAATCAAAGTTATAATGGCACATCCATATGAAGATGCCATGTTGAAACCCATTATTACTTTGTGTGCTAATTTCAGAAATTAAATAGAAATCTTAAAATATGGAAACATATGTATACAGAATAAATCTATTATTGCTGTATTTATGAAACCACAAAGTCTGGATTTCCAAGCACATCCGACCCCAAGGTTTCAGACAGAAGACTGTGCCTGCACACACATCCCGATTTCCTCATCTCACCCTCAAGACTCTTCAGAGGCAGGAATGATCTTCCTCGTTGTTCCTAGACATACTGAATTTAAAAATACTTTTGGTCTTTTTGAGACAGGGTCTCCTGTAGCCCCAGCTGGCCTGTAACTCACTATATAGACCAGGCTGGCCTCGATCTTGAGGAGATCCACCTGCCGTGCCAGGATTAAAGGCGTGTACCACTTTGAGAGCTTGTTTGGAGGTTCTAGCAGGGGAGCACAGCTACTCGTATACCCTTGACCGAAGACCGGTCCTGCTCTATTGGGGAAGGTCGTCCTCTTAGACTGAGCACACAGCTTTGGGAGGGATGTAGGTAGAGCATTGAGGGAGGAAGGGGACACCTGCCTAGCCAGCCTAATCAGCCACATCAACAATACTTTTGGTCTTTTTGAGACAGGGTCTCCTGTAGCCCCAGCTGGCCTGTAACTCACTATATAGACCAGGCTGGCCTCGATCTTGAGGAGATCCACCTGCCGTGCCAGGATTAAAGGAGTGTACCACTTTGAGAGCTTGTTTGGAGGTTCTAGCAGGGGAGCACAGCTACTCGTATACCCTTGACCGAAGACCGGTCCTGCTCTATTGGGGAAGGTCGTCCTCTTAGACTGAGCACACAGCTTTGGGAGGGATGTAGGTAGAGCATTGAGGGAGGAAGGGGACACCTGCCTAGCCAGCCTAATCAGCCACATCAACCCTGGTGATCAATGGGATGACAGATGTTGCAGCCAGATCTCCCTCACATCCAGGCATGTACCATTTTGAAACAAAAATGTTCCCAGTGTTTTACAGACTATAATATTCCTGATATTCCTGGTATCAAGTAAATAAAAAAAAAAAAAAGAAGAAGTGCCTTTGTGGTCTGGCACCTGCTAAGACCAAGAAACACTGTATGTGGTGAGGTTGACTGACAATGAAGGTACTAGTAAGTGTTGAGAGAAGAGCCAAAATCCTAACAATTCCTGAACATATTTCATGGTAAACTATTACTAGTTACTGTACATGAAATGAGAAGACCAAAATGCTTCCTGTGTTTTTATTACATTCTATATCTGGCCAAGTAATTTTTTACATTTTTATTTGTGTGTGTGTGTGTGTGTGTGTGTGTGTGTGTGTGTGTGTGGGTGGGTGCACAGGTGCCATGACGTGTGTATGGAGGTCAGAGAGCAACTTAATGAAGTTAGTTCTCTCCATCATGTAGATCCTGGGGCTCAAATTCAGGTCATCAGGCTTGGTAGCAAGCTCCCTTATCCACAGCTCTGTCACAGGTCCCAAGCAAAATAATTTTAAAGAAAACTTTTATATTACAGTACCTTTGGTGGGGAGGCACTTTGCTTTTTAGCATTTATTATGCATAATAATGCTTTTAAATATATTTCCTTCCATACATGTATGTAATGTATTTTTATCATACTCATATATGCACACATATTCCCCATTACCCTCTCCTGTTCCATCTGCCTGATTTTCCTTTAAGAGGCAGGATCATTTTACAGGTGGAAAGGAGAAACATGAATGAGGGAGTTAACTTGGCCAAGGTCATAGAACCTGCAGAAAGTAATACTGTGAAACTCCAATATGTACAGCAGGTTCCTCGGCCTGTGCCATCAATGTACCCATGGGCACTGCACAACAGTAAGCAGTGGCCCTGGGGAGGAACTCGGGTGCTTCTGAAGGACGCCTCTGGTCCTCCATGCCTTTCTTCTCCAGCTCATGCCCTCCTGTGTCTCCCCACGGCTGTTTTAGTTATCCTTTCTTAAAAATACTTTTTATTCATTATTTTTTATGCATATGAGTCTGCTGTCTGCATGTAGGTAAGTGCACCCATCCAAAGAGGGCATCAGATCCCCTGGAACTGGAGTTATGGACGGTTGTCAGTTGCTATGTGGGTACTGGGAATTGAACCCAAGACCTCTGCAAGAGAAGTCAGTGCTCTTAACTGATGAGGCATATTTCCAGCCCTAGTTTTTCTTTTCTTAAAAAAAACTTGCTGACCTATAGCCTCCAGTCATCATAAAGTGCCAGAAATGCTGGGTTAGAGTGTAATAGGATTTCCTTGGAACTCAAAGGTCCTTCAAAGACATCAGATGATCTGTAGTTTAGACCCCTGAAGGAATCTCAGAGTTGTCTGTGGCTCTTCTGAGAGCAATGAAGTTTCTCCACACCATAGCTCCTGCACAAGCCCACAGTTGAGTTCAGCATTCTGTGGCAGGGCATTCTGCTCACAGATCCCAGATGAGACTCTCTGTTCTCAGCTTTTAGAGGATAACTACATTTTCCAAGACAAAATTAATAGCAAAGTTCAACTTTCAAGAGTCAAGTTCATTTCAATTAATATAATTCAATGATTCAATTTAGAGATAATTACTACAGAAGCCCAGAATACCTGGCCGAAGGGGGGGGGACAGTATTCATGTGTGTATTAGTATTGAGAGAAGATGGAAAAAAGGTGATTATTCTATCTTCTCAAAAATACTTAAGCACTGTTCTACTGCTGTTATGGCCAACCAGCTAGTCAATCCTGAAAGCAGGGATTACATTACAAGTTGTGTTTACTCCCAGGATCTTATAATTATCTTTTGTCTGTGTGTGTTTGAAACTTCAGATTTTCTCCGCAGATCCCCTTTCATCATCTGCAATACTAAAACTTGTAAGCTACTGTCAAGGCCCAGCCATAAAGAACCTCCAGCTGGCATCTTAACTATCTAGTTTATTTCCCCCCTTGCTCTTTTGATTTACTCGGGTTGTAAGCCATTATTTTCGAAAACTAAATGTTTCCTAGTCTTTTATATCTCTGGTTTGATCATTGTGATAACCTGCTCCCAAGAGTACAAAGCCAAAACATGATGAATAGAAAAAGTGTGCTCATCATTAGCCAGTGTGGAAAACAAGCCCTTCTCAGAAATTCAGAAAGTTGATGGTGACAGATTCTGTTTTTTACATGGTTACCTTTGTGACAGCTCTGTCACTCCACACCAAGAGCAATATACTCCGGCTGGTTCTTTCTCTGACAGGGGTATCCGTGGCTCATGACACTGGGCGGAGATGTTTCTGGTGTGTATGCTTGGTGATTGATGGAAACTGATGGTGCACGCATTTTGAATATGAAGCTCAAAACAGGCATTTTCATACAACGTGTGTGCACATCCCTTCTCTTCCCCATGTTAATATATAAAAATTAAGCAGTAAGTTTAACAAAAATAGTTACATTCTTGGACTTTGGAGTCCATCCAACCTGGATTCAGATCTTGAATTCACCACTTATCAGCTTCGTGACTGTAGATAAGTTACTTCATCTTTCTGGCGTCTTTCTCTGTGATTAAACAGTCTACTCCAAAGAGGAGTTCTGATGATTAATTGAGGTAAAGCAAATAACACTTTTAGCATTTTGGCTAGTTCAAATACGCTTGCTGTTGTGAACATCATCTCTCAAGAAGATAATGACTTCCCAGCTCTATTCTCCCACAAGATCCACCTTCAGCAATATTGGGACATAACTCAACCAAATCCCAAGGTATGTCAAGATGCATATTTTGGATTTTTCTCATCTCTGAAGTACCAGAGAATAAGCACCTAGAAAAGAGGATCAACACTCCTATGACCAGGGTGCTTGTCCCCACAGGTAAGATTCAAGCCTCCATTATGAATGGCACTTTCTTGGCACTCTACAGCCACCTACAGGCTCCATGTGTCTCCACTGAACAGGAAGACAAAGAATACAACTGCTGTTGCACTGCCTACATGCCAAGGCTTGTCTGTCTCCTGCCCTGGTCCTGATCATCACCAATAGACATAAAGTAGATTGGCTCCACAACAAACCATTTCAGAGAGTTGGGTGGGTCCAGAGATACCTGGTTCCTCTCAAATTCTGCCATGCTGTTTGCTGCTCTGAGGAGAATTGAACTGAAGATCCTGAGCGGCTCTGGCAGCAACAGGGCAGGCCGCCTGTGAAAAGGGCTGCTGGCCTGCCTGATGCTTCTGTCAGCTTTAAGTCACTCTGAGAATAAAACCCCATCTCACTTCAACCGAAATCCAGTAAAACTGGAAGAAAATTGCCCTCTTTGGAAAGCAGTAGGAAATCCAGTCGATACTTTTCCTGGTTTGGCCAGTGTATGCAAATCTTGGTTTCTTAAGAAATTCATAAAATCTCAAAATAGGCATCACGCTAAGTCAGAGGTTCTAGAAGAGAACAGGTTGATGGGTCTATTTTAAATCAGGGTAAATGGATCATTGGCAGCTTGACTCAGCAAAAGCTCAATGCTGAGGTTGGGGACATAGCTCACTGGTAAAGGGCTTGCCTAGCAAGGATGAGACACTAGGTTCAATCCAGAGAACAAGATAAAAACCCAACACAGGATTCTTACATTTTGGTATGAGCTCTGGAGAGGAGAGGGTGGTCTCGAGGAAGACACAGAGGGAATTGTAGTAGATTAAAAGCATTTAATAATGAGATTCTCAGTAACATCCTGGTTCTGGGTTTTTGTTTGCTTTGTTTAGGGGGAGTTGTGTTTGTTGGTTTGTTTGAACCAGGGTCTCACTCTCACTCTGTAACCCAGGCTACCCCCAAACTCTTAATTCTTCTGCTTCAGCTTCCATGTGCCAGATTACAGACGCGTGCCACTGAGTCAGGCAGAAAGCGACAGGTCAATGGTCATCTTATTACTCATGATAAATTTTGATTATATTCCAGTGTATCTGTCTGTAGATTTGAAGTTCAAATATAAAAACCTGCCTTTTCCATAGCACAAAAATTTTGGTATGGTATCTAGTGGGCAAAACGCACAGAAAATACATAATTAAAAAGAATTTTCCTGGTAGATCTACAACCAGTAATGCTACTAATGTGTAACTGTAGATAATAACTTTCCAGAACAGATGACATGGCAGAATTTGTAGCATTAACTTTCCACATCTACTTTTACCACTTTTTCGTTTTCTTTTCTCTTACCATTTTGTTTTCTTTTGAAAAAAAATGCCCAGATTCTTGTTTACTTGCCCTTCTGTACTTCCATGTGCTTGTGCAGATTAGGGTTTTAGTATTTCTTCATCTTGTGGCTACAGAGGAAAATAACCAATGAAGTATATTGGATTACTTATAGTGACAAGTGATATTGTTATTATAAAACCAGGAACCAAAACAGAAAAATAATGGGCTGGAGTCAGGACATGTGACTTCCAATTCATGTGCCTCCAGGAAGCTCACGGGTGTCTTGGGGCATTCCTGAGGGGGCTACTTAGGTCCACTTCAGTCCTGGAGGCAGGGGCCCACAGTCCAGGGCAGGAGGTCAAGACACCTGCCCCAGAGCCAGCTCCAGAGTCCATTCTAGAAGGTACCCTGTCTCCACAGTACATTTCCTCTCTTCCTAGCTTGGCTCTCCATGTTTCTGATTCCTCTCTCTTATGAAGATACCAATGAATTCCCTCAGAGGATGGTTAAATAAGACAGCATAGAGAATTAAGTGAAGTCTTGTGTTGCAAAGTACATCTGTGGTACCCACCAAGAAGACACATATATTGTGTTTTATATTACACAGCTCATTTAATACTAAAGAGCAACTTACAGAAAGTCTAGATAGAAACTATTATGCCACTTTGAGCATGTTACTTAACCTCTCTGTGCCTTGTTCATAAAAACATGATAATGAATATCCACAGCATAGAACTTTCTAAATCTAAATATGAGGCCAGCGAGATGGCTCAGTGAGTAAAGGCATTTGGAGCCAAGCCTGATAACCTGATTCCATCCTCAGAACCCACAAAGTAGGAGAGAACCAACTCCTTTGGCGCACGCGCACATACACACACACACACACACACACACACACACACACACACACACAAATAAACGCAATTTTAAAATCTAGCTAAGAATAATATTATTCGGCAAGTGTTGAGGGCTTACCTTATTATCATTTTTCATCATCACACAGAAGCACATGATTTAAAAAAAAAAAAAAAGAACATCGTCTGAGATCAGACAGCCAGCATGTGCTGGAGGATCCAAATGCAGATCCACGGAATCCAAGGTCTGACAGCCCTTGGGTCTGGTTTGTGGTGAGCCTGTCTCTCTCAAAAACCACTCAGCAGGCCCAGTGTGCTTAGATACCTCCAGGGAGCCCTGAGGACATTCAAGGAGGCTCAGGGGCACTCACAGCTCAGAAAGCCTCTGTTCCCAGGCCACCCCGCACCCCCAGGCCCTCATTTGCAAGGCAGATTCAGGGCTGAGCGTAGCTACACTGTCAAGAGGCCACTGCATGCACTCTGCTGAAAAGTCAAGCACTTTTAAAAACATCTGCTTGAAATTGTGTGCCCTGATTGAGATGAAAAACAAACTCAGCTGCCAAGCAACAGTGGAAGGAGGAAGAGGGCAAAAGAACCAGTGAGAACCAGCCAGTTAGCACATGACTGCAGATGGTCCCAGTGAGTCCAGGCCCAAGAAAGTAACTTCAGGAAAGCACACAGTTCTGCCAAGTTACTTTGTGTTTCCATATGGAAAATATAAAACCGTTCCTTTCACTATCTGTTCATTCACATAAACCTATAGGCTGAGTGCTTAGTGGGAAATTCCTTTAAATTGCTGCTTCTACCTCAACATGACCCTCCCCATCATCTGAAAGGGTGGGTATCTGCTTTTTGTAGCCAAAAGTTCTGTTCTCACTTCCCTGGCATGGCAGTCTGAGCTCTTGGAAGACAGCTTCTGTTCCTGCCCAGCACCTTTATCAGGACAGAAAACAGACCCAGTCTACAAGGAATTTGGAAGGAGTTCTGCCCCATACTTACCAGTTCACACAGAGGGTGGGAGGCAGAACAGGGTTGAAATCCAGGCAGCTTGGAGTCCTTGCTGCCCTGGCAGCCTCTTCAAGTTCTCCATGATGAATTTCACCTTATCTGACCATAACGAGTGTGCTTGCCTCCAAAAACACTTGTTTATCTTTTCCTTCTGGGCCCTACACTTTTATTAACTTGGCAACATCTCCCCCTCCAACCCAAAATGAACATGTCTTAAAACCCAGGGCTTAAAGCTGCGTTCTTGTGGAGGGTGTAGCTATGGTGGAAAGGCATTGAAGGGATTCTATAGAGGAAGCCGGGTCATAGGAAGCTTGACAAGCCAGTCTTGGTTCTGGTTACGGGGAGAAGAGACTTAGGAAACAGACAGCCCAGGACACATTTAATCTTACCCAGTTCCTTTAGCCCAGTTTTTCCTTCTATTCTAACCCCTATATTCGATTAATCACTAATCACCCTTACTTTGTAGAAATCCCATGAGCCTCTTTCTCTCTACTTTCAGTTCTGATAATTTTGTGCCCCAATTTTTACAATAACCTTGCTGATCTTCTTGCTTTTACTGCTGTTTTCTCATGCACCCTGTACACCAGACTCAGATCATTTTTCTCTCTGCTTGTGTGTTTTCTGAACACCATGTTGCCATATGATCCAAGCTCTTTATCCACAAACTTTTGTGCCTCTATGATCTGATCTCTATTCTCTGCTCCAAACAAAGGAGTCCTGCCCCAGTCCTTTAAAATGATTTGTGATTCTCACCTGCTAGGTTAAGCAAGATGGGCCCTTCATTTAAGATACCCTGCTGTGACTTAGCAGTCCCTCCTCCTGGGGAGAACTGGCACAGCCAAGCACTGTGCTAACCTGGAGTCCACATCCTCTACTCTAGCCTGGCTCTTGAACTCCAGAGCCAGCATTCCATACCCCAGTGGCCCAAGTGCAACTTTCTTGGCCTGCGTGGTGGGAACATGAGCTTAGAGTTGCAAACTTGGAGGTTCACACATGTGCATAGGAGGCTCCTTACAGTACAAAGTGAGCTGTCCATTGGAAGGGAAGAGGGCATGCCTTACTCTACAGCCTGCTTCTTTTCTACCACTCTGCCAAGTTCCAGAGTACTGAGACATGTACAGAGTCCAAATCAGAGCCCAGTGCTACAAAGTAGTTATAAGTGAAATGGCAGAACATATATTAACAGTTTATTAGCCCACTTTGCAACTTCAAAATAGAACATACTTTACTGAATAGTCTATAGTTTAACTTCTGACTTTAAAACACTAAGCAGGAAGCATGTGGGTTCCATTTGCATTCTTTTTTTTTTCTTTATGTGTATGCATGTATTGCCTGCATGTAGGTAAGTGCACCCATGTCATGCAATGCCCCCAGAGGACAGAAGAGGCTGTCGGATCCCCTAGAACTGGAGTTATGGATAGTTGTTAGCTGCCATGTGGATTCTTGCCCCAGGCTTGCAAATGTTAGGGGCTTGCCTTCCTGGCCTTCCCATCTACACTCATAATTTTGCCATCTTTTAAATTATACATCAAGTCTCAATTTTACCATAAAGCATTCCCTGACCACATCAGCTGGATTATTATCTCCCCTTCCTTCCTTCCTTCGCAGACCAGTTTAATGACTCACCAAGTCCCAGGTACTATACTGGCAACAAAAATACAGATACGGACCAGTGATAAGGCTTAGCAGGCAAAGACCTCTGCCACCAAAACTGATGACCTGAGTTCAAACCCCAAGACTCACTTAATGGAAGAAGACCAAGTCTAAAATCCTCTGACTTACACTTGTATATGTGCACATGTGTACACACACACACATGCACACACACACGCACACACAATCACACACACAATAAATGTAACTTAAAAATTAAAGAAACTCTGGCCAAGTGTGGCAGTGCACACCTTTAATACCAGAACTTGGGAGGCATAGGCATGTGGATCTTTGTGAGATCAAAGCCAGAGCCAGCCTGGTCTATATAGTGAGTTCCAGGTTAGCTGGAGCTATAAGGAGACCCTGTCTCAAAAACAAACAGGGGGTTGGGGATTTAGCTCAATGGTAAAGTGTTTGCCTGGGAAGCGCAAGTCCCTAGGCTTGGTCCTCAGCTCCAAAACAAACAAACAAGCAATCAAAAACCTCTGATGAGAGCTATGCATGGAGGTGCATGCTTGTAATCTCAGCATGCAAGAGGCAGAGGAAGGAACACCGTGAGTTCCAGGCCAGCCTGGGCTATGTTAGAAGACTTTGAAAAAAATCTCGTCCTTCCTTCCACTGCAACTAAGATAAAGACTTCATCATCACCTCGCCCCCATTGGCCTCTCCAGCCCACCTCCTGGTATTGTCCCTGTCACTCTCTTTCAGGGAGCAAAACCTGGCCTTGTTTCTCTCTGCTCCTCAATCATTTTCAGCGTCTTTGAACCATTTCAGGGGTCTTTGAACTCATCATTCTCAGTACCAGGAAACTTCTCCCACCACAATTATCATGTGACCCCATCTGTCTTGTCAGTTCATGTATGCCCCTTCCAGAAAGACCTACCCCACTTTCCCTGACTAAAGTACTTCCAAGTCACTTGTTATACCATTACCCAATTTAATTCTATTGTGTGTATGTGTGTGTGTTGTTTGTATTTTTCTTGACTGCTACCTTTATAGAATTATATTCTTTAAGAGAATAAAAACTATTTTGTTCATGTCTCCCTGGTGCCTAGAATAGTGACAAAGATGTAGTTGGTGCTTTATAGATATAGGATGGATGGATGGATGGATGGATGGATGGATGGATGGATGGAAGGATGGATGGATGGATGGATGGATGGATGGATGGATGGATGGATCGATGGAAGGATGGAAAAATGGATGGATGGATGGAAAGATGGATGGATGGATGGATGGATGGATGGTTGGATGGATGGAAAGATGGATGGATGGATGGATGGAAAGATGGATGGATGGATGGATGGATGGATGGATGGATGGATGGAAAGATGGATGGATGGATGGATCGATGGAAGGATGGAAAGATGGATGGATGGATGGATGGAAAGATGGATGGATGGATGGATGGATGGATGGATGGTTGGATGGATGGGTGAATAGATAAATGATGGATGGATTAGTAGGTGAGTAAATGATAGATGGATGAGTGGTTAAGTGGATGGGTGATCTAAAGAGAGGAGTGTGCAGTGTTGAAGAAACCATACAGAGGAACCAAACATTACTAGGGAAAAGTTTGTTGACTACGCTAAGGTTTGGAGGAAGGGTTGGCAAGACACAGAGAAATAAACAGGGTTATCAGCAATAAAGCTGACAGTACAGTACGCTACCTAAAGAGTTTAGGTTTTAGTCTGAGAATATGAAGAAGCCTCCAAAGGGACTGAGAAGTGCCCGATCATATTTACATTTTGGAGCAATGGTGTTGGGTAGCAGCATGAGCAGGCACTAGAGAAAGAAAGATGGAGGCAGAGATTCAATGAGGATAGAGCTTAGCAGACAGAAGAAGCAAAGGGAGTATAACCAGAAAACCTGCAGTTGAAGGCCCCCCCCCCATGCATCACCAGAGTGAAAAATAAGGTTAAGAGGGCACCTGTGTGAAAGAGGGAGAAAGGGAGGCAGAGCTGTTTTGGATGGCTGCCAGTTTTCAGATTAGAGCGACCTTTCCTACCCCAGATCCCCTGGGGACTTCCATGGTATAGAGTGAGTTCACTTTCCTTCTAGCTTTCTGGAATGGTTCTAGATAGATGGCACTATATGGAGTGAGGATGGAGAAAATGTTCGTGAGGCCTTCCTTTGAGAAGCAGGCAGATAACAGTAGAACTGGAACGGACACAGAAGCATTTTGGGGAAAGGTAATGAGTTCAGATTTAAAACTATAAAGTGTGAGGTGAGGAGTGAGCAGTGAAGAGAGAAAAAAACACATAGGGATTACTTGACACCAGGGGCATAAACGAGGTGCCCAGAGACAGGATAAGCAAAGGACAGACCCCTAGTGAACTTTGTTATTTAAAACTCCCCTTAAAGCTGCAGGTTAAAAGGTTGACTGCATGAAGGGTCGAGGAATGAAACATAAAATAAGGCAGAAGTTTGCTGAGAATTCACACTGCCTGCTGTAGGCTATTGAAAAAGCCAAAGCACTTTCAAAAAAAGAAGGAAGGTCAGGATTGGAGAGGTGGCTCAGCAGGTAAGAGTGCTTGCTGCACAAGCACAAGGACCTGAGTTCAAATCCATAACACTCACAGAAAAAGTCAGGTATAGCTGTAGGTACCTGTAATCTCAGCATCATAAAGGGTGATATAGGAGATTATCTTGGGTTTGCTGGCTACCAAACCCAAGCTCCAGGTTCAGTGAGAGACCCTGTTTCAAGGGACGAAGGCAGAGAATGGTAAAGCAGAACACCCGATATTCTCTCCTGATCTCTGTTCATGTTCCCATGTACATACCCCAGATACACAGATACACATACACACACAGGCACACACACATACATCACAAACACACACATATACTACACACACAGACACACACAGATACGCTATACAAACAGACATGCATACATATACACCACACACACACACAGATACATATACACATACAAACCCTCACACATACAAACATACATACATACACCACAAATATACACATATACTATACCCACACTGACATGCACATACATACAGATACACAGACACATATACACAACCACATATATATATATACATATACACAACATATACCACAAACACACACACTGACACACAAACACAAACACACACAACATGGGCACACACACATATAGACACACACAGGAAGGTCAATAATGACAGCTATAACCAGGCTGAATAGGTAATATATGGAAATAGCCATATGACCTCAGCAACATGGAGGCCACCACATTGTCCAAGTCTGGGAAAGCATCCCCAATCATTTTTCTGGTTTTGAAGAATCTGGTGTGCTTGTTTTGGCATTTATCCTAGTATGAAAAATAGCACAGATTGTGTAAATTTCAAGTAATGGCAATTTATTTCTCACGATTCTGGATGTTGAAAAATCTAAGGTCAAAGCACCAGCAGATTTAGTTTCTAGTGAGGACCCTGCCTCTTCTCAAAGATGGCCCCTTGAACTTCAGGTGCTCCTGTGGTGGGAGAGACAGAGTCAAGAAAGAAGGAAGGGTTTGTGCTATTGTGGAGGAATAGAAGGGCCAAAAGCCTTAGCTGGTTCCCTCCAGCCCTTCTACAAGCATTAAGCCACCCATGAGGGTGAAGCCTTCATTACTTAATTACTTCCTCAAAGGCCCCACTCTTAATTCCCCAACAGTGGGGATTAAGCCTCCCCATGTGTTCAAGGGGGAGGAACACATTCAAGCCATAGTGGTCCACGTCTGTTACCCTACAATGGCCTCAGTCATTTCAGGAGTTGGCTGGAGAAAACAGGAGTGAATTACCCATGGAGAGGCAGAAGTGATTTCTCAAAGTGAAGTCTCTGAAGGGGGAGTTACCATGATGGATTATGATGGACCCTTCACTCATCAGAGCCATGGCCATGCATTCCAGGAGCTAGTTTCTCCAGAGTGGCCGATAGATCCTCTATCCAATAAACGTCTTCTGTGTAGTTCACCATTAAAATAAAATCCCTCAATTTTTTCCAGCGATGTGAATTTAATTTGTTCTCATTTATTAAAGCTACTTCCTGGGACTTGAAAATGCTTTCTAAATGTTCATTTCACTTTTACATTCACAATCCATTCCATTCAACACGCCTTTCTGCAGATTGAATCGCTTGCTAAATTTGAGAGAGATCGATAAATAGCAGCAGAACCTACAGGAGGTCATTTAATTTTTTTTTAATAACAGACCCAATAAATCTGAGCCTATTTTCTTCAAATAAATCAGCTGGAAATAAAAAATTGCTTTTGGGCAATTTACAAGGTTAAATCTAAAAATAAAGTTTTTACTTTCATTTGTGGCTAGCATTAGCATGACAAAGCCTTAGCAGAGCTTACTTAGCACTGAATTTATGTTCCCCATTTGCATGACTGAATGTTAGGAAGACAGTGAAACTAGAAATACAATCTGCTGTAGGTAAAGGTTTTAGAGTATATATAATAATTCTGAGTTTTAAGCTGCATTTTTCCATAAATGATTCATTTTGAAAGTGACCTGGATCCTGTAAAATTTGCTGTGGTTACATACGAGGAGGGAGCCTTTAACTGCAAGACTGATTTGATTTGAGTTCAGCTAGACAAAGGGCTTTGGCTACCACCCCAGAGCATAATTTTCCCTTTGGTGAGCTCTGGTGATTGTGAACAGTGATTAATTGGCTAATTAGAATTTCAAAGGGCAGTGGAGGCAGTGGTGAACAGAAGGGGGTGACTGGAGAAGTTGAAGTCCATCACAAGTCACTAAGTCTTTCCTTCCCCTGTCTCCTCTCCCTGAGAACCTCCAAGCCTATCCCTTTGTATTCCCCTGTACTAGCCTTGTGTGTGTGCGTGTGTGTATGTGTGTTTGTGTGTGTGTATGAGTGTTTGTATTGTGCATGTACATGTGCATGTGGAGGCCAGAGGCAGACCCTGGGTATCTATCTTCAGGGACTGTCTACCTTGTGTGTGTGTGTGTGTGTGTTTTTTTAAATATATTTTATTTATTATTTTTATTTTATGTGTATGAGTGTTATGCCTGCATGTAGGTAAATGCACCCGTGTCATGCAATGCCCATGGAGGACAGAAGAGGCTGTTGGATCCCCTGGAACTGGAGTTACAGTTAGCTGCCATGTGGGTGCTGGGATTTGAACCCAGGTCTTCGGCAAGAACAGTCAGTGTACTTAACCACTGAGCCATCTCTCCAGCCCCCTACCTTCTGTTTTTGAGACAGTATCCCACATTGAGACATGGGTGGGGCTCAATAATTAGGTTTGACTGGCAGGCCAGCAAGCCCCAGAGATCCTCCTGTCTCTGCCTCCAAGAACTTAGATTATAAGCACATGCCACCATGCCCAGTTCCTTGTGGGGATGCTGGAGACCCAACTCAAGTACTTTTCTTGCTTGACAGCATTTTACTGACTGAACTATGTCCTCAACCCTATACTAGCTTCCTTTCTTGTTTTGTTTGGTTTTTCTCCTTCATTTCCTTTCTTCATGTCTTTTTCCTTTCTCATAAAATGAAACTAAAAATACTCATCTTCTCTCTTATAAAAACTTACTTTCCTTCTTAAATTCAAAAGCAAGTCAAGTTTTCTTCCCCTTCCTAACCCGAGGTCTCTTTGGAATGGGAACACCTTCATTTTGATATTTCTCCTCCTGCATCAGTGGGCCACAATAACAAATGGATTCCCAAGCAGAAAGCAATATATCTGTAGGTAAGTCAATAATTAAGGCTTTTCCCAACCGAATTAGTATCCCTAGACTTAACAGTCGAGCAGCATGAAATTATTTCAAAAATTTTCCTTCTTGCTTTAATTAAAACCAAGAATCAGGTTATTCCGTAGGTAAAGAACATGCTAGCCGAGAGCTGGGTGCAGTTTCTCACTCCAAGCTCCTAAGCTAGGGGGGCAAAAACAAGGTCTCACCCCTGGAATGAGATGCCAAGAGCGCTTTGTGCGATTGCATGTCTACTCCACTCACCTTGACCTGTAGAGCTTCTAAAGACCTTTTAGCCAGAAGTATGACTCCATCAACCTCTGGCTTCTTACAAGATTTCCAGCCTCCTGAAGGTTCTGCAACTGGTTTATCAAGTTATTACCATCGTGTTCGTAACTGTCCACATTATAATGCATTATCCCCCCACATTAGGAAAAGTGGAATAGATACACAGAATCCCTTTGCTTCCATTACCTTATAAATCTGATGATTATAGGCAAAGGGTTTTATTTTGGGGCTTTCCTGCCTGCCTCCCCATTCGGTATCCTTCACTCCCTCCTCAAATCCATCTACTGACTCCCAAATGGAAACTTCCCATGTGATTAGATCTGTTTCCAACTTTGTCTTACCTCTTGTCTCCCTGTTCCCTTATCTATATAATGAGGATAATAACAGTTTGCAGGCAAACTGATTTTCAGATGAAAGGGAACAAGATCTTTTTAAATACTATCATCATCCTCAAACAGCTTGGTCCTTCTGGGTGTGGCTATCAGAGCAGAGACTGAACCTGAGAACTCCCCAAAGAGGCCCAAGAACTGCTGAGTGTGTCGCAGAAGCAGCAGTGCTCAAGAGCATAGATTCATGACGTAGAGGCGGCTCAGTGGAACAGGGCTTGCCTAGCATGCACAAGGTCCAGGGTTCGATACTCAGAACCAAAGGAAAAAGCATGGACTCGGAGAAGGCTGGCTGGATTTAGATGCCAGTTTTGCTTCTGATTAGCTAGATGGGCCTCCTCTCTCACTTTCCTTAGACATGAACTGTGAGCATCATTGTGACCCCTTCAGAAGACTGTAATTAGGATTATACACATTGATACTTGTAAGGTTCTTGGAATGATGTTTTAATTTCAAAGTGCTGTGTCAATAAAAATTTCATAATTTTACTAATGCTAGGATAAAAGTCTATCTGTGTCTGAAAAGGGACAGTTGTGACTGTCCACATGTGGATAGAAAGAAGATCTGAGATTGTTGTAGATGTGGGTAGTCATTTTCAACACTTTCCTACCTAATTTCTCTTCCTAGAACACATTAGATTTCAATTGTCACATATACCTAATCACAGAAGGCATATATACAGCTATACTTAGAGCAGTAAATTTATAAAGAATATATACTTGGAGTTTTTGTATTTATTTACACTCTGTGTGTGTGTGTGTGTGTGTGTGTGTGTGTGTGTAAATCAGAGGACAGTCTGAGAGAGTCAGTACTCTCCTTCCACCAGGTAGGCCCCAGGGACTAAACTCAGGTTGTCAGGCTTGGCAACAAGTACTTTTACCCATTGAGCCATCTCACCAGTCCTATGCTTAGACTCTTTGTAAATGCAATTTCTTATCATTTATGCTTCAACAATAAAAGTTGAAGCAATTGGGGATGTAGCTCAGTGGTACACCGTGTGGGAGGCCCTGGGTTCAATAACTAATAAGATAAAAATGAATTGCTAGATAACAATTCAATGAGGTTGTTATTGTCTCTCTATTTTCTCCAAAAACTAAGAAATTGTTATAAATATTCAGAAGCTTTGACATTATCAAAGTGGCCAATAGAACACTACAAATGAGAATCAGAAAATATTTGCAAGACAATTGGTAGTTCATTTTTAGAGAAAGCTGTTTGCTACAGCAATAGCTTAACATTTTTTGCTTTCATTTTATTTAAAAGTAGGCCCAATGGAGAAACTGTACTTTAGAAGAAAAGACAGTGTGAAAAGGACCCACTTCCCCCTCTCATCTCCATACATAATGTATGCTTGTGGGGGAACTGGCCGTGGAACAAACGGGCAATTGATTGCAATGACTATTCTCTATTTATTCCACTGATAAAAATGAAAGACTGGACTCAACATCAGATATTCCTTTTTAATGAAGGAATTTAAAGAAAAATTGGTTTATGTGATGTCTTATTATGTCTTAAGCAGTTAGCCAATTTGTAAGCTTTTATTTTAGCATCTTATCACTATACAATGAACTGATGGTTTTTAATTGTAAATTCAGAGCTTTATTTTCAACTCTGAAATTTTCCAATTATATAGGCTCTTTTGCCGGGAGTAAAAATAAATATGACAATCATGAATGGAGCAGGGAGGTAATTTATGCCTCCACATACATTTAATCAGTCATTCAGAACACT
This sequence comes from Nannospalax galili, assembly GCF_000622305.1. Classification (NCBI taxonomy): domain Eukaryota; kingdom Metazoa; phylum Chordata; class Mammalia; order Rodentia; family Spalacidae; genus Nannospalax; species Nannospalax galili. The sequence continues at coordinate 736,105 of NW_008341187.1, read as the reverse complement.
CATTATATATGTGCATTTCTATGTACTTTTCTCTGTTAAAGAACTGTGGGCTGCTGGTAACAGAGGTCCAGCTAAAGTGACTTTAAAAGTAGGGATAAGGGACATGGCTCAGCTGGCAAAGGACTTGTCACATGAACATGAGGACTTGAGTTTGAACCCTAGAACCCACATTAAAAAAAAAAAAAAAAACCAGCCAGGTGTGGTGGTACATGCTTGTAATCCCAGCACTGGGTAGGGCAGAAACAAGTGGATCCCTGGGGCTCACTGGCCAGTCAACCTAGCCTAACTGGTAAGTTCTAGACAAGGCCAGTGAGAAGGCCTATCTCAAAAATCAAGGTGGAGGGGCTGAAGAAATGGATCAGCGGTTAGGAGCACTGACTGCTCTTGCAGAAGACTTGAGTTCAAATCCCAGCACCCACGTGGAGGCTAACAGCCATCCATAACTCCAGTTCCAGGGGATCTGACACCTCTTTTGTCCTCCACGGGCACTGCATGACATGGGTACACTTACATACATGCAGGCATAACACTCATACACATAAAATAAAAATAAATAAAATAAGCAAGGTAGATAGTAACTGGAGAAGATACTAGAAGTTGACCTCTGACCTTCACACACATGCACTCATCCACCCTCCCTACCACCACACACATAGGTGCATATACACACACACGCACACACACACACACACACACACACACACACAGAATGTAAAGTCAGTGCACACACACACAATGTAAAGTCAATACACACACACAATGTAAAGTCAGTGCACACACAATGCAAAGTCAGTGCACACACACACACAGTGTAAAGTCAGTGCACACACAAAATGTAAAGTCAATACACACACACAATGTAAAGTCAATACACACACACATTGTAAAATCAGTGCACACACACACACAATGTAAAATCAGTGCGTGCACACACACAATATAAAGTCAATGCACACACACAATGTAAAGTCAATGCATTTTTGCCCTAACAAAAAGGCTCAATGTGGAGCATGAGCAGAGCTGGGCCCTTCTTTGGCTCTGCTGGGGCACCAGGAAGACAGGTTGTCCTCCATTCTCTTCAGGGTCTTCCCAGGGACATGTGCTCACACTGCTTCTATCTGGCTACAAGAGAACATCCTAGTGCCTGCGTCTCATCCAGGACATCTCAGTGATGGGAGAGTCCACTTCCCTTCCCAGGTGCCTCTGACAGACCTCAAATCTTGTCAGCAAGGATTGGGTTATATACTTCTGCCTAAAGCAATCACAGTCAAGGAGAGTAGGGATACTCTGTGTCTGCTTTGACCTGTTCAAGCCACAGCCCACATGTCACATGCAACCTCAAATAACTAGGAATGTGGCCCAACACAAATCATAAGATTACTTAAAGTACTATGAGTTTTTGCAAATTCTTTTGTAACTCAATTGTGGAGTTCTTGAGCATGAGCTCTGATGACATGGCATCACAATGCAAATAAGCTGTACACCCTGGTACAGGGCCCAGGTGAAGCCTTAAGCACCCCGAGAGGGGCACAGATCTAATAAAAGCTTGGATTCTGGAACATGGAAGGTTGGGGTCTGTAGGCCATCTGAGGTAGCAGGTGCCTGTTGGAGAAGGAACAATATTGTGCTAGCCAGCTTTCCAGTACTGTAACAAGTTTCTGAGGTGATTAACTTAATAAGAGGAAAGGTTTATTTTGTTACACTGTTTTAGAGGCCTCTGTTCCATGGTCAGTGGACCTTGTTGCTTTGGGGCTTGTAGCAAAAAAACATATTATGGTGGGAAGGCTGTAGTGGAACAAAGCTGGTCACCTCAAGGCTGAGATGCAAGCAGGAAAGAAGGGGAGTGGGAAGTCCCACAATTTCCAACAAGGGCACATACACACCCCTCAGTGATACAGACCTCCCACTACAGGCCACCTCAAAGATTTCACTACCTCCCAATAGCACCAACCTAGGGACTTTAACACACAGGCCTTCAAGGGACATTCCAGATGCAAACTAGAGTGGCAAATTCTGAGCACACATTAGTGTGAGCTGGATACTAAAGTGTGAGTTGCTAATTCCAAAGTCTTTGCTGTGGTTCTGGGCATCTTAACCCTTAAAAGGGATGACCTAGGATTCAGACACCATATTGTTTCATTTTCTTGATAACCACTAGAAAAAAGCTTTATGGACAGTTTTTGGTTCTGTTTGGTTTTTGTCTCTCACTTTTCCTTTAAAACATAAGTGAAAAGTGTATTTGACTTGTTCACAGTTTTACCTTGAGCACAAAAAGCAGTGTAATTAACACACATTAGGCACTCAGGAAATACTTGGGCAAATGTTGAGGTTTATATGTAAGATACTGGACTCCTTCTTCCATCACAGTATGAATGGGAATTATATGGGTTTTTTTTATATCTCAAATGAAAAATGTAAACACAGGAGAATTACACGGTAGTTATTGCCCACCCTCTCATTAAAGAAGTGCTGTGACTTGGAGCAAACAGAAGAAGTTTGGTTGTGTTCTGCTTCTGTACAGCCTAGGAAAGACCCCACCTAGCACCTGTAAAAACCATCATGACACATAAGAAGGCACAGAACTTACCCAAACATCAGCAGAAACAAAACAGAAAACATGCACTGCAGGAAACACTAGGTTTCAAGCTAGTGGGGGCTGGTTTGAAAATGATGCAATGATTCATCCACTGGACTCGAGACATATCGTTGTGATGCTCCTGCAAAACTCTATCATGAATAATTGAAGACTGGGTGGAAGGAACCTACTCTGTTCAAGTTTTTGATAGGAACCATTTCAATCTATCTCAGAATTTGTGTATATAGAATACACTTTTCAGATATATAGATATATGTATATATATAGCCCCTGACGATATTGAGATTTAATAGTATTTTAATAGCATTGATTATTTTATTTAGTTATCATTTCTAATACCTACTAAGCATCCCAAAATTCTGAAAGGCAAAAATATCAAGGAACGGACAATTCCTCCTCTTAGCTATGTTATGACCTAGCATAAGCGCTGAGGCACATCTGTGAGTAATTATAATGCGTACGTGTGAACTATGGTTTCAGCAGTGTGGGACGTCTCAAGGGCAGTACAAAGACAAATAAGAAACTGAATAGAAGGGCATGTATAGTAACTGAAATTCTCAGAGAACGGCCCATAAAGGACATAACATTGGATGTAGTCAACAGGTTCTAAACGGTGCCTTCCAGAGAGGGACAGAACTGGGTCATTGTATGGTTAGCTGGAACCCCTGAGCCAAATCTATCTTCAAGTAAGTGTTTAATGCTTTATTGGTTCTGACCTCAATTCTGTCCCGTTCAATGTTTTTATTGGTCACTGGAGTCTGTTTTCTCCTTCCAAGGTGTGGGTCCCGAGGACTGAATTCATGTCACGAAGCATAGTGGCAAGGTCTTTGATCTGCTGAGTCATCTCATCGGCCCCTGTGTGTTTTTCTTATGCCGGTACCACACTGCCTTGGTTATTGAAGCTTTGTACTGCGTTTTAGAATTGGAAATATCTCTTCTTTTTTCATGATTGTTGTTGCCTATTCTGAGCCCATGGAGTTTCCATGTTTTGCTTATGGCAGGAACTTTAAGCAGGATACTCATGAAGTGGATTGGATCCTGAAATCATTAAGAGAAAGATTACAAAATTTTGTGGTATTTAATCTGTAAGGTGAAATAGAAAAAGCAGCAAGAGAAATGAGTCCATAGGCTTAAATATCCTCATAATGTGGAGAGTGAATTCCTCATTACCCCAGAGGTTTCAATGACTGAGCAGGGAGTCTCAGTTCAACATAAAAGGGGAACTTTATAACAGCTGAACTTACTCATAAATAAATGGGGTTTTCTTGCACTCTGGCCCACTCATCCCTTAAATATTCAAGCCAGGGCCACTTGATCTAATCCTTAGGAATGCTGTAGAAGAAATTCCAACGTCAGACAGAGATGCTGTGACTTTCTGAAAATTGGACAATGAGAAATGGGCTCTGTTCCTCCAATATCCCAGTTAATCCAAAGCTCTGCTCCTAAACTGGGAAAACTACTTGGCAGGTGGAACCTTCATTCAACCAGTCCCCATCTTTTCTCCTTCCCAATTTTGTTTTTCTATCCATCCAAACAGCCTCCCACATCCTTTGAAAATATGCAATGTATATGTATTTTCTATGTATAGGTCATTGATGATATAGGGCAGAACAGGAAAGAATCACCTCCTTTCAATGTCAGTCTGGGCATCTTAGTGAGACCATGCCTCAAAAAGAGGAGGGGACTAGAGAGATGGTTCAGCAGTTAAGAGCACTGGCTGCTCTTGCAGAGGACCCAGGTTTGATTCCCAGCACACTCATGGTAGCTAACAACAGACCATAACTCCAGTTCCAGGAGATCCAACACCCTCTTCTGACCTCCGGCAGGTACTGCATGACACGGGTGCACTTGTATACATGCAGGCAAAACACACATGCACATAAAATAAAAATAATAAAAATTTAAAAAATAAATAAATAAAATAGTAGAAAGAGGCCTGGGGATGCAGTTCAGTAATAGATTGCTTGCCTAAGATGCATTTAGACCTGCATTTTATCCCCAGTACCTAAAAGAATCAGCACCTACCTTCACGATACTAGCTACTTACAGGGAAGAAAGAGGTATCTACATAAAACAAGGAATTATACAGTCAGTAAAATTCTCTAAACATCTCTCGACTTATCTAGTCAGCTAGAAAGAATATAGAATTCAAAAACAAAGGAAGTTCTATACTATAAATGACAACCACTTAGTAGTTGCAATGTTCAAAGTTTAATTTTAAGATAAAACCAAGTTGAGTAAGAATTAATTCTACTGAAATGTGCACTCTGAGTCCCTGTCTCTTTAGACTAACTTAACTAAAAAAACTAGCTATTTTTTAATTGCATCAAGCATTTAGTAAGATTGAAGGGTGCAGGTTGGGGCACTTTTATAATGAATGCTCACATTTGGCCTCTCCCACCAAAGTTAGCACAAGGCACCTATATCAGAGTTCTTACCTGACTCTGGGCTTATCGGGTGTGGTGAGTTAACAGAAGCGAGGAAGCGAGAACAGGAAGGTAGGGCTAGAGCTAGACCAAAGGGAAGTGAGCTGCTAAAGGCACTTATTCTCCAGCCCCTGGACTATGCTCTACAGTTCACCCTGGATGAGTGAAGCCAGATGGAATCTGCTTTGGAAGAATTTGCTAACTAAGGCTTGACCACACACGCATCCCTGTCTTCCTCTTCCATGTGTCTAGTTCAGATGTCTTATAAAAAAAAAAAAAATGATCTGCACCCCAGGACCACCTGTGTCCTAATAAGTGCCTGTTTTAATTGCGTAACTAAATCCAATCCTACAAAGTCAAAGTGTTTAAAGCAGTTGGTGTATTCTGGCAGAGGTAGGAGCTTGGAGGTAATGGGGTGTGTTGGAAAATTAGCAGACCCTGATTGCTGACCTTATATAATCATATGCTTGAATTGGGTCAAATGTAATCAACTCATTGAAGAAAAGACAAAATCAGAAAAATAAATATCTTTAATCAAAATGGTATTTCTTGATACTATAACCCATCATTGACCTTTATGACCTACTCAATTATGGAAGGATAACTAATACTCTTGTTTTTTTAAATCATGATTATTTTCCACAGAATGCTGTAAAACTGATTAGGATGTGTATAATTTCTAAAATATGTATCTGAGCTTGGTTTCATATGTCTAAATTGTACACAAACTCAGCAATTTCCAGGCTATAATAACATATCCAGTGGCCCTATGGTTGACTCACATATTCTGATGAATCAGACCCACATCTCCTTATATTTCATCCTGCTTAGTCAAAGGGACCAGTATAAACATGTTTCTAGCAATTATGTGCAGAAAATAATAGTAGATGAAGATAGCAGAATACTCTACTACCCATCCCAAAACGGCCTTCAATTTTCCCACTTGGCTAGTTATATGTTATCTCCAAAACCTCTATTTTAAGTTTACAGGTGGATAGTTTCAGGCAAGCTTTGAGATGCCACTCTCAATAAATGAAAATGTAAAGGATGTGTGCAACCCATAGTGTAGGTTGGATTTCTTCTTTTCACATTTTAAGATTTCTTCTTTCTTTCAAAGTCTGTAAAGGATCGTGTTCACTCATTCTGATCACAGGATTCAGAAAACAAAAGCCAAGCATGAGGACTGTTAAAGAAACTCTAGAGCACCTTGGGCTTTGCATTTATGAAGAAAAGGTATGGTCAGAAAATGGAGGCAAACAGGAATGATCCTTGGCCATGCCTGAGGGCAGGAACTAGGAGGCACACAAACCAAACCAAGATGCTGGAATCATTGTTCTGTTTCTTTAAAAGACAGAAAAACAAGGGGGCAAAGATAGGGTCAGTTCATGGTGCAAACAGATTCGCTGTGTCCTCTCTCTGTACTGATGGTGTAATTATAGGAACAAAGTTTGAGTAATGGCATCCACGCACAGAAGGCCCTGAACCAATGACACATATTTGCTCTGTCAGAGAAATGCATGGCCAAGGATCCATAGCCAGTCAGCTGACTGAACAAAGGTATTGTCTGCATTTTTAGCACAGTTCACATGAGGACAGCTTAGACAATATGAAGGGTTACCAAAGGATAGCTCATCTAGTAGTGACCCAGCTGTCAGTCAGAGGGAGCAAAATCAATACTTGTAACTTGATATTTCTGTACAGTCTTTAAAATAACACTATCTTGTTATTATCTTGTTCCATTATCTAATCCATTATTCTAATTATGATGTGTCTAGATACATAGTAAATGACTTTATACCAAATTCAGTCTAAGATGTCTATGTTGTATAACATATTAGCTTCTTAGCATCCACATCCATAGTTTCTTAGGGATTTCATTGTTCCATATCCATCCTCATCCTCAGGGCCAAAATTCAACATTTTCTAACCATCTAGCCAATTCACATTATGATGGGTGTTGGTTCTGATACAAATTTTTATTCCTGTGGTCATCAGGGAGCTAGGGAGTTAAAAACTCACCACATAAAGACGTGTCACTTGTTTCTATGTCTCATGGAGCTTGTAATTTACTATCAAATCCAAGTAGGCCAGACACAGCACAGCCATTCTAGAGTGTGTTTTATGAGTAGAGACAACAGAGGGACTGTCTGAAAATTCCTTGGCTGTAGCCACTGGAAACAACCTGAAATATCCAGTCTTCCATTTCCAGACTTCCCTCTATTCTCCCGGGCCTCCTTGCTGTTCCCAGAATGCTCCCGCCTCACGAGAAGCTGCTCACACTTCCCACTGCCATCACACAATTCCAGTGGGTGCCATTTATATCACATATCATGAGACTGGCTCATGTTAACAGTGGGCATCAAGGTGACTTTAGCTCAGAGTTGTGCCTGGCTCTGTGCCTGGAATGCTCTTCTCCAGATGGTCTGCTGAGTGCTACATTTTCTCCCAGGTTTCACTCAAATGTTATCTTTTTCTCTTACAACTTTATTGAGACTTTGTTATTTCCCATCTCAGAACTTCCCTCCCCTTTTCCTACTTTCACTCAATAGTACTTCTATCCTCTAAAATATCATACAAGGGGCTGGAGAGATGGTTCAGTGGTTAAAGGTACTGACTACTGTTGCAGAGGACCCAGGAACAATTTCCAGCACTCACATGGTGGCTACCAATCGTCCATAACCCCAGTTCCAGGAAATCTGACCCCTTCTTCTGACCTCTGCGGCCACTGCATGCACAGTACACTTACACACAGTGTACTTACATACAATCATACATACACAATAAAAATAATAAATAAAATATTTTTTTAAATAGCATTGAAAAAGTTTCCAATTATTTGGGTCATTATGTCTTACCCACCCCATTCCTAATACACACATACAACAAAGTCTGTGAGAGAAGAGATTTCTATGAGTTTTGTTTGGCATTATATTTTTCAAGACTAGAAAAGTACCCCAGCATATATAGTGTTCTCAATAAATACTTGCTTAATGCATCTGGCCCATGCCCTTATTACTCATTCTTCTTAAGGCTCATGTGTTAAAGGCTCGGTCCCCAACTGGTGGCACTAGTGAGAGGTAAATTGGATCATGAGTGTACTAACCCATCAATGGATTAGCACTGATGATTTCATAGCTGAATGGACTATTAAGAGGTAGGGCCTGATTGGAGGAAGTAGGCCTCTGAAGGGTATATCTTGTTCTCTTTTTCTCTCTTTCTAAATCTCACTCTAAATCTCGCTCTGATTCTCAGCAGCCATAAGGTGAGCAGCTTTAATCCATATGCCTTCTGGCTATGATGCTCTGTTTCATCAAAGGCCCACAGCAATGGAGCCAGCCAATTATGGACTGAGACCTCTGGAACTATGAGCTAAGATGAATATTTCCTCCGTGTTACTTATCACAGATACTTTGTCCTCACTACAGAAAGTTGACTAATAAAAAAAACAGTATGAGTCTGTTCAAAAATAGTTCTAAAAGCCACTCTGGGAAATTTCATTCTGTGACCAAGTTAAGCAGGCAGATTGCAGGAAGATGGAGCATGCTGTGGTCATATGGAAGCAAAGACAAAACTGTTAATCTGCAGTTACCAAGCACTTCACTGGCCTATGAGTTTGTCATGCCAGATGGCTGGTTCAAGTAGGGACATCAGAATTACTTATACTTGTGTCTTAGTCCCCTTTGCACTGCTCTAAAGGAGTACTATAGATTGGGTAAATTTTTTTACTTTTATGTGTATGAGTGTTTTTTTAGTCTGCATGAACGGAAGTCTTGCAACGCCCATGGAGGCCAGAAGAGGGCATAAGATCCCCATGTGGGTGTTAGGAACCAGCCCAGGTCCTCTGCAAGAGCAGCCAACACTTAACTACTGAGCCATCTCTCCAGCCCCAGATTGGGTAGCTTTTAAAAAACTGGTTAACACTTCTTAAAGCTGGAGAGCCTCAGGTCAAGGTGCTAGCAGGTTTGGTGTCCAGTAAGGCTATCCTCCTCTTCCAACATGGTACCTTTCACACTGCACCCTCCAGGAGAGAGGAAGGCTATGTCCTTATGTGTCAGAAGACAGAAGAGCCAGGAGAGAGAGGCAAACTGGGGTGGACTCATGTTTTATAACAGCATGATAGCCTTATTATATCAGCATTCTTTGATAACACCCATGAAAGCCCTTTTTAAAGGATCCATCTTTTAATAATGGTACAGTGACAATTAAATGTCAATGAGAGTTTTAATTGGGACAAGCATTTCAAACCATGACTGTCTTTACCACTGAATCCTATTTCGGTAGGCTTTGCACCAAGCTGTAGACTCACTGACTCTAAGTATATTTGACTGAAGAACACATTTCCTTGGTCTAAAGTATAGGTGATTTATTCTGTAGGAACTCTGCATGGCTAAATAACTATGTGTGTTGGCATTTCCTAAAGGAGATGATAACATACCCCAGTGGCCAGTGGTCCTTCTGGCAGGAGGCACTTTCTCTGTGACAGGGCCTTAGATTTTGAGCAGAGAGAACAGTGACAAAGGCTGGCTCTAAATGGGGCCAGCCCAGTGTTTTCCCGTGACCCAGGACATAGAACTGAAAGCAGTTCATCCCCACTGGACCACTATGGAAGGAAGCTGATTCAGAGCATTTCATCCTCCTCAGAATCTAGACTCCTTTCCTTTGTCAGAGCTTGGCAGAGGGTTTTTGACATTTTAAATTCTATGCTGGGTTCCTCTCAGACTTGCCAGTCTCAAGCAGATCACTGTACCCACATGTCTGTCTTTTATCATTTTAGTGCTTTCATTTGCAAACACGGGAGCTCTAATCAATATCAAGGCATCACATGTGTATCACCTCAAAAATCATGCATAAAAATAATTTTAGGGGGCCAATGAGATGGCTCAGCGAGAAAAAGCTTACAATGCAAGGTTGGTGACCTAAGTTTGATACCCAAACCCACATAAAAGCGGAAGGGGACAACCAACTCCACAGAGCTGTACTCTGACCTCCACATGAACCATGGCTCACATACCTAAATACATATCACACACACACATGCACACACAATAATAACAAATAATTTTTAAAATTTTAATAACTTTGGGTGGGCTGGTGAGGTGCCTTGGTTGGTAAAGCACTTCCTGTGTAAGCATGAGGACCTGAATTCAATCCCTACAACCCATGTAAAAAAGCTGGTGTTGTGGCTTGTAAACCCAGCACTGGGAAGGTGGAGACATGGATCCCTAGTGCTTACTGGCAAGCCAGCCTAGTCTACTTGACAAGTTCTAGGCCAGTGAAAACCAGGTAGATGACATCTGAGCAAAGAAACCTAAGATTGTCCTCTGGCTTCCACATGCATGTGCATGCACGCGCGCGCGCGCGCACACACACACACACACACACACACACACACACACACCCCACAATCCACAGGTATACATACACATACCCTCACACACATACTCCCCACATATACACACGTACCCACATATCCACATACACATATGCACATACCTCACACACATACTCATGCACACATACACACACACAAATGATATTAAAAAATGTCCTTCTCTACGAGTTACTTCTTTATTCTTTTTTCCTTCTGGAAAAGTTCAACCTTTATTTATTCTTCTGCCCAGGACAGTATGCCAAGGGAATGCCTTGACATCCAGCAGACACCCTCCACACATGAGCACTCATGCGCATGCCAGACTGCAGACGACAGGTGTCCGCACGTAACCAGTGCTCACGCACCAACCCTTACGTTCCCTCTGCATGACCCACATCAGTTCCATCTTTTGGAACATTGGCATGTTGCAGGAAGACAGAAAGCCAGTACCAAGTATTATTCTTTCCTATAGGAAACTTCAGAGTCAAACCGGAGAAATAGTCAAAGGTTCTAATGTGATCCCTATGATTGCTCCTGCTGTGTTTTTTTCCTTCTTTCAACCTGAACCAGTGTTTGGCTGAAGAAACAACGCTCTTAGATGCACACAGGCTAAGATTGAAGGTTCTTCCCACGGCGGTATAGTATCAGCTGACATTTGGCCAAAGAGCGCACTGCAGTTTTAGTTGTCTGGGTTAAATGAAGGGTAAATCCAAGTCCTCCCTGTTTTCATGTAATAATTGCTAATGAATATAATCATGTTCCAATGTCATCTGTTTCATTTGCAAGTTGGCAGGAACAGAAAAAGACAGCTTTCTTTAGAAACGATTAGAACATGGCTATTAGGATGAAGTCATTGGTTTACAATTAAGTCATTTTTCCTTTTACATTAATAAATAGCAGTGATGGAACCCAGGATCTTGGAGCTGGCTCTCTGGGCTGCTTCTCTAAGTTGCAGGCATGCTTTCCCACACCCAGCTCTGCGGGTGGGTGACAGGCTCCTCGAACCACGGTAATGCTGTGTGTCAGGCGTCTGTGGGTCAAGGCTGCTCACCGAATTCCAGTTCAGAGCTGAAGGCTTTACAACACGATGGAGGAGATTTTTTTTTTTACTTAAATCCCCAGTTGGGTTTATTGTCACTTGATCTGTGCGGAGCTAATAAGGGAAAGAGAGATTCTTCAAAGAAAGGAAAAAAAGCACAGCCGACAATTTTGTGCTCCCTATGGGAAAAAAAAATAATCTTCCAGCTGGGGTCAGGAAAAGTTATCAGCTTCAGACTTCTAGGCAGGATTTCGCCTCCCATATCATTAGTTTTGCCTTCCTAGTCACTGTCTTTTTAGGTTATATTTTTATCTCTTTTTCTCTCCTACAAATGAAACATTTCAAAGTCTCCAGAGACCTATTTTGGGAAAGCTCTAAACAAGTCTGTAAAATATTTAAAGCCCATTTCTGGGAGAGAAATATCCACTGGTATTAGAACTGTCAGATTCTAGGTTCTTTGAAATTCGGTCACTCTATTAACAAGCACTTCTATCTGTTCCTGGGTTTAAGGTGGAAAAATCATCAGAAGAGCCCAGAAATGGGAGTTGAGACATGCCTCTTACCCTGGCCATGTTGATAACTGGTTGCCAGACACTGAACAGATCACTTGACCTAGACGAAGAGCAGCATTATGTACATAACCAGACCTCTCACAGTCCCAGTGCCTCTGAACAAGTAGACACGTACAAACGCTGCTATCACAAATTTTGTAGTTGTCCTTCTAGAACTTTCCTAAAATACAAGCTATGAGATGAAAACTACTAGATAAATGGCATCTCCTCCTACTTTTATGACTTGAAATTTATAGACCCCTTGAATTATGTCTCAGAAATCCATAAGACTATGCCCACTGTAAACTCTCAGGGTACATATTTATATTCCGCATAAATATTTAAGCAGAGAATTTAGAATGCCTCTCAGTCATCATAGGAGTAAATTGTTGTATCATACTGCTTCATAAAGTGGAAAAGCTTCATGGTGAAGAGTATGGGTTCTGGGGCCACAGAGCTGGGGTTCAAATCTCTGGCCTGCCTGACATTTATTAGCTCCATGGCCTTGGGAAATTGACTTAGCATCTTCATGCCTCAACCTTCTCATCTGTGTAAGAACTAACTCCAGTATCTATCATGTGCAACTGTGTAAGGATTCCAGTATATAGTACATTAGTAACAATCCTCTCCATTACTGGTACCACAAGTATTCAAACAAAAATTAGGTATGATTTTTATAAATTGAGAATTTGGTATAAACTGAAGAACATGGGTTCTTTCTATAAAACCTGATTTTACCTTTGATTCTTCTTAGAATTTCTGATCTAATTGGAAAAGCTAAACCCAATGGTCAAGTGTGGCCTTTGTTACTTTCTTGGTGGCTTAGTTGTTTCTATATCTAGACACTTTAAATAATGTAGGACTACTTAGGATTCACTATATCCTGTTAAGCTCTCGCTATTTACTTTGCTTACATACAATTTAAATTTTTGCATCATTTCTGCCCTCCCTCTCCCCCTCCAACTCCTGCCTCATTCCCATGCCCCCACTCTACTTTTTGTGACATCTTCTTTAATTATCAGTATTGGTACACACACACACACACACACACACACACACACACATACACACACACACATACACACACACACATACACACACACACATACACACACACACATATCCTACTGAGTCCATTTAGTGTTGCTTGTGTGTTCATGTGTTTAGAGCTGACCACTGGATTAACTAACCTATCAGGGAGCTCTTCCCTGAAAAAAGCTGATTCTTTGTGAAATTTCCCCCATCCTCATTGGCATGTCAATTGGTGTCATTCTGCAAATCTTGCTACTTATTATTTGCAGTTAATCAGCAAGTAGATGGGGAGGGGGTTGAGTGGTAGTTAGAAACAGACATCTTTTTCATGGATTTATTTTAAATAAAATTGGGAGGTACTTTTTATTTAAATAATTTTTATACAGGTATGTGAATGCTTGTATATATGTGTGTGCGTGTGCATGTGTGCGTGTGTGCGCGTGTGTGCGTGTGTGTGTGTGTGTGTGTAGACCAGAGATTAACCTCAGGTGTTGTTCCTCAGTAAACTTA
>NW_008341187.1:703865-722558 GCF_000622305.1 Nannospalax galili | reverse complement strand
GTTATGCCTGCATGTAGGTAAGTGCACCTGTGTCGTGCAATGCCCACAGAAGTCAGAAGAGGGTGTCTGGATCCCCTGGAACTGGAGCTACAGACAGTTGTTAGCTGCCATGTGGGTACTGGGATTCGACCCCAGGTCTTCTGCAATAACAGTCAATGTTCTTAATCATTGAGCCATTTCCCCAGCCCCCAGTAAACTTATTTTCTGAGACAGTATCTCTCACTTGACCTGACTCTTGATGATTCAGTTAAGCTGGTTGTTCAGCAAGCCCAAGAAACCCACCTGTTCCACCTCTCAGCACTGGGATTACAAGTGTGCACCACTATGTCTAGATTTCTTACATACATTCTAAGAATGAAACTCAGGCCCTTGTGCTTGCAAAGCAAGCACTTTACAGACCAAACCATCTCCTCAGTTCCATGTTTTGTTTATATATCAACAAAGCACTTACAGTATAGAAAATGCGCCTACTTTACTCCATTAGACAAGCACCCTCAGCACTTGGGGCTTATTGTTACCAGTCTTTCTCTACATAATTTTGTTCCACATTTTGCTTGAGCAATCTATAACCTGCTACTTTTGTTGACCTTCTTTGTTTTACCTAAAGACCAGTGTGTGGCCTGATTTTAAGGGACCATTTTCCTTTTGTAAATCACTAACTAAAAAAATGAAGTGCCTGTGATTCAGAGGGACCAGAAAGGGTGGGAAAATATGTGAATATCTTCTCTACTGCAGTGGGAACCTGGAGGCAGGCACTCTTTGGGGAAGCCAAAAAGGCAGAGTTCCACTCTTTTCTTGGCAAGACACTTTCTGAGACTCTGTCTTTGGACTCTGTGTTTTGGGAGCCTGGAATTAGCCTGGGAACACTTTCATACCCAAGTGATTTCAGAAGCTCTCTGCTCACAAAAAAGACTCCTATTTCTAGTCCTCAACCTTTCTTAAGGTCAAAATGTGACGGTGCATCTATCCCAAACCCCTTCCGCTCGTCCCTCATGTCACACTGCTAGTTATGATGCTCGTCCCTCATGTCACACTGCTAGTTATGACTTTCACAGACTGGGCTCATCATCTGCAAAGTGATTTACAGGTTAAGGGATGGGGCCTCAGCAGCCGGTTAGTATTCTCTCCAAAAGCGTTGTCACCACTAGGACAAGTACTTCCGTGAGTGCCTCTGATACAATTGGTTCACCTACAGCTAGACACGGTTTTTTAGTAGTGCCCCCCCAGGCTAAATCAAACCAAAAAAGGAAAAAATACCTTCTTCCTTAAGCATGATGGGTTGGGGATATATGCTATATAAATTTAAGTTCCCCCATCTGTTGGCACTCAATATGCAAAAACATGTGCTATTTTTGTCTTTACTAATGATATAAACCCCATATGTTGGCCACCCTGTAAAGACAGGATGTTACTATTGGCAGATCACATGGGAGAGTTAGCATTGAATAGGGTAGGGAGGAACAGCCATTGTTAAGCTTTGACACTCACTAGTCCTGGGAAGCCTGTGGAAGTGAGTGACTAGCAGTCTTATGCATTAGAGAAATGAGAGAAGGGAGCCAGTTCTTTATAGTTAAATCAAACCATTCTTCCAAATTAGGCAGTGCAGGGAAGCCCCACATGGGAGGCCTGTGGGCTGACTTGGCTGTAATGCAGAACCAGTCTCAGTCTCAGTAGACCCAGCCTTCCTCTAGCCATCTTCTCAGTTGCTAACCTGAGACCATTCTCAGAAGTCTGGAAAGTTCTCTGAGAGTAGACTAGATTGTTTACAGAGGGGCTGAGTAAAGGATCAAAGGTGCTATATCACTACTATAGATTACCCTCGCTGTGGAATGGGTTCGTTATTCCCTTCCCAGCTCTGGTTCTGCATCCTCAGAGACAAGGCCACCCTTCCCTCTCCTCAGCAGGGGCTAGAGCATGCTGAGACACCAGCAAGCCTAGACTTAATTACCCACTTTGTTCTGGTTCTTGTCCTCAAATGCACGTTTTCACTGCTGGTTTGACACTTGAAAATATTTCTCTAACATGCAAGAAAGATATTTTTATTCACCGGGCATGGCCTTTCCTGGGACCTCTCATGATAACCATATCAGAATACTGTGTCCATATCTTAATGGATGAATGCAGTAGCAAGAAGTTTTTCTATTGATTATTGCAATAATAATATTTAGAGGGCCCGTGGATCTAGCTGCAGAGGGACGACTTGCAGGTCCAATCAGAGGAAAAAGACTGTGGTATAGAATAAACAAGATGGATTTCAAGGTCCACTGTCAACCTGCAATGTCTCTAGCAGGGAGGACTCTGAGGCTCTCATGGGGCACTCTGTAGAGGGATCTATGCTGTGGGTGCTTTATTCTTCCCAGGGTCTTGTGTCTGGTGGCTGCTGTTCCAAGGAGCTGGATCACAGCGGCACTCTAAGCATGTGTCCCTGGACGGGTAGTAAAAGAAAGGTTACTCTACTTGATGGAGCAGATTCTTGCTTTGCCTGGCTGGAGGGGAAGAGACTTTTAGTTAGCTGCTTGCAGATTCTGGGAACTCTGTGTGTGTGTGTGTGTGTGTGTGTGTGTGTGTGTGTGTGTGTGTGTGTGCTGCAAGCCGTCTCTCAGCATTCCTGTCTCAAGTCCACATTCCAGTACCCCATGTTCAACTCAGTTGGCTGCCAGGAGCCTTCCCAAGAGAAAGAGCTGCTTGGAGCCCTAAAGAGGAAACATGAAAAGCTCCAAAGGGTTAGAATTTAAGAATCTAGGCTTGATAATTTCCTCTCTGCTTATGAAAACAAACAGCACTAACTCTTCTTTCTCAATATAGTTCCTGGTTGCTTGTCTCCCAAAGTTGGTTCTATCAAGGAGATAAAGATGGTAACAAGTAAGCCACAAGAACTAAGTCACAGATGCTGCCAATAAAATCAGGTCTCGACATTATTGCATGCACAGTTTATCACCAGGCTACAAGATAAAGAGCAGATGATGTCTGCTAAAGGCTACAAAGCTTCCAGTCTTACCATTGAAGTACAGTGTCTCTCTGACAGAAGCCAGCACTGATTTCAATGTGGTATTAATTTACAGCAATTAGTTATCCTGTGGTAAATATCGTTGGTTACCTCTACTGTGGTTCTTTAGGGTGACAAGGTACAGAACTGGGAGCACAGTTCATTACCAAAGGTATTCTCTTTCAGAAAATAGTATTAAAATATTAAAGATAAAGGAATGCAGTGTGGTTTTGTTGTTGTTTTCTTTTGGGTTTGTGTTTTGAGTTTGAGAAAATAAGAATTAAGTTGTGAGGCATCTTCTTGTCCTGAATATATATACTCATATTCATTCTCTCTCTCTCTCTCTCTCTCTCTCTCTCTCTCTCTCTCTCTCATTATACCTATACTTGAGAACTCACAGGACAGTGAAATGAAATCAAAACAAGACTAACAGGATAGACGGATATATCTAAGTACAAGTCTTTTTTTAATTTATTTAATTTTGAGACAGGATCTCATGTAGTCCAGGCTGCCCTGGAATTCACTATGTAGCCCAGGAGAAACTTTGATCCTTCTTCCTCCACCTTCTGAGAGCTGGGGTTACAGGCATATACCACCACACCCAGTTATATGTGATGCTGGAGATCAAACCCAGGGCCTTGTATATGCTAGGTAGGCACTCTACCAATTAAGCCAAACCACCAGCTCCCTAGGTAGAAGTCTTTTCATTGTTATTTCTCTTAGGATCATTCAATTCATCAGTTTTCCTCTGGATAGACTTCTCTGCAGCATAACATAGACTCCTATAGGTGTGGACAGTGACTTGGGATGGCATCAACCCCAGCCATTCCTGTCATTCCCTCATTAAAGGTCTTCATCTAAGTCGGGCTTTTCCTTGACTCAAAGTTGCTCATCTCTAGTGCCAAATACAAAAGAATTTCCCATCTTCCTAATTATCTGAAGATCAGATTGACACAAAACAATAAGATTCTACAGTGAAAAAGATGGGAACTGCTCGCATCTACCACAGTCAGGTTTGTGATCTATCTGATGACCGTGGACAGACAGATGCTCTTCAGCTTCCAAATATAAACACTTTTGTAATGATAAACAAATGTTCTCAAAACCAAAAATGATTTGTAAATTTGAAAGTTTGCTTTGTGACATTTACCAGTCCCTATAGAAAACACACTTTTTCTTATGCCATTTACACATCCACTGACCTTTTACTGAGTCCTTCCTCTGTGTGATGAATTTGTACAAAGTAGTACACAGAATGCAGGTGGCCCCTACTCTCAATAAGTTTACAGTCTCTTGAGGAGGCAAGCAGTTCCAATCAGCCAAGTGAGGTGGGGCAGGCCTGGAATCCCAGAACTAGGGAAGGAGGCAGAAACGGGAGGATCTTTAGTTCAAAGCTACCTTGGACCACATAGCAAAATCCTGTATCAAAAAATAAAAGTAACAAAACTAAACAATCCCAATAAAGTCCTGCTGAATATAGGTGGGAAGTCAAAGAGTACTTGTCCTGGTTTGTTCTCCGTTGCTGTGACAAAACACTCTGGCCGCTACCAACTTGGGGAGGAAAGGGTTTATTCAGCTTACAACTCCCAGGTCGCAGTTCATCAGGGAGCCCAAGGTAGGAACTCAGGGCAGGAACCTGGAAGCAGGAGCTGGAGTACAGGCCATGGAGGAACGCTGCTTACTGACTTGCTCCTCTGGCCCCTACTCAGCCTGCTTTCTTATGCAGCACAGGTCCACCTGCCCAGGGGTGGCACCACCCACAGTGGGCTGGGCCCTCCCACATCACTCAACAATCAAGAAAATGCCCCACAGACATGGCCACAGGTCAGTCCAATGAAGGAAACTCCCCAGTTGAGGCTCCCTCAACCCAGGTGTTCAAGTTGACACTAAAGCTATCCAGCACAGTACTTATTCCTGGAGACTTAAAGTTTCCTTTAGTCAGTTTGCCATAGTCTCCAATATAGTTTCAGACTCAGAAACCATAGCATAGATGGTCTTTCAAAAAGTTCTCACATTGGCCAAGCAATCAGGATAAGTCATATTAAATTAAAAGGCCAATTTACTAATTTATCCTAAGAAATAGTATTGCCCAAGGGTCTTACTCTTAAGTCCCAAGCCACAGCAGGAGTTAAGTTACAATCACAAGACTTCTTGGTAAGCACAAAATAGAAAAGATTAGTGTCTGATGAATGTACATGACAAACTAATGATCTCAGGCTAAGACAGATGTCTGCAGTGGGTAGATCAGATAGTATGATGGGACAACTGAAAGCTTTATTGGAGAACACTCCAACCTTTGGAATAACCAAGGTTGGCAGCCCAAACCCTTACTCGGATTCCATTTACAGTTGCCATTCAGCCATGTTGGTTGGACTGATACCAACTTTTATATGGAGAGCTGGTCATCTTGGGATTTGAAAACCTGTGTTTGTGGGATCCTAAAGTTTGTACAAGTTTATGAGACTTATTGTTAGAAGTAGGAACCTGAGATGTATATCAATTGGTAGAGTTTTTACCTAGCCTGCACTAAAGCTATGGATTCAATCCTTAGCACCACATAAAAGTAGGGGGTGTAGCTCAGGTCCCCAGTCCCACTACTTGGGAGGCATAGATAGGAGGCTCAGAAATTCATGGTCACCCACAGCTATTTAGCAAGTTCAAGGCCAGCCTGGGTTAGATGAGACCCTGTCTCAAGAGGAAAATATTACAGACAGCCTTTGGAGTTATAAAATGTATGGTTCCTATTCATGATTTGGTTTTTATTTTTAAAGAAGCAATTACTATATTTGATATGGACTACTGTTTCCCATAAATTCATCCTCAGCTGAGTGCAGTGTTGCTCTTTGGAACATCTGCAACATTTTCCATTTCAAATGAAAGAAAATAGTTCAGAAAAGCAGTCGCTTTCCTCCTGAGTCTCAGAAGGAGATTCATTTGGCACTGAAGCACCCCTATATAATGTGTAGCCGTGAGTTCCCAAAAGGAAGAGGCACAAAGGACCCTGGGAGAAAACGAGCTTCTTTTTGAAGCTGTGAAGTGTTGATAGAACTATCTTCTCCTGACGGTCAGTGGCAACCACTAGGAATGTTCAAAGCAAACCAGCCGACTCTTCCTTCTGCTGCATTCTGTCCTAATTTATATAAGATATACAATCAGGATTCAGTGTTTTGCATACTAATAAAGCATAGTATATGGTTGATAAAAACTCAGCAGTTTACATAGCACAGTGGCAGGAAAGATTCAATGAATGAGGACAGGATGGATGACTGAGTGTATAAATGCTTAAATATGCTACTCAGAAAAAGGCTTTCTCCCATGCAGGCTTATGTACAACAAAAGTAATATTCTAACTTTTTACTTATTTTCCTGAGGGAAGTGAGTGGTGGGTTTGCTAAATATATACCTAGCAGTATATATTCTATAAGCAGAGAAGCAGCTTACCAGAATGAGTGCTAAGTACAAAAATATAGAGATGTGTGTGTCCATGTGCATGCACACACATGGCCTAATGGGGACACCTGGAGGGGATTTGAAGGCGCATTTCCACATCACAGATTTCTCACATGTAAATTTCCTGTGTTACCTCAAGATAGACATTAAATGCTTCCAGGAGGCACCAAGAACCATTGGAAAAGCATAGGCTTTGCAGCCAGACAGATAGGGTATTGATATGCAGCTCGCTACCAGTTTGACCTTGACTAAGGCATCTTACCTCCCTGAACTCTCAGGTAACTCGTTCCTGAACCAGTAATAACAATGCTTAGTTCTAGGTTGTGACAGAGAAATCAGCAATGAGAGCAAATACATATACAATGCTATGTGTCAGGCACTGTTGTGCACTTTATATTCAGGATATTATTTAAACCTCACAAGAGCCATATGAGACAAAACTTTTTCTTTACAAATAAGGAAAACTAAGGCACACAGATGTTCTTAGTGTCAATACACTGAAGATCCTCAATAGATAATAATAACCATTATTTCTTGTCACAGTCTAAGCAATGTACATTCATTTTCTCATTTCATCCTCAGAAAAAAGTATACGTGTCTACAATGGTACAGACTATATGGTAGGCATTCCATAAGTATTTGTTAAATGACTGAAGGCATCTTAACTGTACACTGCAATTAACCACTACCTAGGGAAGTAACTAACCCAGTCACAGAGCCACAAACTCCAGGACCCATGCTCTTAACCACCAGCCAGTTATGGTCTCTGCATCTACCGCCTAGATCAGAGGGGAAAAAAGGCCCAGAGTGAATGGAGGTGGGTCTCCAACATCTGGATATCTACAGATGTAAAGGTCACTTCAGGACAGAACTCTGTGGCAGTTGTTCAGAACCTGGGGCACCACACGCTCTTCCTTTCTCTTGTTCTACTTTTTCATTCACTCTTAATATCTAACTCAATCCCTAAAACGCTTTCCTCCACCTCCTCTAATTTCTAATTTTGGCTAGCAGAGAGAAAAATATTAGAAATTGCACTTGAGCTATCCATCATTTAACTGAGACTCCTTAAGGGTTCTTCAGTAATCAGCCATTTGCGATTTAGGATTGTATTTGAGGGAAGAGGGCTATAATGAGAAGACTGAAGAATGATGTTATCCATTTTAATGTCTCATTCTCGCAGGCTGCAAAAAGTGGGGTCCAAAGACACCTGAATCTTAAAATTGTCTTTAACACACATTGTAACAGGACTGGGGAGATAGCTTAGTAGATAAAGCATACCTTGCAAGCATGAAGACCAGAGTTTGAATCCCCAGAACCAACAATGTCAGGTGGCCATAGCGGCCTGACTGTAATTCCAGCCATTGGGTTTTATTTATTGATTGATTAATTTTTTAATCTTTTTGAGACAGGTCTCCATGTAGCCCCAGCTGGCCTAGAAACTCACTATGGAGACCAGGCTGGCCTCAAACTCACAGAGATTCACCTGCCTCTGTCTCCCAAGTGATGGGATTAAAGGCGTGCACCACCACGCCCAGCTTAATTCCAGCTTTTGGAAAGGAAAGACCAGTATCCTTAGAGCAAGGTCATACTCATTTGATGAGCTCTGGGTTTAATCAACAGACCCTACTCCAATGAATAAGGTGAGAGTGATTGAGGAAGACACCCACCTTCCTTCAGCCATGGGCCTTCATACACTTATGCATGGTACCCCCCCACAAGCAAACATAGATACACACATGCAAACATACATGCACATAAGAAAATATGCATGTGCATATACATGCACAACACACACACATTTTTAAAACAGTGTGATAGTTCTCAAAATATTGCACATTAGCCTGGAATTAAATATGAATGCTGACTTAATTAGCTTTATAGGCAGTTTTTCTGAGTATGTGGACAAAGTTTCCAAAATGAACTATTAAATTCTACCATTATCTGTCTCCGTCTCTGTCTCTGTCTCTCCTCTCTCTGGCCTTTACCTTGCAGTCCTCCAGTCTCCTGAGTGCTGAGATTACAGGCCTGCATCAACCATGCCTGGGTAAATCTATCAATCTTAATGTTTCCATACCTTGATGCAATTAAGCATAGATAAAAGATAAAATTAAAGAGAAAGAAAAGCCCACTACATGATACTGAACAGCATCAGTAGCTTCATACCAGTCTCCGAAGGACACCGTGCTTTGTTATGACAAGGAATTATTCATAATGTGTGCCTAACATGTAGACTGCATCCTTTATGTGAAACAATGAAAGAGACATCTTTAGTAACTGATGGAAATAACTAGGCAGGCAAATTTTAAAAGAAAGGGGGGGAGGAATCAACAAGTAGGCCTCTATAATAATTGCTTGTCACCATAACATCAAGTAGTTCATCCCTTTTAAGGACTCACCATATAGCTTAGCCATTATGTTACAGGGACGGAAGGAAAATACAGTCATTCACAGAAAGGTAATGACAGGATCCTGCTGGTTTACCTAATAGTATTGACTAGACAGGGGAATTATGGCTTGCAAGCAAAGAGTGGTTCTGTATTTGAAATTGTTTTTGCTGCCTTTTTACCAGATCAGGATTTTTCTTCTCTTAAAAATATCAATACCCTTGAAAAATATCAAAGAGACTACAGTCAGTTTTTTGATCTGACCATGAGAGTGCACAGTTTCCAGATTCTGGCCCAATTACTTGCCTGCTGAAACCTCTGCTATCGCTGGGGGGAATGAGGGAGAGACGCTATGCTTTAGTGCCCCTTGCTGGTCAACCTGCAGAAAATCTGAGCAGATGATTGCCAGAACCCAGGTTTCCATTCACAGAGTGTCACGTTCCATCCCAGTGGGAAGAAAGCCAAACTGATTTAACCCAAACATCTGTAGAAAGTCTAAGAATTATTATCTGGGTGAGGTGGGGCATTTAGAAATGCACACAGCCTCTTAGAGGGAAAAACTGAATGTTAAGTCCAAGCCCAATTTCAAAATTAATTAAGATAAATACAGGCCTCTTTGTGCACAGAGAATAATTTTGCTTAATTATGCCCCCCAAAATGTCTCTTGCCTCTTCATCCATAAGGGAACTAAGTGCCCAAAATTCTCTAATGGAATCCTCAGAGCCACCCCCAAAAAATGCAAAAATGGAGAGAGTATCTCCAAGTGCTGCATTAGATAATTGATAATTATCTCATAACTTACAACAAGTGAATTCTGATTATGGTGATTTTTATCTGTTTGTCACTTTCTTTTAGGCTATGGTTAATTTCAAACAATGGCTATAATTGGGTTTACTGGCAGACTGCCCATCAAAGCTGATTAGGTCTTAGGATTCAAAGGGAATTCTCAGATTGAATACATCAATCCTATTTGGAATACCTGTAGAACACGGCTTATAATTCCATCTCCTCCAAAGAAAATCATTAGGACTCTGAGTTCATGACGCCCAGCTCTAGGGACTAGAAAACTATGAACAGGTATACTAATAGTGAGGTGTGTGGAGACCAGTCCATGTGGTAGTCCTAGAGTGTGTATAAACCAACTGATACCCCAGCCTACAGACAGAAAGAACTCTGGCAGTAGAAAACAGGGAAAGTCTAGAGATTCAAAACCATAGGCAGCTTCACGAAATCAAAATAGTCAAAACAATCCTGAAGGAAAAACAAATCTGGGGCTAGGGAGACACCACAGTGGGTGAAGCGTTTACCACATAAGCCTAAGGATCAAAGTTCAGATCTCCACATAAAGCCAGATTCAGTAGTGTGTAACTATAATCCCAGCACTCCTGCCCCTGGTAAATCCCCAAAAGTTTGGGGCCAGCTGCCTGGTGTAGGCAGCAGTGAACAAGAGACCTGTCTCAAACAAGGTAGAAATCTGGGATTGACATTTGAGGTTATTCTCTGACCTCCACACATGGCAATACACTCAGTCCACCCCTACACACACACACACACACACACACACACACACACACGCACGCACACACGCACGCACATTGAACACACATAGAGAGAAAGAGAGCAAGAGAGAGAGCGAAAGAGAGATGGGAGAGAGAGAGAGAGAGAGAGAGAGAGAGAGAGAGAGAGAGAACAAAGCTGGGCTAGTTAGCAGAGTGCTTGCCTAGCATGGGTGTGTTCAGGAAGCAGCAAGTTTCATCTCCAGCACCACATAAACTAGGTGTGGTATTTTACACCTGTAATCCTAGCACTTGGGGGAGGTGGAGGCAAGAGAATCAAAACTTAAGGCCATCCTTGACTCTGTTATGAGTTCAAGGCCATCCTGCCATACATGAGACCCTGCCTCAAAATAAAAGAGAATAAAGCTAGAGAGGAGTCACACCTCCTAGTTTCAACTTGCTACACAGCAACAGTTAACAAGATAATGTGGTGTTGACTTAAAGACAGACAGGCAGATCAATGAGGTAAAATTGAAAGTCCAAAATAAATCCTTACGTCTACGGTTGGTTAGTTAACATCAAGAGTATCCAGACAGGGTTGCAGATAGAGCTTGGTGGTAGAATGCTTGCCTAGCATACATGAGGCCCTGGATTCAAATCTCAGTACTATAAACAAGAGTGCTAAACTGATTCCATTGGGAAGAGCAGTCATTCAACAAATAATAGCAATAACTATACATCCACAGGCTGAAGAAAGAAGTGATATCTCTACCTTCCACAATCAACACAATTAGCTCAAAATTAATCAAAGATCGAAACATAAGAAAACTATAGAACTAGAAAAGGATCTGAGTAAATCTTTGCTGCTCTAGATTTGAAATAATTCTTTAAAGATGAAGGTGAATATGAAGCAACAATTGGGGGTTTAGACAGGGTCTCACTATGTAGCTAAAGCTAGCCTCGAAATCCACCAAGTGCTGGGGATACAGGCATTCACCATCATGACCAGCAATGGAATTAACTGGTTCATTGAATTTCATGATAATTAGAAAGTTTGCATTTCAAAAGATACCATCAGGAAAGTGAAACTGAAACCCTCAGAATGGGACAAATCACTTGGAAACTGTTATGTCTGATAAGGAACCTGTGTTTAGAATCTATAAAGAATGCTAGAAAACTCAGTGATAAAAAGCTAGAAGATGCTGGAAGCTTCTGTCTCATCCTGACTTGTAGGTGGCCACCTGCTTCCTGTATCCTCCCCATCCTCTTACGGAGAGACCATGCCCTCTCTGCTCTTTCATCTCGTAAGGACATTAATCCTATCATGTATATGAGTATGCAGGCATGTGTACAAATGTGTGCACACATGTGTAGAGGCCAGAGGTTAACATCAAGTGTCTTCCTGCATGACTTTCCACTTTATTTGCTGAAGCAGAGTCTCTTGCTGAATTCAGATTCAGCTGTCCAGTTTGCCCTGGAGATCTTGTCTCTCCCCTCGGGCCCCCTAAGCCCTGGAATTACATGTGGGCTGCTGCTCTCAGTCAGCATTTATGTGGATGCTGGGGATCCAGTCTTCAATGCTCATGTTTGCCCACTAAGCACTTTCTCCACTGAGACATCTCCCCAGCCTAACCACTGAATTTTAAATTATTGAATTGTCAGTTCACTGTAAAGTGGTGAAAGCGGTTATATACAATAAAACAAAACATACAAGGGGAAGATGGATCTTTGGTGAGGCCTTTAAGAGGCAGTAGGATTCCACCCCTAAGAATGGAGTTCAGAACCATCCGTATCTTTAAATACCTGCAAGGAATAGAGCCTAGTTCTGATCTTAAACTTTATACATGAAGGACTGCTGGGCAGAAGGTCAGATATTAGATCTGCCATACTTGGTTAGAGCCTCCAGGCTGCAATCTTGACTTGAACCTGAATCACACAGGGCTTGCCCAGAGCTCCTTAAACTCCTGCCCACAGCCAACATTCATCCCTGACACATCCTTGCCTGACCTGGGGACAAGAAATCTTGAATCTGGAAGTCAGCAGGATCTGTACTAATTTCTTACTTGTTATTGACTTTCTCTTCTGGTAATTTAGAATGAGAATATCAGACTTTAGCGGGCATGTGTTCTTTTCACATTCTTCTATCAGAAACTCTGGGTTTTCGAGGCAGAGGTCTGCCACACTGCCTTCATGGAACCCAGGGGCAACACCAGCCTTGTCAGCTTACTCCCTGATCTGTTTCACTGGACTTGAGGATTCTGGAAAACAAAAGCTGATACTTTTTTTTTCTTTTTTGGTCTTTTTGAGACAGAGTCTCCCTGTAGCCCCAGCTGGCCTGTAACGCACTACATAGACCAGACTGGCCTCGAATTCACAGAGATCTGCCTGCCTCTGCCTCCCACATGCTGGGACTAAAAGCGTGCGCCACTACGCCCGGCAATGGGAGCTGCTCCTTTTTTAAATTACCTCTTCTCCAGTCCTGAGAGTTGCCAGGCATGTAGGAAATGCTTGTTGAATAAATGGATAGTTGGCTCTCCCACTTTCAACTTGTTAGAAGATATATACCTCTTTGTGCTATGTTGAGCCGTTTTCAGAATTAGCAAAATAAAGAATCCTAACCAAAGCATTGACTTTCCTGAGTTGACATAGTATAAAAAATAATAGTTTAGAGGGGTGGGAGAGATAGCTCAGTGGTTAAGAGCACTGACTGCTCTTACAGAGGACCTGGATTCGATTCCCAGAACCCACATGGCAGCTATGAACTGTCCTTAACTCCAGCTCCAGGGGACTCTTAAGCCCTCTTCTGACCTCTGAGGGCATTGCATGACACAGATGCACTCACATACATGCAGGCAATATACTCATACACATACAATAAAATTAAAAAATAATAATAATAGTTTAGAGATGGGCATGGTGGCACACCCCTTTAGTCACAGCCTTCTGGAGACAGAGGCCAGTGGATCTCTGTGAGATCAAGGCCAGCCTGATCTATATAGTGAGTTTAGGCCATCTAGGACTACAGGAAGTCCCTGTCTCAAAAAGACCAAAATAATAATAATTAATAATAATAATAATAATAATAATAGTTTAGTGTGTATGGAACTACTCTGAACTAAACTTTGCACTAAGCAATTATATTCATTATCTCACTTAACCCTCACAATAAATCCCTGAGTAGATATTTTCCTTGACCCCGTTTTGCAGATGTGGAAATCGAGGCTCACAGAGGTTAAATGGTATGCCGAAAGCCACGGGAGTAATACTGGCAATTTATCAGTGTGTCCTTGTCAGAGGAAAATGAAAGAGAAACAAGAGTATAACCTGAGACTGTTCTTGTGCCTTCTGGTCTTATCTGGTTTTCTTGGCTTCAGAGTTTAGCTTATCTCTTCCCGAGTCCACACAATATCTTCAAATCAGACTTCAGTGCTCTGATCTCATCCTATTCAGTCAGCCAAACTTACTGACCAAGCAGCACCTTGCACTGAGAACGTGGCACACAGAAAGACTGGAAGGGCTTCTTCCATTTGGCCATAAACTCAGCCTATAATCAACCAAACCCAGAAAGCTTTTAGTTATACTTCACAGAGTTCTACTCAACAGGGGAACTCAATGTGAGTCAAATACGTATTGCAATGGAACATTTTGACATTTCCAAACAACAAACTTAGCTCAAGGTGTTTCAAAATGCATGGATCACATGTCCTAGAAGTTGTTATAAGAGATTTAGCAGCTTTCAAATTGACCACAAAGTCCAATTCAATGTTTGCTCATTTCACAGTTGTCATGGCCCAGAGAAAACAGCCTGGTGTTCTTTCCTACTTTGTATTTATACTTCTGTTACCTTGGCCATGGATGATATGACTGGACAGCACCCAAAAACCATTGTCTATAGGCATCAGGGGATAGGAACAAAGTTGCCCAATACAGAGGCAACTCCTGTTCCAGAATAAGTCAGAATCATGCAAAACTAATGGCTATCATTAGAAAAGTTAACTTAGAACCAAAGTTAATACATCTAAGACTATGACAAAAATCCTCCAAAGGGACAGGCTTCCCATGCCCATGGTGTAAACTGTCCTTAAACTCCCCTGAACTTCAGAAGCACAAAACATGGAATTCCAGATACCATTCTTGAAATTTTCAAAGCCAAGGCAAAATGTCTCCCACCCGCTTATCATTCTTACCAAACATATGCATCAGCTAGCTACCCTTATTAAAGTCCTCATAAGTGGGTCTTTGGCCCATCCTGGGATTACAAATTGGAGCCACAACATCTGGCCCAAATTTGAATTTGACTTTTTAAATTCTTTCCCCTATATTTATTTCTGGACAAAACAGCACATTTAGACCCAACATTTTCCTTTAGTCCAAGTTTAAACATAATATGCAAAGACTATTTGAAAATACTAAAAGAAAAGAGAACAGAGGGCATCACTTCGTCATCATGTTCCTTCAACTTTCATGAACTCTGAAGCTTAATTGTTCTGCTGTGAAAGAGTAGCTGGAAATAGTCACTCTTCTAAATAGGAATTAGTATTAAACATCACTTCAGTGATATCCTATACGCACCCTTCAAACTAAAAACCCTATGATAGCCTTTATGCATATGATAGATGTGTACAGTGGTTTCTTATATACCTGTTTTAAATCTTTATACTGTTTTCCAAAGATTCTAGAAAGGGATTGTAAATGTTAATATATTGTCCAAATTTTCTGTCATTGGGGTTAATCAGGGAGATCTCTCCTTGGCATTTGACAAAGAAAATGAATCTTTCCTAAATCACTAAATAATAGTCAACCCAAGTCAGGAGTGCTGACATACACCTGTACTCTCATACACCTATACTCCCAGCACCTGGAGGTAGAGGCAGGAGGATGTGAAATTCAAGGGCATCCTCAGCTACATAGAAAGTTTGGCCATCCTGGGCTACATTAGACCCACCCATCTCAAAAAAGTCAACCCTACCACATCTGTATTTCATCCTAAAACAGATTTTCACAGGAAGGACTCTCTCGCTCTCTCGCTTTCTCTGTTCCTCTCTCTCTCTCTCTCTCTCTCTCTCTCTCTCTTGCTCGCTCTTGCTCTCACTCTCACTCTCGCTCTGAGTCAGCCAGAAGCATGTCAATTTGGTATCTATTTTGTTGGGTCTTAATGTGATTTCGTGCTTACATTCCACCCATTTATAAAACATCCTCATATGCTTAGGAGAAAAGATGGATGAGTGATCAGAAAATTTCAAACACCAAATGGAAATGCAAATAGGGCCATGTTTGATATATGGAAGCATCACCAGTGGGGGAAGCTCCTCCATACCCAGGCTCCCATGGTGGCCATGGCGGGCTGTACCAGGGCAGACCATGAGGAAAACTGCAGCACCTGCAGCCGCCAGCTTGAAGGAAAATCAGGCTTCAGGTCAGATAGCTCCTGGGAGCTGAGGGGTCTAGATGCATTTTATAGCTAGGGTAAAGGATTTCTAGGTACAGGTGGCAGAAGCAAATTGCTTGTCAAGAGATTTACTTCAGAGCGAGCCCAGCCATGTAGAACAGTCACAGTGCCATGGGGCCTGGAGCTGCTGGCCCGGATCTTCAAGGCTCACAAGCAGACTTCAGGAATGACAGCCACTGCTCCCCAGCAACAACCTCATCCCTCCTGGGGGCTGGAGGCAGACAACAGGGTTAGTACCACCTCTTCATGTTGCAGCTGAAATCATCAGTCAAATGAGAACAGGAATAGGAATAAGGGAGGTAAACGGAAATCGGTCATGGTGGGGACAGGGAGGAGAAGGAAGCATCTAGTGTTTTCAGTATCTTTCTCATCTGTTCACCTCTGCTTCGGACTAAAATGACAGTAAGGATGCTGCGTCGTGGCCAAAAACCTGACCCCCTTTCTCACTACGTAGCTAAATGTGAGAGAGATTTTCTTGGACAGCACGGCAATGTCACTCTCAAAATCAAGATCAATTCTGAATCACTCTCTCACACTGGGAAGAACCCCGTCTTCCTCCCAAGCCACCATCTCACCCTGACAGGCCATGAGGCAAGAAAGTACTTTTTCAGCAGCGGCCCCTCCATTCTCAGGGCAGGGTACCTCTTAGCACCCAGCCTCCACAACTGGGTGGCAGACACAGGGAAGGCCGCGGGCCAATTGCAGCACCTACGACTGCTATCTTGAAGGAAAATAGAGCTTCACACCAACTTGGACAACAAAAAGCTCACTTAATTGGGGTTTGGAAGTTAGGAGAAAGAAAATGGCAGTGTGGTGAATTCAGGGAGGCGTCTGATATCAGGAAAATGCTGTGATGTGGGGACCAGCACCTCAGGAAGAGGTGATGGAAATGAGATTTAAGAGACAATTTAGATGTAGTTCAAAGAGAAGAACGGAAACAGCAGAAATCCTTGAGGGCACCTGAGGACAGACTGGTTGGCAGAATAGACCTTGGCTTCTCCAAGGATACCTGGTGCAAGGTAGATGCCCAGGAAAAACCTAATGAGTCCACACATGCATATGCAGGAACTACCACTTTCAGAGCAAAAAGAGAGGGTGGCAGGGTGAGTTTCATGTTCTTAAGAAAGCTGTGACCTAGCTTTGGGGATCTCAGCATCCTTGCATTTGTTTTCTGTGGCTCAGGCTGGCCAAGTGTGAAGATTACAGGCACATGTCATCACATCCAGTTTATGGGGTGCTGGGGGTGGGAGTCAAACCCAGAGTTTCATGCATGCTACACAAGCACTCTACCAACTGAGCTATGTCCCCAGCCCCTCTTTTAATTCTTAAGAATGCTTCTATCTCAAGTCCTGGGGAAACAGAAGGTAGTGCTTGGGTTCACTGAGCTAGAACAGCGTTTTGATACCAGCAGACCTGGGCCCTGGTAAAGAGTCATGCTCTTGGCAGGCATGCCGCCCTGAGTTCAGACAGAAAGTACATCTGTGCCTCATTGATAGTGTAATAACCTATATTACAGTGTTGTCCAAGAACACCTGTGCATGGCTCAGAACGTCAGCCCAAGGCAATCATTCAGAGGGAGGTGATATTAACATCTCTCATTAAAGCTGAAGACAGTAGCAGTGCCCAGCAGCAGGGCAACCGGAAAGGGTCTGTCCGAATTGCCGCTACAGACCCCTACTTTGGGCGATCATAACTCAGTCATAGAAAACACAGTTTGCATTGAATGAAAACCTGCAAAGGAAACTATTATGCATTAAAGAGAGTTTAACTCTCAGAGCTGTCAAAGTATTTCAGTTATCCATTCCATCTGCAGGTGACAGTCTGTGGACTATAAGGGGCCTTATTACCTCCCTGTCTGTCTAGACAGTGGAAACAGACTACTGAAGGTAGTAGACTGAAGGTAGACTTATTTCTGACTGACCCAGGGTAAAATGGACTGTCTTGACTCTATGTATAGGGGGGATGCAAGGATGGGAGGGAACACTTGTCTGGCAATCAATAGTACATCCTGTGTTACCTTGGTGTTTTGCTTACCATTACCTGTCCAGAATGAGGAACTAAGGAATTCTAACTCCACCTGGGATTTAACCTCTATATGACATTACGTGTGAGTAGATTTTGCTTACTTTCTTTTTTAAAAAATATTTATTTTTTATGTGTATGAGTATATTGCCTGCATGTATGCAAGTGCTCCCGTGTTGTTCAGTGCCCACAGAAGTCAGAAGGAGGTCAGAAGAGGGCCTTGGATCCCCTGGAACTGGGTTATAGAAGGTTGTTAGCCACCATTTGGGTGCTGGGACTTGAACCTTGGTCCTCTGCAAGAGCAGCCAATGCTCTTAACTGCTGAGCCATCTCTCCAACCCACTTACTTTTTTTAATATAATATTTTATTTCTATTTGACATATATGAGTGTTTTGTCTGCATGATATAAGTGCACTATGCAGGTACAGTGCCCATAGATGTCAAGAAGGTTGTTAGCCACCATTTGGGTGCTGGGACTTGAACCTTGGTCCTCTGCAAGAGCAGCCAATGCTCTTAACTGCTGAGCCATCTCTCCAACCCACTTACTTTTTTTAATATAATATTTTATTTCTATTTGACATATATGAGTGTTTTGTCTGCATGATATAAGTGCACTATGCAGGTACAGTGCCCATAGATGTCAAAAGAGGGTGTTGGATCCCCTGGAACTGGAGTTAA
The DNA here is from genome assembly GCF_000622305.1 of Nannospalax galili. Lineage (NCBI taxonomy): Eukaryota > Metazoa > Chordata > Mammalia > Rodentia > Spalacidae > Nannospalax > Nannospalax galili. The sequence continues at coordinate 704,092 of NW_008341187.1, read as the reverse complement.
GGACAGATGTTAGCTGCCATGTGGGTGCTGTGAATAGAACCCAGATCCTCTACAAGAGCAACAAGTGCTCTTAACTACTGAACCATCTCTCCAGCCCAGTATTTTGCTTACTTTCAACGCAGTATCTCTCTCTAAAGAAAGGGAGACCTGGAGGCATGTATTCACTGACAGCCTTTTGAAAGGATGCTGCTATCTTTTATCTTGACAGACAAATATACAAAAGTTGT
>NW_008341187.1:695835-702866 GCF_000622305.1 Nannospalax galili | reverse complement strand
TACTCTTGCTCTGGAGTGTGTTACTGAATATGTTAAAGCTGTAATGAAATGCTTCTTCTAATCATGTAGTTATTAAAAAATTTTTCTAAATTGCGTGATTAAAAAAAAAAAAAAAAACCCAGGATTTATAAAAGGACAAGTTTATTTGAGCTTATAGTTCCCAGAGGAATCAGAGTCCATCGTGTTGGGGAGGCATCTTGGCAGGAGCAGAAACAGGAACACTCACGTCTTCAAGCAGGCGCAGGAAGCAGAGAGCAACTGGAGATCTGGAAAAGCTAAAGAATGCTCTAAGCCCACCCACCAGTTACCCACTTCCTCCAGCAAGGCCACACCTTCTAAGACCTCCCAAAACATCACCACCAACTGGGGAAAAAATTGTCCAAATACTTGGGAGTCTATAGGGGACATTCTCATTCAAACCACCACACCTACCAAATTACAGTGTGAGAAACTGGGGGACCAAGCTTACATATTTCTTCCTCTTTGTAGCATCATGAAATTACATCAGATCCCTACCAAGGATTGTGATAGCTATTCTTGGTGACCTTCCTGCCTTTTGAACTTCTAGAACCCAAAATATTTACTTGATGGACATTGGGCTCTCAATATTGATGCAGTTAAAGGTTCACTATTTGGGAAAACTTAGAAAAATAGACACAAGGATATTGATTAATGCTCCAACCTAACCTTATTCATTCAAAATATTAATCTTTGTCTTAAATGTGACTGTCTCAATACTCCATGCCTAACACAAAGCATTTGAGAACCAGGCCTCTGGTGTTAGATCTAGGTCTCAGTGTAGTCCAGTTCTGTTGTCTATGGGTTAGTTAAGAGTAGCTCAACAGGGGGCTGGAGAGATGGCTAAGAGGTTAAGAGCACTGGCTACTCTTGCAGAGGACCTGGGTTCGATTTCCAGCACCCACATGGTAGCTAACTCTAGTTCCAGGGGAATCCAACCCTCTTCTGACCTCAGTGGCCATTATAGGAGATGGGTACTAAGACTTACATACATGCAGGAATACACACATTCACCTAAAATAAAAATAATAAATAAAAGATTAAAAAAAAAAAGAATAGCTCATAAACCAGGTTTGGTGGTACACACCTTTAATTCCCACTCTTGGGAGGCAGAAGTGGGCAGATCTCAGATCTCTATGAGATCCAGGTCAGCCTGGTCTCCATAGTGAGTTCCCAGGTCAGCTGTGGTTACAGGGAGACCTTGTCTCAAAAAGAATAGTTCCTAATTCCCTAGTTGAACAAATCAGGTGATAGACATGTTTCTAACTAGCTGTTTCTAAAAGTTTTTTCTTTCTTTCTTTCTTTCTTTCTTTCTTTCTTTCTTTCTTTCTCTTCCTTCCTTCCTTCCTCATTATTTATTTAATTATTCATTTTCCCAAAGCAGTTGTTGTTTATTAATTGACAAGATTGCAAAAATACCATAGGAGACACCTTAGTTCATCCTTCGCATGAGCCTTTAGATCTAGTCTTATCTGTTGCCAGAATCTCCACCTTCTACAAAATGAGTTGTTTTTTTCTTCATTCTCCCTCCTAGACAAGATCATTTGAGGACCAGAGAAAGTTATTTGCTTTCTTGAAGCATTTTCCAACAGTATGGCTCTCTCGTGAATCAGATCCTCCATGAAGATGATACCATATTTACCTGGAGACCGAGCAATCAAAGAATTATCTCTCAGTTCTGTACATCCGCGTATATTCCTTGTGACAGTGCTTAGCCTTTGCAGAGATAAGCTTCCTTGCCTTCTGAAGCATCTTCAGAGCAAACTTCCTTTGCAGGTGCTTTATCTTCAACTCTTCAAAGTTCCTTTGCTTTTTCTTAGGTGTTTCTGGCATGATAAGAACCTTCTTTTTCTTCTCTGGTATGGTTTCCATGGTTCGAGCAAGAAAAGAATCTAGAAGTTTCTTTAAAAAGCTAATCCCATATTAGAAGTGGTAAGATAATTCAGGAAAGCTGGACTCACCAGTAATAGCTTATTCTAAACTACTTGCCAGATTCTTCCCCCTCTGCCTCTTATAACATTGGCTGACTAAAAAGAAAATCAGAAATGTGTTCCATCGTGTCATGACATTTGGCCTGTTTCAGCCTACTTCCTTATCTGTAAAATTGGGCATAGAACCTACTTCATACAGTCTTGCGATAAGTAAAGGTGTGTGTGTGTGTGTGTGTGTGTGTGTGTGTGTGTGTATGTGTGTGTGCACGCACAGGTGTATAGGGAGGCCAGAGGTAAACCCTGATGTTGTTTTCAGGCCCCATCCACCTTGTTTTTTTTTTATTATTATTATTGAGCTTTTAAAATTTCATACAATATTTCCCACTCAAATACAGACCCCCTCCCCCATCGTGTTTCTCCCTATCCCCCCCCCCCCCAAACCCTTTGCACTCCGCCTTCCATGCTGGGCCATTTTCATTCAGGTGTTTGTACCCAAATGTCCTTCAGTGTAAATGCATCCACTGGAATCTAGTCAGCCCATCCAGTGGTCATATGTAAGCCATACTCTCCCTCACCCAGCAGTAATCAGTTTCAAATTGTTCTCTATCTAGTACTGGCCTGCTACCTATTTCTCACCTCTCTTTTGGGCCCTTGTTTAATTGAGCAGACATGGGTCGCTGTTTTTTGAGACAGCCTCTTACTGGCATGGAACTCCCCAAGTAAACTAGGCTGATTGCCCAGCAAGCCCCAGGGATCCTTCTGCCTCTGCCTCCTCAGTATTCAGTTACCAATTCACATCAACCACCACACCTGCTTTTTGTTCTTGTTTTGTTTGCTCTTTCTGTGGATTCTGGGAGGGGAACTTCAGTCCTCAAGCTTGCAAGGCAAACACTTTATCAACTAAAGCCATCTCCCCAGCCTGAGATAATTAAGATAATGCTTCTAGAGCACTTAGCACAAAGTGTGGAAATGGCCTGGTGTTAGCAGCTGCTGCTGTTAGTACATAACTCATAGCAATTCTGCTATAAAAGAAGCTGGACCACAAAAGAGGTGTGTCTCTGTTGTTGTTGTTGTTGTTGTCTTTTAGGAGGAGACTAGGAAGGTAAAGGGCTAGTACAGAGCAAATGTTCCAGAATTCTGCTTGGAACAGGACATTCAAGCAAGTAACTTCCCTGCTCTAAGCTTTACTTTGTTGATTTATTTAAAAAAAAGAAAGAAAGAAAGAAAAAAAGATTGTGTCAACTTTACCCGCCTCCTTGGGTTGTCAGGGATTCAAAAAAGACACTGCATGTAAAGTTCTTTACATATCAATCACGGGAAATGTGCTCAGTTAATTGGTTGTTGTTTCAAATGAGTCAATGATTCTTAACCCTGCTCTACCTAAGAATCACCTGGGAGAGTCAAAAACTTCAAATGGCCAGGCCACCCCCAAGACCCTAACTCAGTGTCTCTGCTGGAATGTCTAGCCAATATTAAGAGTCAGGGAATAAGGGGCTGGAGAGATGGCTCAGTGGTTAAGAGCACTTACTGCTCTTCCAGAGGATCGGTATTTGGTTCCTAGGACTCACATGGCAGCTAACAACCATCTATAACTCCAGTTCTAGGGGATCCAACACCCTCAGCTGGCCTCCATGGGCACTGCATGCTCATGTATGTAGCAAGTTCTAGACCAACCTAGCCTATGTAGTGTTTCAAAACTAAGAAATTTTTTAAACAAAATTTTTTTAAAAACCAGGGAATAAAGAAAGACTAAAGTGTCTCTTAAACTTTCCCAATGATAAGAAACCTCTGGGTCCCACCATACCGCCTAAATGACCCTTCCTAAGGCATGAGACTGGGATGCAGCATACTCCAAAGCACTTGGAGCTGGTTCTTCTCAGTGGCCAGCTCTGAAGGGAAAAAAAGTCTTGAATCATCCCTGGAGAATTGTTTAAAGTCTTTACACTTGAATCATCTCAAAATTGCATGAAACAAATCCCCAAACCGAAGGCCCACGTGTTGTTAACCAACTATGTGAACAATAAATAATACACCAGCTAGCTGTTTCTCTTTGTGGAAGAATCATCACCAGCCCCTTTGGAGTTCAGGAAATCCTGACTGATGCCAGTGACTTTCAATGTTATGAAATTCTTTCTGTGTTAAACAGCTTAGAATGCCAAGGAGTGCATTGGAAGAATTCTTTCATCTGAGATGAAATGTTTGAATTATGAAATAAAATAATATACCAAGCTTTTTTATTTTTTGATGTGTACAGTGCAAACTGACCTCCACAGGAAGCAGATGTTACTGAATTTTATTTTTCTTTTTTCCTCTGAAAAGAAAATATTGCTCAAATCTATAACACTTTCACCATTACTTTTAGCTCTCACGAGAAAGTCAGATCAGGCTCAATGTAAATTACATACAGGAAAGGTACTAGGTCACAGTGGCAAATATAAAGGAAAAAAAGTTAAGCAGCTGCTCATTTCCAAGTTGCAGAACTTGACTCAGGGCACTTCCAATCTTCCTCATTTCCAGAGCATTCAATCTCTTGGAACCATTGATCTATGGGTTCCTGAACATTCTAATGCAGTTTTTGAAAAGTTGCCTTGTGGAATTCCATTCCCCCGGGCCTACTTTTACCTGCCTGACCTATGTAATTAACCTTAAATTTTTCCTCCTTCCCACTTCCTGCCCTAGTTGAATCCTGCCTTACTTGGACCCAGTGTTGAGTTATAAGTATTGTCCATATTCAGAGACCGTCTTCCTCTGAGCTCTTTAAGAAGACACTGGAGATGTGTTTTAATAAATCTAAAAGTTTGGAATATTTGTGTTTGCATCATGCTGACTTTGCATGAGTTACTCCCTTCGCAAATCTGCGAGATTAGGCATCTGGGAATCACAGCACTGGATGGAGTCTGAATTTTATCTTAGGAAACTATAGCAATTGTTCTGTGTAATAAGTGCTAATGTTAGTGTCCATCCAGCATTCCCATTCCTCGGTATCTCCAGGTCCTTAAGTTTCCTTTTTTCAGTGCTAGGAATCAAACCTAGGGCCTCACACATTTGAGGCACATGCTCTACCATCGTGCTTCATACACAACTATCCTTTGCTCTTTGCAATAAAGAAAATCCATACATCCTACGTTTTTGTGCTATGAGATAATATGTTGTTGCTGTGTTGGTTTATATTTGGAGAAAAGCTTTCACAGTTAATAAGAGACCGTACTATAGATTCCTGGAGTCATGTGCTCAGTGGAGATGTTGATAGATACAGAGTTGGGAACCCAGTGGCAATGAGGGCCAGTGCATACCAGACTTTGAATAAGAACAGAATTGTGAGTGTTCCCAGGTATTTGTCCTCTCCTCACCTGCTTTTCTTTCATTTGTTTATTTTATTTTTATGTTATGTGTAAACAAGTGCAGCTGTGTCATCCAATGCTCTTAGAGGCCAGGAAAGGGCATTGGATCCCCTGGAACTGGAGTTACAGACAGTTGTCAGCCACCATGTGGATGCTGGGAACCAAAGCCAAGTCCTCTGCAAGAGCAGCCAGTGTTCTTAACTTCTGAGCCATCTCTCCATCCCTCGCCTGCTTCCTTTAGGCGTCTCTATTTTTTAGTTTTTTTCTGTGCTTTGTTGAGATATTTCAGTCTTACATTGTTTGTGGGGCAGAGGACAGATAGATGTTAATAGCATTTTTTAGCATACATTCATTGTATAAAATAATGGACTTCATCATTTTCATACATGTATGTGTATCTTGGTCGTATAAAACTAAATAAGCCTAGCCAGATGGCTCAGTGACTAACGGCACAAGCCTGAAGATTTGATTTCAATCCCTGGCAGATACATGTGGTGGAAGAAAGCCAACTCTGACTCCTGAAAGTTGTCCTCTGACCTCTGACCTCTAAATGCACAGTCCCCCCTCTCTCATTCTCACACATGCACAAATAAATTAATAATAAAATTGTTAAATATTTTTATTCTTTGAGGAATTCATGCAGTATTTTTTCATCGTTTCACTCACATCTTCCTTCTAACTCTTCCCTTATCCATCTCACCTTCCTGCACCCCGACTTTGTGTCCTCTTCTTGTTTTGAATAATCCATGGACTCCAAGTTGCCCATATACTCCCAAGTATGGGGTCATCCACTGAAATGTCCATCTACCAGGAACCAAACCCTTAAAGAAAACTGACTCTCATTCCCCTGCACTGTCCACAGATCCTCAGGGAGGGAAGCAGCTCATGAACCCCTTCCCACTCCATGCTAGAATATTGACTGGCTTGAGAGTATACAGGTCTTGTGCAGGCAACCACAGCTGCTGTGAGTTCAGGGCTGCCATGGTCAAGTCATGTCCAGAAGACACTGCTCTGCTCCATCCTCTCCCACCTCTGGCTCTTAGCATCTTTCTGCCCTCTCTTCTGTGATGGTCCCTGAGCCTTGGGGAAGGGGCCTGATACAGATGTCCCATTTGTGGATGAGCACTACACTAACAAGCTCTGTGCTTTGACCAGTTGTGAGTTTCTGCATTAACTCACCACCCATGGCACAAGGAAACTTCTCTGATTTTGTCTAAAAGTTGAACTAATCTATTGATGGAGAGCTAGATGAATTTAGAGAACAGTTTGATACTATGGATCAATCCTGGGGCCTGTAAGTTCCCCAGTCATGGGTTCTTGGTCAGATTTATAGTATTAGACATGTGTTTTCTCCTGTGGAGCAAGCCTTAAATCTAATCAGAAATTGGTTGGTTGCCACCATAATACTTGTGCCACTATTGCATTCATAGGCATATCTTACCAGACTGGTCATTATTATAGTTCACAGGGTTTGTAGCTGTGTGAGCCTGCTGATGATTTCCCCCCAGGAGGGAAAAAGCTTCCTGGTCAGTACCTACTTGATTTCCCCATGTTCTATGACCAATGTGTATGCTGCCTTCAGCAATGGGGTCTTAGCATCAAGTTCTGGTGGGCAATTGAGCAATGGCAATAACCTGTATTGTTTTTAAGGTCCCTGGGACACCTCTGACCAACAACTGGAGGGGAGGTACCCCACACTTGGCACTTGGCTTTTTATTTCACAATCTATAAATGTAATCCC
>NW_008341187.1:680679-695779 GCF_000622305.1 Nannospalax galili | reverse complement strand
TACCCTCCCATCACTCTCCCCACTTTATTTATTTATTTATTTATTTATTTATTTATTTATTTATTTATTTATATTTTATGTGTATGAGTGTATTGCCTGCATGTAAATGCACCCATGTTGTGCAATGCCTGTGGAGGTCTGAAGAAGCCATCAGATTCCCCTAGAACTGGAGTTATGGACGGTTGTTAGCTGACATGTGGGTGCTGGGAATAAAACCTAGGTCATCTGCAAGAGCAGTCAGTGCTCTTAACTACTGAGCCATCTCTCCAGCCCCACTCTCCCCTTTTAAACATCCCTCGCCATTAGTCACCTTTTCCTCTTCATACCACCTGTAAAGATCTTCCATCCCCCTCCCCACCAATGGTCCATTTCTAGTTTCCTGGATTCCATAAGGTACTCCAAATTAAGCATACAAATCTAAAGATTAAACATTATTACATTATTTACATATGTAAATTTTAATTTAAAAATCTAAATAAATGAATGGTTGCTGAAGACTTTTTCCCATGGTCAGCCCATTTCCGCTTCCCATTTCTTCCATCCTACCATCCTCTGTCACTAAAATGTCTTGATTTGGGTGCTGTGACATATAGGACAGAGTAGGATACAGGATGCAATAGAAAATCAGGATTTGGAAGATGCCAGTAATATTCACAAGCTGGGGCTGCCAAGACAAAATACCAGTCTGGGGTCTTATACTGTTATTATCTCACAGTTGTGGAGACTGGAAGTCCAAGATCAAGGTGCTGGTAGGGGTGGTTCTCTCTGAGAACTGCAAGAGAGGGATGTATTCTTGGCTTGTGTCTCTCTTCCTGCATGGTATTCTTTCTGTACACGTGTCTTTGTGACTGAGTTTTCTCTTTTTATAAGATCGCCAATAGTATTGGATTAGACCCCATCCTGATGGCTTCCTTCTAACTTAATTACCACTGGAAAAATCTTATCTCCCAATGAGGTCACATTCTGAGGTACAGGTGCTAGGACTTTGGCATAGGAATCTGGAAATGGCAGTGAAGCACACAAATTGATCTATAACATGAGTAGTATATATGTTTATCTCAAAGAATATTCCCATATTATCAAAGCAAGGCAAAGAACTGACAATATCCATGTGGAAACAAAGTCTTAATGGTAAACCTCTTCCAAACAGAATTTCTCCAATATAGCTGAGCTCCTTTGTAAAGGTGAGTAGGTGTCTCTCTTGACTCTGAAAAGGAGCTTCTCAGAAGAGGGTGTAGCTCTTTGCTTGATGAACAGTGAGGACCAGTCAGCACTATATGTGGGCATGTACTGATTTTATGAGCATAGCTTCTATACTCCTCCTGAGACCCAAATTCGAAACCAAACACCACATCTCACGGGGCAGAGTTTCTTTTTCAGTTGTTAGGGGAAGATGAACAGACTAGCACTTCCTCTATATAGATAAGGAACCAGGTAGAAAACAGGGAAGTACCCTGGTGAAAGTTACAAGGCCAGCTAGCAGCAACCTTAGGACTCGAGTTTGGACTTCTGACTCAAGCCAGGGCTCCCAAACCACACTGTCTTCCACCTCATCATCATCTATCAACATTACCCACTTTCTCTGGCAATATCTGGTTTTTCTCAACCACTTCCATACAAAACCATTTTTTTTGTTAAATTATACTGACCTAACTGCTTACAAGTGTTGCTGATGCCTTGTAAATAGGATCAGAATTTGTGGATTACACCCTTGGTAATAGTTTTCCTAATATCTTTTTTTTATGTGTATGCATGTATTGCCTGCATGTAGGTATGCGCACCTGTGTCGTGTAATGCCCATGGAGGACAGAAGAGGCTGTCGGATCCCCCGGAACTGGAGTTACGGACAGTTGTTAGCTGCCATGTGGGTGCTAGGATTCGAACCTGGGTCTTCTGCAGGAACAGCCAGTGTTCTTAACCGCTGAGCCGTCTCTCCAGCCCCCCTAATATCTTTAAAAAATTTTTTTTCCTAATATCTTATCAACCCAAAGAAAATTTGTGTTCCTACTCTGTATAAAGTGATGTATTTCTTTACACCTCAGAACTCACTTTTTTTTCTTTTTTTTTTTTTTGAGACAGGGTCTCACTGTAGCCACAACTGGCCTGGAACTCCCTATAGACCAGGCTGCCCTTGATCTCACAGAGATTTGCCTGCCTCTGCCTCCCAGGTGCTGAGATTAAAGATATAAGGCTCCATGCCAGGTTTCAGATCCCACTTTTTAGCTGAAACCTGCCTTTAATTGTAAATACAAACCCAGCTTTCATTGTAAATACAAACTCCAAGCTGAGAGAAGAGCTTCATCAGAAATATCAAACTAGTGGCAGTCAGCAATGACTTTTGAAAGCAAAAGAATAAAAGGCCTTTACCTTCTGGCGCACTGGGTCTTGGTTAACACAACACCACGATTGAGGTTTGCATTTTAGAAATCATCTGCTGAATCCAGTCTGTAAAAATAAATAAATAGTGATTCAGGTGGTGCCTAGTTTAGATCTACTGCTTTAAAGAGAGATCTAGGGACAAGCACCTTTCTGTGCCATCCAGAACTACAATGCCATTTAAAATGCTGCTATATTTGTTTCTTTTATTTTTCCTTTGTATGCTTTAAAAAATAGTGATTTTATGACATCTTTCTTTTCAGGGTTCTTAAATTGGGTTAAATTATATTAATCCCAGCTAGAGTTTAAATCCTGAAGGATGGGTTAACCCCACAGGGTAGCCTCTGAATGGGGGTATACTGAGATGTAGATAGTTCAGCCGTGTGAACGCTAATTCTAGAACATTAAACTTAGCATGTTAAATGGATTTCTGGATGTTTCTCTGTGGAAATCTTGGACTAGTCCTCCCCTTTCCTTTACTGAGCCAAGAAAACTCTGATCCAGAACAATTCAATTTCAATTTGCAGAAAAACTAAATGCAATGAGCCAAATGGTATGAAGATAGTGTTGGGGGCCCAGGAGGGAGGGGCCTTGCAATCCCCAGTTTGTTCTTGACTATCTGAAGGTCTGTTTAAGCACTCTGAGATATATGCACGAGGTTGTTTCTGAGGGGTGTTTGCAGGGTCCGCTTTATAGTTTGAGGACCTAAGAGCCAGGCTCGCTTTCCTGTCACTGTGTTAAACGTTAAGCATTTGGAAGGAGCCCCAGCGAGGCCTCAGGAAACAGATACCGCCCCTGGACTTATCATCCTGAGGCGATTTGTTTTAAAGTTCATAATCTCTAGGGCTACAGGATTGTCCCACATCTGCCTTGAATTGAAAACACATTCCCATTAAGAGCCTTACATCAGAGCTGCGGATCTGTGAGTCAGAGAGGAAGTCCGGGACCATTTGAACGTATGGCCCACAAGACCACAAGCAGCTCCCTTCATGGAGGACCAAGATTCCGGGGTATGTAGGCTGTTGATTTTCAACTTCTGAGATCCCCCCCTCCACTTTGGTGTCTTTCTGATCTGTTAAGAAGGAACGTTAGGGAAGCGACTATGGTGGGAAAGCGTTTACAAGCACTCTCAGTGCTGCTAAGGAATTGATCAATCTTCCAAGCAGTCAGGCAGCCTCTGCTTCACAACTGCTCTGCCAGGTTTTAAATTTTCTGTGACTTACTGTTTATTATAGAAAATACATTGGTTGAATTATATAGATATTTATTTTCCTCCAGGATTCTAAAAAATGGTTTGTAAGCCAAAGAAGAGTTTTTACTGGTAAACACCAGAGCTTTTCTACCCTCTGCTTATCTAAGAAATTGTTTTAAAAGATTTCCACACATGCTAAGAATGAAAGATGGAACTCTGTGCTTCATATTACAAGACTCTGGGGACCAGGCCCAGCAGCTTAACCATTTACCATCTAATATTCTTACTGGAAAAGTTGCTTTCTTAGCTTGCTGGACAACATAGTTTCCATCTTCTCTGTGGGAACAATATTTTTCAGAGGATGACATTCTCTGCGTCTTAAAATTAACACATATATATGATTTTAATTAAATATTTAAATTATGTATTATACATATAACTATATATTTATATATACATACATATACATGTATATATTTGGTCATGATAGAGGACTAAAAGATACTAGGAAGTCAAGCAAGGGTCTGTAGGTCAGGCAGCTGAATATACGATTATTGAGACTCCTTTTGCCTTGTTCTGGCTCTGGCTCTGGTTTTAGATTGGGTTTTGGTGACTAAAGGTCTCCAGGGTAGGCCTCTGTTTCACTTACCATTACCTCTAAGGAGGTGAGGACAGTGCATGGTACAGTTAGTGCTCAATGAAAATAGAGTGGGGATGGGACGTTGGAAGATGTCATTAGGGACATGCCCTCTGCTTGAGTTAATTTTCACTTTCCTACGTACAGTGGGACTGGAAGTCAAGAATAAGGGGTGATAGGTAATTAAGAAGCACCACTGAGAACAATGGCATGTGAAATGCATGGTGTCATGGTTATGGTTCGAGCAGAGTGACAATTCCAGAGTGAGTCTTGAAAGGCGCCTGGTGAGAGTGCACAGGAACCCCAAGGAAAGGTGGGAGGGGAATAGTGGATAGGCACAGGGGCCTGGCCCATTTTCCTTTCAACTTTGTACAGATGTGTTCATCAAAGTGTTTCGACAGCACAAAGCTCGTTCTGTTCTGGGTGCTTCCCCTCTTCACACCAACAACGGGCTCAGAGCAGCCCAGTTGGCAGGTAACATTTTGGCTTCAGTGGCAAAAGACTACTTGCTTTTGACTGGTTGCCCATGGCTCTTGAAAGAGGGAAGGCTTTTCAGGTGCCAAAATTTGACTGGAAACTGTGTCATGGGACTATGCCCTCTTAATCCTAGTGAGACAGAGGCTTTCTTTTAGAGAAGAAAGCAAACACATTTGGGGTTTGTGCTGAAGGATGCAAAAAGATGTATTGATCAATGCAGACAGGAAGGGGAGCTAGCAGGCTTGGACCTACCATTCCTGACCTACCTAAGGCCCCTAGCAAAGGAGTTTTAAAATCTAGAGAAACAGCATCAGTGCAGACGAGCTTCCTTTTGGAGAAGTACTTGTATGTATGTCTTAACTTGCTTTGGTTGCTTGGTTGGTTGGGTTTTTTTTGGTTTTGGGGGGGGTTCTTTTGTTTTTTGTTTTTTTTTTTGTTTTTTTTTTTTTTTTTTTTTGAGAAGGGTCTCTTGTAGCGCAGGCTGGCCTCCAATTCACCACATAGCTGAGGATGACCTTGAACTTCTGATCCTCCTGCTACCATGTCTCAAGGACTGGAATTACAGGTGTGTACCACCATCTGCAGTCAGTTTATGCAGTGCTGGAGGTAGAACCCAGAGATTCCTGCATGCTAGACAAACACTTTACCAACTGAGCTACATCCTTGGCCCTGTGTCTTAATTTAACTAACCTACTTAATCTTCCTGATTAATTCCTCAACCCCAAAGTGCAGGGATAATGTTAAGGCAGTACGGCAGAGACTTCCACAATGATACTTGAATTATGAATTTAACTGTTACCTCAATATAATCCATATCCAGAAACCTTCTGTCTGTTTCTCACCAATAGAATGGGCAGGTTGTCAGTGGGGACTGTGTCCTCTTCCCTGGCCTCCTTCTTTTTACCCATAGACACCAGGAATTTGGTGATCTACCACCATAGCACCAACTGGCCATGCCACCATGACCACTCACAGATTCATTGCTCCTAAGAAACTCCACAAGCCATATTTGCAATTCAGAGCACATTATCACCCAGAAACAAGCTTAGGCTCCCAGCTCAACTTCTGAATGCAAATTTATCCTAAAATAGAGTCTGCCGAAGCTTCTGGAAAAGGACAGAAAAACTTTCATTTGTCTAATAGTGTTTGAAAGTAACTTTATAATGAATTGTAATAATGCTTTTGAGGGCATTTTTAATATCCTTGCAATACTTTCTTAGCCTTGCACACCATTCCCTTCTTGGTGTGGACCCTACCTCTCTGTCGTAGGTACTCTGTCTCCTCCTGTTCTCTCAAATACACCCCTAGGCTGGAGTCCAAGGAAATTATCTGTGTATACTTTTCCAGTGTGGTTTCTTTGGCCTAGACAGTCTTCTTTTCCTTCTAATTCCTGACAACGCTCTCTCTCCACTCAGACATTAGCACAGTCAAAACCCTGTTATGATTGGCCCAAGATACCTCCATTCCCTCAGTCACAAACCTCTCTGAGATTTTTGTACACAGATTTAAGTTCCTTCACCAATCTTCTAAAATTTTAAGGGCTCTAGTTTAAAACTCCCCAGGACCAATAAGATGGTTCCGCAGGTAAACGTGTCTGCTGCCAAGCCTGATGACCTGAATTCGATCCCTGGAATTCACGTGGAGAAAGGAGAGAACCGACTCCCACAGGTTGTCCTCTGACCTCCTCCACACATGCACATGGCAGATACACGTGTGTGTGTGTATGTGTGTGCACACGTGCACACACACACAGAGCAGACAAGTTTTTTAAATGTAATAAAATCTATAAATTATAAATCTTTCTACCAGTTTTGCTGGTACAGGCTTTTAATCTCAGCATTCGAAAGCCTGAAGCAGGGAAATCACAGTTCAGAGCCAGGCTAGGCTACATAGGGAAATTGTGTTTTTCTTAAAAAAAAAATCCTTCCTCAGAAAGGTTAGAAAACCCTCCCCTTTTCACATCTGCACTTCCATAACATCTTATTAGCCCTATTTTATATTAATATTTACCACACTCTTGTGCCATTGTTTATATGTTGTCCCTTTCCTATAATCAGAGATGCCTAAAATGGGATTTCTTCAAAAGTTACTATAGTGCATGATACAAAATAAAAGAATTCATGTGTTCATAATCAGAAGGACAAATACGTGACTAGATGGATAAATAGATTCATGGTAGAATAGATGGATAGATACTGAGGGAAACATTATTTACAGAACAATGGAAGGCTGTGTATACTGTTGTACAAAATTCTGAGTAAGGGTTTTAAACAGTCTCATGAGCCTGAGAGCCACAGAATTCATCCATCTGTATTTGTATCTGCTTTCTATGTGGAAATGATTATCAAGTGTGGGTAGAAAATGGAACTTGGAGACAGAACTTAGGGGTTCCAGTTCTAGCTCCCTACTTTCTGGTTGTGTGGCCTTAGGGAATTTACTTCCTTCTCCATTTTTTTCTCTTTTCTTCATCTGTAAGATGGGAGTAATACCTGCCTTCCAGGAATTGTTGTAAGGATTAAATGATAATCCATCCCAAAGATCTAGCCAAGTGTTTAAGCCATACAAGGTAGGAGACAAGTGTTAGTAAACAATGAATCTAAATCAGAGTTGGCAGACACGGGACTTTGAAACCAGGAGGAACCCAGGCCTCTCGGTCTAGCCTTGTTCTCTCCCCATTGATGTCACTAATGTGATTCCACTTTTTATCACTCACTTCTTTTGTCACTTGGGTGGTCAAAATAAAATAAATTGAAACTTAGAAGAGTGAGGGAGGGAAAAGATGAAAAGATTCAGGAGATTTTGAAATGTGAAAAAGAAGTTGCCCGAAGGAGAACGTCCAGTGATCTCAGCCTGCCACACCATACTCACTGCCAGCACTGAAGGACACTGGCTTTACCCCAGGCTGTGTAGACACACATATCAAGATTCTGAAACTGTAGAGATGTTATTGTGCTAATACTCCATTGTTTCCCAATATGAAAATGAAGACAACTGTACTTTTTAAGAACTTTTTATCTGTGTGTGGTGGTGCATTCCTGTAATCCCAGCACTCAGAGTATCATGAATTCTGGGTCAGCCTGGCCTACACAGCAAGACATTGTCTCAAAACAAACAAATCAGCAGAAGGGAATAACTGTTTTCTGCAGTGATAGAAATTGAATTCAGGTGTCTTCCATACTAGGCAAGCACTCTATCAATAAGCTATAAAAATCGACTTTTTAGGGCTTTTTTCTTTTCTTTGAAAAAGCAACAAAATAGAATCTTGGAGAATGGATTACCTTTCCTAGATTAGGTTTGAAAGATTCATGTTTTAAAATAATTTCATTATGCTTAATCTGAGTTCCAACATCTCCTGAAACTACTTTGGACCACTTAATCTCATTCTTTTGTATAAAAAGTAAGCACTCGGGGCTGAAGAGATGGCTCAGCGGTTAAGAACACTGGTTGTTCTTGCAGAAGACCCTGGTTTGAATCCCAGCACCTACATGGCAGCTAACAACTGTCTGTAACTCTAGTCCCAGGGGATCTGACAGCCTCTTCTGACCTCCACGGGCATTGTACAACACAGGTGCACTTACCTACATGCAGGCCATACATGCATACACATAAATTAAAAATAAATAAATTTTTTAAAAAATAAATGCTTTATCAAACAGTTAACACATTCAACATATAACAAATTCAGATCCAAGAGCATGTTAGATAGGGAGAAATTTCTATCTCCCCTTTTCTATCTGTCTGTGCTGGTTAGTTTTTGTCAATTTGACACAAATTAGTCACCTAGAAAGAGGGGACCTCAACTGAGGAACTTCCTCCATCAGATTGGCCTGTGGCCATCTATGTGAGGCATTTTCTTAATTACCAATTGATATAGGAGTGTCCAGCCCATTGTGGGCAGTGCCATCCCCGGACAGATGGACATGGGCTATATAGGTAATTATGCAAGCCAGAGAAAACAAGCCAACAAGCAGAACTCCTCCAGTCTCTGCTTCAGTTTCTGCCTCCAGGTTCCTGCCTTGAGCTCCTGCCCTGACTTCTCTCAGGGTTTGATTGTGACATGGGATTTATAAGCCCAATAAATTCTTTCCTCCACAAGTTGTTTTTGGCCAGTGTTTTAGCACAGCAACAGAAAGTAAGCTAGACCACTGAATTATTGTAATCATTTCTATAGTAAATAAAGTCATTATGCAAATGCTGCAAGGTTATCTGATTCTCTGGCTGTCTCTGCCATCCCTATGCCAAGTCATTCATGTAACTTACTTAGGTTTTATGGCATGGTTTATAGATGAATAGATAGGTTAGAGTGGGTGAAAGATTGTTGGGGAGTTCTGTCTGCCTCTAAAATATCTACTCAGTGGCAGACTCTTAATTTTAATTTAAAAGAATGGTTATAGCATCTTCGGTCCATCAAAAAAAAAAAATCAGAGGACAAGAGGAACTTGTGTCCTCCTTGGATGCCAGTAAGGGGAGGATGTGAGGAGAGGGTACAGTTAGTGGATTTGTTCAAGTCTTTGTCCTCATTTTTTTTCTCTAGCTTTACCAGAAAACAACTTACCTAAAAGCCTATTGATGTGAAATTCATGCCCTTTGGAGTACTGTACAACTGTTCAGGTGTCCTAGAAATAAAAATTAAATTAATTTTTAATTTAATTTAAATTCTGAATAAAAAGGCTTTCTATAAACTTAAAAAGCTTAACTGTCCAAAAGTAGGCCAAATAGAAAAAGGCACTTTTGAGTATTCCAAACAATCCCATCCTTTAAAAAATAAATTCAGCAAGTTCAACAAATACCAAATTTCATTAGCTGTGCCTTAATAAGAACCAGGATAGTTTTTTTCATCATTAAACTACCCCAAAATGCAAGAAAATATAGGACACTAAAACAAAATCTAGCTTCTCTAACAGAACTTGAATTTTAAGTAACCTTCTCATTGGGCAAATGAACATTTAAGAAACTAGTTTTGGACCAACTGACTACCTGTGGGGGGTTGAGAATAGGAAGAGATAGGGCTGGAAGGATAGCTCAGCCATTAAAGGCTCAGGCTAACAAGCAAAAAATAAGAGAATAGGAAGAGAGTCAATAAATATATAAATCTCCAAGTTAGGGGCTGGAGAGATGGCTCAGGGGTTAAGAGCACTGACTGCTCTTGCAGAGGACCCGGGTTCAATTCCCAGCACCCACATGGCAGCTATGAACCGTCCTTAACTCCAGTTCCAGGGGAATCCAAAGCCCTCTTCTGACCTCCGCAGCATTGCACAACATGGGTGCACTTAAATACATGCAAAGCAATACACTCATACACATAAAATAATAAATAAAATATTTTTAAAATCTCCGAGTTCAATGCCTAAAATATAGTGGACACTCAATAATATTTTGTTGAATAAATGCTGAATACTTCTGGGCTAATTTGAGCCAGCTCAGCTATAACATTAGGTCCTATTGTCCTGAATTAAAAGATGGGTTAGGATGGGTTTGTTATTGTGGGCAATTCTCAGATTGTATGTAAATAGCACTTCCTAGAAAGAGCAGTTTCCTGGGTACCAAAAGCCTCAGGTTCCTAGAACATATTTCCTAACCTCTTACCAAAGTGTAGTAGTAGAGTTGTGACTGAGTTACTCTCAACATTCAATGAGATTATGTCTATCCATCCACTCATTTTCTTAAGACTTATTTATTTTTACTTTTACATGCATGAGTGTTAGCCTGCATGTATGTATGTGCACTATATGTATTCCTGGTACCTATGGAGGCCAAAAGAGGACATCAGATCCATTGGAACTGGAGATACAGATGTTTGTGAGCTGCCATGTGGGTGCTGGGAACTGTACCAAGGTCTTCTAGAAGAGCAGTAAGTGCTTTTAACCACTGAGCCATCTCCCAGCCTCTACTCATCTTTTTAGCAAAGTGAATTAATGGATGCTTCCAATGAAACAAGTGTTAGTCTTGTGCTTGGGAAATGGTGATGAACAAGTCAGACAAAGTCTGTAGCCCCACAGACCTTACACTCTCCCACAAAGCACTTGGCATGCACGACTTGCAAGCATCTAGCACTAGAACCTCCCTCAGAGTGGGCAGCAAAGTACCCTTGGAGGAGCAATCAGCTTATAAGTGAGATGACCCCATTTGAATCCAGGATCCACACCTGGCCAAGCTGTTCATTCCAGAATGTCCTGAAAAGAGTTTGTAAGCCAGAGTCCTGTCCAGAGCAAAGATTCCCTGAAACTGAAATGCAACATTCTGACACAAAATGCCTAGTACAGCACCTGGCACATAGCAGTTGCTCAGTTAATTATAATCCTTTGTTTATTTGGGTTTTTTGAATGGTAACCTTTTGTTACCTTAAAGAAGAAATATCTCAAGAGAACATCAAGGAAGGAAGATATCCAGAGATAAAGAAAAGAGTTAGGAAGTAGTTGCTTCCTCTGAGTACATTCTACCAGAGTCATGCATTCAATCATCTTTGGGGAGATAGAGTAATCTAGGGTTTGTTGCTAGCATAAGACATAGGAAAAACATGACTTCTCCTTAACCATGACATCTTCGCCATATGCTGTTTTTCTCCACTCTGTCCCGAAAGGAGTAGAAAGCGTGGCAGAATAAGTGCCTGCCAGGTGTGGTGGTGCACGCCTTTAATCCCAGCATTTGGGAGGCAGAGGCAGGCAGATCTCTGTGAGTTCAAGGCCAGCCTGGTCTACGTAGTGAGTTCCAGGACAGCTGGGGCTACAGGGAGACCCTGTCTCAAAATGGAGAAAACAGACAAGTAATTACTAATAACACCACTAAGGGAAACCTCAACCTTGACAGGCTCCGGGAAAGGAGGCAAGGCAGGTTAAGACCAGGGTACAGTGGAAGGCAGAAGATGGAAAGATCCTTTGAAAATCTGTGGTGAGGACATTTAGAATCCCTGGTGTTCCTCCTGTCACCGTCACAGGCCGATCTGGGCAGCCAAGAAGCTGAGTCAGGTGCTTCTTACAGCAGAAAGACTGAGGAGGCTCAACTGGAAACACTTTGGTCCCAGAACCAGCTAAGGAATCAGGTGAGACTCTGCTGTCCCAAATTCAGCTCCCAAAATGCTGTTAGGTGAGATATTTTTGTTGTTTTTGTTTTTTAGTTTTAGTAAAATAAATGCACACAATTGTAGCAGATGAAGTCACTGCAGAATCTCCCCTCTTCTGGGCTTTGGCAGCACCGACATTGGCCTTGGCCACCCCTGGCTTTCTCTACTCTGTTCTTGCCTTCCTTTCTCTCTTACGACAAGGTTGTTTTCTTCCATGCAGACCATGTCCCCTACATCTGTGTTTCGACTCACTTCTGTTTACATAATCCATTATCCCAAAGCCAGTCATCTCACTACCACCAAGATCCATTCTGAATCCAAATACAAAGATGGCCTCCAGTGTACTCTTGTCCATTTTGCTAGTTTTTCCTGAATTTCTGTCTTAGGTCATGTTGTATTAGCCTTTTGTTTCCTTTGAAGAAGTCAGTTGGTAATGAATTTCCTGGTCTGACTAGTTACTGTGTCTTCATGGCATCCAATCCTCAGATAGCCAAGGAGGAAATAAGCTGTAAGCCAGGTTTTCACACAACCCAGCTGCTCCCCACTCAGCCCAGCAGCAGACTTCCTCTTAAAAGCAAGGGACCTGCCCAACAGTCAAAGTCTGTACATAGAGACAAACATTTGAGATTCCCAACAAGTCCTGAGCCCTCTACCAAGTCAATTCACAGCAAGGCCCACAGGGCAAGAATCTCCTCAAAACAAGATAGGAAGTCTAAAGAAATCAAATAACCACCCTAATAGGTCAAACATCCAAATAATAAAAGGCATAGACGTCAGGGGAGGGATTGGAGGAAATCAATGAAATAACCAGAAATAAAAGACATGGGTTTCTTAATTCAAAAGAATTGTCCAGCTCCTGGCATAGAGAATAAGGCACATCACTGTGAAATTTCAGAACAGGGTAAGTAGGAAATCCCAAAAACTGCCAGAAAGGAAAAAAAAAAAGAGGGAGAGAGAGAGACAGAAAAGGCGATACAAAATACCAGGAGGCAGAATAGCAGGACTTTCCCTCGGGAACCTAAGACAAGATGCAGCAGCCTCGGGACTGTGAGGGGGAATGACTTCTGACCCAG
This sequence comes from Nannospalax galili, assembly GCF_000622305.1. NCBI lineage: Eukaryota > Metazoa > Chordata > Mammalia > Rodentia > Spalacidae > Nannospalax > Nannospalax galili. Next base: position 682,964 of record NW_008341187.1, on the reverse strand, counting down.
GCCTATCAGTGGCATGGAGCATTAAGTCCCTTCTGGCAAGCTCCTGGAAGCCCATCCATTAGAGGGCTAGAGGTGAGACTCGGGGTAGAGCACTTGGCTAGCACATGAGGCTCTGCATTCTGTCCCAACACTGCAAAACTACGCAGCAAGCAAACTAAAAAAGAAAGTCCCCAGGGTTAGAGAGAAGGCCCATGGGTAAAGCACTTGCCTTGCAAGCATGGGGCCTGGGCTGGATCCCCAGCATGGCAGACCATGGGTGTGATCCCAGCACTAAGGAAGCAGAGACAGGAAGTCCCTGGGGCTCACCCTCCAGTCAGTCTAGCCCAATCAGCAAACTCTAGGCTGAGCAAGAGGTCCAGTCTCAAAAAAAGGTGAAGAAGATGCAAATGCATGGAGGAATTCCCAAAATAAATAAGTACAAATTGAGTGAAGAGCCATTGAAGACATCTGACATTGACGTCTGGCCTACACACACACAAACATGTACACGGGCATACACACACACATGAACAAACATGAATGCATATACACATACACCACTCACAAACACACAGGCACCTACACACATGAACACATATGCATATGTGCCACATACCTACGGAGCAACTATACACATGACCACACATATGAACACATACACACATGCACAGGCACCTACATACATGAACACACACACACATGAACAAGAACACATACGCACCATACACCTACACAGGCACCTACAACCATGAACACACACATGAACGCATACACCATACACGTACACACATGCACAGGGACCTACACACACATGAACACATATACATATACACACACACAAATAAAAATAAAATTCTAAAAAAGAAAGCTCCAAGAAAGAAAAAATTATGTGTGAGCCAAGAAATGCACATAATAGGAAATGGAGAGATGGCTTGGGAGTTAAGAGCACTGGCTGCTCTTGCAGAGGACCCGGGTTCTATTCCCAGCACCCACATGGCAGCTAACAGCCAACCTTAACTCCAGTTCCAGGGGAGCTTACACCCTCTTCTGATCTCCGCAGGCACTGCACAACATGGCTGCACTTACATACATGCAGACAATATACTCATACACATAAAATGATGATAATAATAAATAAAATATTTTTAAAAAGAAAGACACATAATAAAGCCCTGGATAGAAATAGAACCATAAGTCAGAACAGAAATACAATGACCATAGTGGTACATTACTGCCACCTCCCTTCAAAGGCTGGCCTGCTGGAGGAGTATGTCATACTGAGTCCCCTGCTGTCCTCACAGAGAACTTCACTATCTGAGCAGCAGAAGTGAGCAGCTGGTCACACGGAGCAGCACCTCCCTTTGGCTCTCTTTTGTGGGTCTCCCTTGAGCCTGGTCGTGAATTCCTCAGCACTGCACTGCAGTTGATGGCTCCATCCTGGTCCTTTTCCCTCTCAGTTGCTCACTGCCTGCAGCCCTTTCTCCTTCCTAGTCATCTCTCCCAATAGATAGTGTGCATTTCCAATTCTGCCTTGAGATTCCTACGTCTCAGAGGACAGGAACTAACATAGGCAGTACAGTGAGAGGACAGAAGGAAAATGGAAAATAAATATAATTGTGTAAGCTGGGTCCAATGATATAGGCCTGTAACCCTAGCAACTTGAGAGGCTGTGGCAAAAGGATTACAAATTCAAGACCAGTCTGGGAAACTTAGTAAAACTGTCTCAAAAAGCCAAAAGTTATCTGGGGATGCTCAGGGTTAGAGTGCTTGCCTAGCATGTGGGAGACCCTGGGTTCTAATCCCCAGCACTGAAAAGAAATAAATATGATCTTATTTAGGAAATCTATAAATGGAAATACTTAATTCTATTTTATAGAATGAACTGTTGCCTGATTGTAGAATCAAAAATAAAAATTATTTTTCAAGTCATTAGATTATACCTACACATCCACAATAAGGCAAAGAAAGAAATAACATGAGTGTCTTTCAAGATAGGCCTCAAGATAGGCACCAGGTTCCAGTGGAGGACCCACACTGAAGGACATCCAGAGACACAAATTAGACTCTATATATTTATATTTATATATGCATATATAAATATATATTGGGGCAGTAAGTTGAGGCATGGATGGGGAGGGGATCTAAATACTATCAAATTATAGTGTATGAAAATCACAAAAATTCAATTAAAAAAATGAGGAAGAAAGGGATAAATTTCTGAATGAATTCAGAAAAGAGTTAGAAATATTGAAGACTCTTCCTTTCAGCCAGAGTAGTCATTATTTCTAACTCTTTTCTGAATTCAT
>NW_008341187.1:648429-680659 GCF_000622305.1 Nannospalax galili | reverse complement strand
GTGTACAAAAAAAAAAAATCAAAAAGTAGCTGAAAAAGTTAACAATGGTTGTGTCAGAGAAGGTGGATAGAATCAGGGTAGTATGTGTGGAGAAAAGAGGGGGATGATGCCTAGAGGGTTATTTGACTTGATCTTAAAGTAGTTTATTAATCTTATAATGATAGAAGTGTATATGTGCATACTGAAGTATAGTAGATTAAAATTGAGGTGAGGAGCCGGACTTGGTATCCCCTCTCCAATCTCCAGAGCTTGTCTGGCCCTTTGACAGACGCTCACTAGCCCCTGTAGCCCCAGGTTCTAAACCTCATTGCTCTACTAGAGAAGACTAAAGGTGAGGAAAACACAAACACCTGTATCCCAAGGATGCTTGGAGAGTACCACACTACCTGCCTCCCTGTCTTCTCCCACCCTGCTCCTGCATGCTTGTCATGTGCTTGTCTCTTATCCTGAGACATCAGTTGATCCTTAAACTCATCAAATGCTTTCCTTTTGAGTGACTGAGTAGACTGTATAAAGCGGAAAGCATGAGGCCGAAAGAGATGACTGGAGCTCCAGCGCCTCCTATCTCCCTCGGCAGCTGTGACTACCGTCCTGAAACCACCTGGGCCCTGAGACAGCTGCTACAGGCTCCTGCCACATGCCTTTCTTTTATAGAGCTCTGGCTGGGTGGAATGCAGGCAGGGTGGCTGTGTGTGTGTGTGTGTGTGTGTGTGTGTGTGTGTATACACATGTGTGTGCCTGTATGAACAGGAACCCACACAGGTATACAGTCACAACAGAAACCCCTAGACAATATAGCACATCATGTCATATGACCACAGAAGAACAAGAGTGCTGCCCACTTAGAGCACCTGTGTCTACCCAGGTCTCACGCTAAGCCAGTGAAACACTTTCCTCATCTCTACCTCATCCTGTAGTTGATGGGGAGATATGGGAAATACTCTAAATACTTTGGAGAAATATCATTATCTATATCATAAGAAAGTAAACAGTATGTACCAGAAGAGTGCAGAAACCCCCAAACACCCATCTATGACTCTGAGATATAACCAAGTATCTGTTAGCAGCAAGGAACAACTACTGCAGGCCAAGAGACAGAAGTCACCCCAATCACTCATAGAAGAACCTACCAGAAGGGTTTTGATAAGAGCTTTGTTAGGTGGATGGTTTTTAGAATACTTTATTCATCATTTTTATTTTATGTGTATGAATGTCTTGCCTGCATGTAGGTAGGTACATCCATGTCGTGCAATGCCCACAGAGGTCATAAGAGGGCATTGAATTCCCTGGAGCTGGAATTATGGACAGTGGTTAGCTGCCATGTGGGTGCTGGGAATTGAACCCAGGTCCTCTCAAGAGCAGCCAATGCTCTTAATCACTGAGCCATCTCTCCAGCCATGGAAGATGATTTTTTTAATCACCTTTCCATTTTATAAGTCGTACATGCTCACTTGTATAAAAATGAAAACTTTTAGGGGCTGGGTGTGTAGTTCAGAAGCACTCGTCTAGCATGTGTGAGGCCCTGGCTTTCATCTCCAGCCATGTAAACACAGAAAAAAAGATGCAATTTTAAAAAAGCCAAGAATAGTCCCTATTTCCTGTTTTCTTTTTGTCCTTTTTTCTCAGTCTTTTCCAGAGCTTTGAAGTCTTGTTTTATGCATAATTTAATATTCTGATTTTCTACTTAAAATTTTATCAAATGCAAAAATTCCTTGTAGGCATCTTTTTTGAAATCTGTGGCATAGAAGTAACATAATTCTGCCAATCTTCCTTTTTGTTGTGCCTTTTAAAATTATTTCAAATTAGAAACAATGCTATAATGAACTTTGGTTCATAGGTCTTTGTCCTCATTCCAGACTATTCTCTCCTAGCGGAGTCCTCAAAATAGAGCAACTCAGTCAAGTAATATGAACATTTTTAAAGCTAAGTAAATCTTTTTTTGGATGGGCTGTTGAAAAGTTTGTTTAATATTTAATACCAGACTGTTTAGATAAGATGAATAAACTGACAAGTTCATGACCAGCGTACAACAAAGAAAACACATGATCTGTAGAGCAAAAACCACTACGGACTCATCACAGCTCACCTCCATCAGCTCCAGAGGAAGCTGTATTCTAAATTTATATTTCCAAAGATTCTTTTAAGGATTAGGATTTGGACATGTAGTCTTTCTCTTAGGTAATATGGGCTTGGGGGAGGAGGATGTGGCACATTGGAGGAATGGCTCACTGGGAGACCACTTGCCTAGCGTGTGCAAAGTCCTGGGTTGCATCCTTAGCTCTACAAAAGAAAAGAAGTGGGAACAAGAAATAGGGGGAGACAGACACATTTGTTGAGCCGTGGGTATGGGAATACTCAGGTCTGATGTGAATTGCCTGCACTAGGTAGAATCCAATACGCTCCACCTGCAGCCTTAGACAATAGAAAAATTGTTTGGCCATTTTCCAAAGTCCTGTTCACTGACATGATGATGAGGCTGATGCTATCCACCTACTGTGGTTGTGGTATGGGTTAAGTGAGACCCACATAGAATAATTGGGGTATTATTCAACATCACACTGTGACCTCTGAGTGTTGGGGACCCAAAGAAAGCCATTCTATCATATGGTAGGAAGAGAACGCTACAAGGTTTTGCTAGAGGAATTCATGTCATACTTGCTGTTTTTCCAAAGCAGTGAGAGGCTGTGCCCTTCTCTCTTTTCCACAATTTTCCTTGAATTGCAACGTGGACATAAGTGAGATGTCTGAGTAGGGTTTTGTCGGTGATTCCAGTAGATTTTGGCCCTTGCTTTATTTTTAATGTGTGTATGTGCATGTGGTGTGTGTATGTGTGTATGTGTTTTCCCATGTGTGTGTGGATGCCCGTGGGTGTGCAGATGCATGTATGTATGTTCGTTTAGAGAGCTAGAGGTTGACCTTGGGTGTCTTTTTGGATCACTTTCCACCTTACATATTAAGTAGGGTCTCTCATTTGAGCTCAGCGTTGAATGATTTTGGCTAGTCTAATTATCCAGCCTGCTGTCCTGTCTCCACTTCCTGAGGCTGGGTTTACAGGTGGGCCGCTATACCCAGGAGACTTCTGTAGGTGTTTGGGGATCCAAATTCTGGTCCTTAAGCTGACATGTTTTACCTGCTGAGCCATCCCCCTAACCCCTTTGCTTTACTCTCAAGTGAACGTGAAATAGTTTAAAAACATGTCAGATTTTCAGCCCTGACCTCACTTGTACTGTGCTACAACCACATTATCAAGGAAACGTTACCAATTTCCAGTATAAACATGCACATAAGGGAGGTGGTAATATGACTAGATTATAGGTCTGATAACCCATGATGAGCAGGAGTCCCAGATTCTTCCTGAATACCAGAAACTCATGTTGCCACTATGGGTTAGAGATTGGATGGATCTTATTTGTAAGGTTGAGATTTTGCTCTGGAAGGAACTTTAGCAAGAATCTAGGTATAGTCAGTGCTTACTAACTTTCTTTGATAAGCAACATCTCTAGAAAATTGAGTCTTTCCTAAATGATATATCTTTAGATCTGGGGATGTAACTCAGTTGATAGAATGCTTGTTTAGCATGTGTGGAGCTTTGGGTTCCATCCCCAGCGCCACATAACAATGCACACCTATAATCCTAACACCCGGGAGGTGAGGCCCCAAGGATCGGAAATTCAAGGTGATCCTCAACTAGCAAATTTGAGGACAGGATTACAAGAGACCCTGTCCATAAACAGAAATAGAAATATATTCTCTCTCTAAAAATTGTACACCTACAGAAAATGTTTCCCAACATCAAAGGATTGGAGAGCTCTTTGTCACTGATTCATGGACCCCTCCCTAAGAAACCTGCATTAGTAGGTAGGTCTTCTATAACAGAAAATCAAAGTCTGAGTATAGTTGCAGATTTCTTTCTCACAATTCTAGAGGCTGGAAGTCCAGGATCAAGGGGTCAGCAGGAATATTCTTTCTGGGGTCTCTCTTCTTGGCCTGAAGATGACCATCATCTTCCTGTGTGCTCACATGGTATTCCCTCTATGTGCGTGTCTGTGTCCTAATGTCATGCTATGACATTATGACATTATGACATCATCTTCCTGTGTACTCACATGGTAGTCCCTCTATGTGTGTCTATGTCCCAATGTCATGCTATGAGGACACCAAGTCAGTGGCGTTGTATTAAGGCACACTCTACTGACCTCATTTTGACACAAGTACTTATTTCAAAATCCTGTCTCCATACTGTCACACTCTGAGGGACCTGGAGTTAGGACATCAATGTATAAATGTGGAAGGGGACACAGTTGAGTCCACAGCAGATCCAAAAACTAATCAGGGATCTGTAACCCAGTGAAGTCCAGAGACTTTAGTAGTGGAGGCAGAGCCACAGTCTGCCAAACCCACTGCCTCCTGCCCATGTGTTTTGTTACACTGTGGTGTGCCATCTCAAGAGCCTAGAGGCAAAGCCTAGAGGATCATGTTCAAGGGGTTAGACATGAGTAGAGGTGCTGCCTTTGACCTGGAGTCTCTGATGTCATCAAGATGAGACTGAAGACCCTTCATGTCCCCAGGATACCCGTGCAATACCCAAAGCAAAACCTCAAGGAATCTTCCCAATGACCAGAGGGTGATATAGGGATGCCAGTGTGACCTTTACCACCAGTTTACTTTACCACCCAGATTCAGGGGGTGATCTGGGTCAGTAGCTCCTGAAGTCTTGGAAAATGAAGGACTTTAGTAACAAATATTGAGTCTAGGAGCATGTCAGCATTAGGCCTTCTCTCATTACAATTGTTTGTTCAGGAGCACTGTACTTTCTCCTCTGAGTGTGTTTTAGATCTTTTCTAGAACTCTTGGAGATGCCCACAGCCCCTGCCATCTCAGCTACAGTCTCTATTGCAGAGCCCCAGTCAGAGAGAGAGACTTGCTAACTTGCAATTCTGCTTTTTCATCTATGTATGTACCTAGCTTATCTGTCTGTCATCTATCTTCATCTATCTATGTCAATCTCTATCTATCATCTATCTATCCATCTATCATCTATCTATCTAATTGGGTGTGTACTCCTGTGCATATATGTGCCACAGCGCTCCTGTGAAGACTGGAAGACAACTTGTGGGAGTCTGTTCTCAGTTTCTACCCTGTGGCCTTCAGATACCAGATTGATACCCAGGCATGCAGCAAATGCTTTTACCCACTGAACCATTTCACAGGCCCTGAGACAAGCTATTCTTGAGTTACCACCTTAATTCTAGAAGGAATGTATATAGATGCTCTTTTTGGATGTCTGTATTTAAGATAATTTAATTTTGAGTTTGTTTTCCAAGCATAATGATACTACATTTTCTGCTCTGTGTGCACACATGCATGTAATTAGTGAGTGAGTGAGTGTGTGTGTGTGTGTGTGTGTGTGTGTGTGTGTATGGTGCGTGCATGCACGCTGCATAAGCATTTCCTGTTGTTTGCAACACCTCCCAGTTGGGAATCATTTGTAAATTTAGTTAATGAGCATTTAACACATTCCCTTTGATGAAGCTGTTAAGTCTGACTGCACTGGCAGCCCACCAGACTCTCCCCCTTACCCAAGCCATTTGTGTTTACCTATTTTTAACTGCTTAGCCATGATTTCTTATTTGTTGACCCAATGGGGAACTAACCTTTAGTCTTCCCTGGAAAAAGTAGTGCTTGAGTTTTGTAAGAAAATGCTTACATCTGTATTCCAAGCAGGTCCACTCTACTGGCAGGCTTCCATTTTCACCAAACAAAATGAACGGCAGACAGAACAAACATTTCATAATCACCTCAACTGGCCCTGCCTGTGGCAACTACTCACAAGCAAGAGCTGTTGGCTTTTTCAAGAACAAATATCAAACTCAACACCTGTGGGCTCCCACCATCAGCCAGGTTTCCTGGATTTAATTATGACTTGATCTTTGGAAAGGGAGGGGAGTGTATGTCAAGTGTGCTTTCCAATCACTTAGAGAAAGCAGAGTAGGCAACGACTTGTTCAGGAGATGAGCCTTCCTTACCATCAGCACACTCTGGAAACACAATCATAGAAACACAGTTTGTCTTTGTGCTGAGACAACTGAAAGACTTACCCAGACACAGAACACAGATGTCTCTAAAAGTCAGGTGTTTAAAATTGAACACAATTAAAACACAAATAGAAGGGATTGTACTGGATCTTCATTTTTACATGGAAGCAGGAAGTTATCTCTCAGCTTAAAAACATTCTCTCATTGCATCAACTCTTCATGTGTGTGTGTGTGTGCGTGCGCAGGCACAGACGCAGGGGTGGGGGTGTTGGGGGTGCTCCACTTGAAAGTATACCCTGGAAAACATTCAAGTGCCACAGTATATAGAGGTCAGGACAACTTTCTGAAGTTGGCTCTTTAAACCTTGTTTGAGGCAGGGTCTCTTACACACACACACACACACACACACACACACATATATATATATAGACACAAACACATACATATATACATAGACACAAAAACACAAATACACATACACACATATATACATACACACACACATAAACACACAACATACCACTTTGGGGCTACTCTAAGATCAGAAAAGTGGGTCCAGGCAACAAATTGACATCTCCACCCTGGTTCTCAGCAGCTAGCCCCTATGAGCACTGCATATTGACAAAATCACCTACACCAAGGTCTGGGTACCAAACAAGATGGGCAGGAGAGACATCAGTTTCTGTCCTTCAGATTGCGAGGGAGTCAGTAGAGGAAAACAGCTAAGTCTCTCTCAGTGCACAATTTAAGGTCACCCCTACACCTTTTTCAGTCAGGCAATTGTTTGGGTTCCTTCCCAGCTCAAGTCACCTAGCAATCCATAACTAGAGGACACTGGAGAAGCATTTTATATTGTGAGTAGACCACGGGCAAATAGAAACAAGGGAGCTGCTGGTGTTGACTCAGGGCAGGGCACAAGTGACTCACCCCATGCAAACATCATGGGTCATTCAGGGCTAAAGACGTGATCAACCCAACATACCTGATTTTAAAATGCCTCACGTCTCCAGGACTCTCACTGTACTTCTGTCACTGTTTCCCTTTCCTGTTGGCTTTGGGGTAAAGGACAGTAGAATGGGAAGAGGAAGGGTTCATCCCTCTGTCTCCAGGCCTGAAGGAAGTACCGAGGAGGTCCTCAGATCTCCAGTGGGCCTCAGAGATAGACATAAATGACACTGAGAAGGCTGTTGGACTTAGAGAACATCTGAAATGTAGGCATTTAAAAACAAGGCCACTGGAATCTACATTTTACTTAATTTTACTTATTTGTGTTTGTGTATGTTCGTGTGTGTGTGTGTGTGTGTGTGTGTGTGTGTGTGCCTGCCATGGCATGAGGGTGAAGGTTAAAGAATACCTAGAGGTAGTCAGTTCTCTCCTTCCACCGTGTGGACCCCAGGGATCCAACTCAGGTTGTCAGGCCTGGCAGCATGCACGTTTCCTGACTGAGTCATCACACTGGCCAAGAGCAGTGAGCTTTATATGTTTGGAGTTGGGAGGCAGGATGCTGCTTGTTTAATATATAACCACACCTTATTTCAGTTCTCTCTGGGAAGTGTTCACATCTTAAACAGCAAGTGTGAACACAAGAAAGAAGAATGACCCCTGAGAGGGATGGCTAATGTGTTGTCTGAGCATAGACAACACCTTGTAGCCTTTAGCCTTTTATTCCCACATGAAAGGTAAAAGGTTCTCTTCTTTCATCTCCCAGTTAAAAACTGGAACTGGGGACTGGGGATATAGCTCAGTTGGTGGAGTTTTTTTGACTAATATACATTAAGCTCTGGACTAGATCCTCAGCACCATATGATTTGGTGGTAGACACCTGTAATCCCAGCACTTGGGAGGTAGAGACAAGACCAACAGAAAGTTAAGATCATCCTGGGCTACATAGCAAGTCTGAAGTCAGCCTGCACTACATGAGACCTTGTTTCAAAGACAATGAAACAAAATTGAGAATTAATGACAAAGTTATTCTAGATTCAGTCTGAAAGGCTAAAAGAGGTTGGGGTAGGCTAGATGGCTCGGTGGGCGAAGGAACTTGATGTTGAGCCTGACAACCTGGGTTAGACCTCCTATTCACAAGGTGAAAGGAAAGAACCGAATCCAGTGGGCTACCCTCTGGCCATGTACATCATGGTGCACACACAAGAAGAAAAGAAAGAAAGAAAGAAAGAAAGAAAGAAAGAAAGAAAGAAAGAAAGAAAGAGAGAGAGAGAGAGAGAGAGAGAGAGAGAGAGAGAGAGAGGGAGGGAGGGAGGGAGGGAAGGAGGGAAGGAGGAAAGAAAAAGAAAGAAGCAAAGAAACAAAGAAATGTAAATTTTATTTTTTTGGTGTTAAAAAAAAGACAAGAAGGCATATTTTTTTCATGCCTGCCTTACACTGCTTTACCTCGGCTGACATACATCACACCATTCCTGGTATTTCCCAAATAGCACAACTACTGGTCCAGAAATTATAGTAACATCAGTGCATTTTTTAATAGGATACAGGATGCTTAGGACAACTATTTCTGGAGCTGTTTCTCTGTCCTGGAATTTTTAGACTATTGTTTGATGTGTACCCAGGTGTGCTCAACTCTTTCTCATATGAATGAGTAAATATCATCAAAAACACCAAAGAAGCCAGCCTGTAGCTCAGTGGTAAAGCACTTGCCAGCATGTGCAAGGTCCTGGGTTTGATCCCTAACCCTGCAATTAATTTTTTTAAACAGTTGAAATTATTTTGTCACTTTTTGGTCCTCATATTGCAGACCACCAGTGGGAAATCTTTACAATATCTTAAGGGTTCTGGCCTATGTGATCACATCTCAGAGCCAGGTAGTCACTAAGAATATATTTAAGATGCTATCACTCTGAGGAGAGCAGAGCCTTCACTGTGGGATAAACCTGAATCTCTGCAGCTTAACAGCCATGGTGCCACACTGCTTCCTGAACTGTTTCCCTCTCTCTTTTAGAATAAAGTTCAAGATACTTTGAGCTCTGCCTAGCAAAAACATGGATTATATCACAGCAGAAAATAGTTTAACTTCATTAGGAACTGTCAGAAGGGGCTAGAGAAATGGCTGCTCTTACAGAGAACCTTGGTTCAGTTCCAGCACCCCTGTGGCAGCTAACAACCATCCATAACTCCAGTTCCAGGGTATCCAAACCCTCTTCTGGTCTCCACGGGCATTGCACACGTGTGGTACAGTTACATACATGCAGGTAAAACACTCATACACATAAGATAGAAATAAATAAATCCAAAAAAAATTTTTAAAGAAATGTTAGGACTTTTGATATGACTGAGACCTGAGTTTCTCCTGTGGCATATTTTAATTTGAATTCTGCTCACTGGTTCAAATCGTGACCCAACTGAACAATGATTGTGCAGACTACTGAGACTCACCAGAGAAGAGCAAGCACTGGGTATGTCAGCTCAGGTTTCCATTCAATAAACTGAGAAGCTTTGAAAGCACAGAAATCAATAGTAATCACGGCCCAACCAATAGAACTTCCGTTTAGATGAGTTCTGGGGCCTTTCTCTGGGTTCAGTCAACTAACTGGGCTGATGTTGGCAAGTTTGGCAAGCTAGAAAATTTTTGTCTCTGTTTTTGGTCTTTACTTTTCTGAATCTCTTCTTTCTGTCCCTTTTGAATGATATTTTCTTTTCCTGCTTCTCTTTAAAAAATATTTTTATTTTTGGGGCTGGAGAAATGGCTTAGCAGTTAAAAACACTGGTTGTTCTTGCAGAAGACCCAGGTTCAAATCCCGGCACCCACATGGCAGCTAACAACTGTCTGTAACTCCAGTCCCAGGGGATCCAACAGCCTCTTCTGACCGCGGGCATTGCACGACATGCGTGTGAAAAAATATTTTTATTTTTAATTGACATGTAGTAGGAGTCCAACTAGTGGGTCTGAGTATAAGATTTTAGTACATGTTTACAGTGTCTAATAATCAGACCAGAGTAATTAGAATATCCATAACCTCAAATATTTATCATTTTCTTATATTGGGAGCATTCCAAGTTCCCTCTGTTACCTATTTCAAAATATTCAATTACATGTCATCAACCATAACCATCAACCATAAACAACTATGCTATAGACTATTAGAAGTCATTCCACTTACCCCTGCCTCCTTTATTTCTCCCATTTCATCAAAATGCAGAAATGATATCTTTTCATTCTGCTCTGTCTCATTTTTATATTGTTTTTCTTAGAGTGTTTGTACTGAAACCCCTCTTTTCTGTATCTAGAATTAAGAGTTGTTCCTGATTACGGAAATTTCAGACCAACAAGGCAGTGGGAATTGACTATGACAGGATACTGATTTGCTGAATGTGATAATACAATCATTATTCTTGGCAACTGATGTTTTATTTTGCTATAAATTTTCTAATGAAACTTTAAACTATAAAAAGCTGAAATTTCAAATAAACCAGGAACAGTGGTACAAAGCTGTAATTCAGACACTGGAGGATAGAGACAGGAAGATCACGAATTCAAGATCATCCTTAGTTACATAGGGAATTGGGGGCCAACCTGAGCTACATAAGACCCTGTCTTGGGGAGGGAGGGAGAAAAAGAAAGAAGCAGAGAGTAGTAGGTTCTTAGTAACATCTCCAAGCAACTGGATCCACCACCAATATTTCAGTGTAGAGACCAAATGAAGTCCCTTTGGTTTAAATTAATACAAATAGGTTCACTTACAACAAATAGATCGCACACTCAGCTGCTATCTGGGCCCAAAGATTCTTTCTCCCTCATCAAGCTGTACTTCTTCCACATAAATCCCTGGCACCACTCCCAGCCACAGATCAGAATCTAGAGATTAGTCTCTTTAAGGCTTCAGAAGCCAGGGCATCTAAGAGAAAAGGCACAGCACCGGCAGCTGCTAGAGGACCCCTGTGGGGTATGAGTTTGGGGCTTAGAGATGCAAGGGTAAGACAGAATCCTAGCAGCCAATTAGAGGAGGCATCGGGGAAGGAGGGCGCAAGAAAACCTGAGCTATTAAGGGACAGGGTGCATGGCCCTGTGTGGACGTACATATCATAATGATTGTAATGACACATGTGGTCAAGGCACACTGTCCACATCCCTACCCATTACAGATATTGGATAATTTACCATTATCAGAGAAAACCTAAACATGTGATTCAATGATGTAAACACATCAATGGCACTCATTTCTGTAAGATGCTTCCCATTATGCCTAACTGTCATGCAACATAATCATTATGTACTTCATTAAGTCTATGTAGGATTAATAAACTTCTTAGATTTTATTTGATGACATCTATAAACACCGTACAGACTCTGACTTTCCTATTCTTGATACATACAAATTGGTCATCTACCTATAACTTTCTTTTCAAAATACATAATGTCAGTTCATTTACATCTGAGGAAACAGGGACCACAGACTGGTCATCAGTCAGCGCAACAGTTCCCTTATCCACAGAGACACATCACCACTGTATTTTTGAGTAATTAGGAAATTATTGAAAACAGGGCATTGATAATTTGCCCAAATTTGGTTTAAGCAAGGTCAATTGAAAAGGAATGTTGAAATAGTTTTTAAAAGTGTGAAAGGCTAAAACAAAGTGGCGGTACAGTGGGCAGAGGGTAGAAGGGAACGGAGAGAAGACCTGTGTTCTCTCAGCCTCTCTGACCTCGGTATTCAGATCTGTGATAGGAGAGTCTCTATTCCTACCTCATGGAACTGGTGTGCGGACTATATTGGATGATGACAGTGCTATCCAATAAATGTTCGACATTATCATGTATAGAAAAATGTGGTTTCGTGTTGGAAGGTGATCTCTGAGAGGAGGGAAGTCAGTCGTATTCTCCTTCTCTGCCTGGATATTTCCAGAAGGTCAGTGAAGGCTCAACCTCATCTGAACATGGGAAGTGGCTTTCTGTAGTTTGCCCAATCTTGATGTAAGAAAACTGGGAGAATCACTTACCCAGTCTGGTGAGATGGGCTAAGCTTTCTCCCAGAGTGCTAAATAAAGGGGAGAAAATGATGAGAGATGGGGGAGAGACAAGTTGTAACTTAGCCACTGAGTGTTGGCATCAAAGCAAACAAAAGCCAGAAACAAGGGATCTGAATAAGAAAACCACAGCTTGGTGTACCAGATGTTCATTGTAATGGTTTCCCAGGGGGCTTTAGGACCAAGGTAAAGAAGAACGAACTGAAAAGCTCACAGTTTCAGAAAGAGAAAAGTTTAGAGCCAAGAAAAGTTGATACTAGTATTTAAGAGAATTTGGTTGTTTTAAGTTCTTCCTGGGAGAAAAGCAGCTAGCGTCTTTAACACTGGTAACACAATCAGGCAGCGGAAATAAAAAACACCGGATTGGGACAGGAAAGAACTAACTTTGTGAATGTACTTAATGAAGTGCCTTCCGGTGTCACTTGAGATTAGAAAGTGGACAGAACTGTCTTCTGTAATGGTCTTTTCAGAGACTCACACAGCCGGAAGAGACAATTGAGTCTTGAGTCTTATTTCTTGCCTTTGGGGAGCTATATAACTAAGCCATCCAATTTGACTGGCTATCCAATTCATTTTTTAAAAAGATTTTAAAACACTGTCTTTCCTAAACTCTGAGCTCATCTGCCATCCACTACAGGCAGAGAATGGCAGAGCTGCCTAGGGCTCCCTCTATCCCAGACTCCCATCCCCACCTCATTCCAGGATATGAGTTAATGGAGCCCTCTACAGAAATGGAATTATGGGGGGTATGAATATTAATACAGATATTACCAGCACTCAGCCTCTAGGCACTCGAAAGTGTTGATGCACTGCCTGTGCGCTGGCACCTTCAGGAGGCTCTGCCCCTGTGAGTGTTGTGAAGGGCATACTGCTCAGACACTGAGTCTCAAGAAAGCTCCGTCACTCAGGATGTGGCCAGAGCAGAGCTGAGCCTTGGCAGCTCCTTCTTCTGTAAATGGGCATCAGGACACAGAAACAATGGCAAATGCTATGTGAATTCCATTGATCATAGGTTCTGTACCAAATGGTCTATTTAACTCAATCAGCAGCCCAGAAAGGTGAATCAGGTCTACCAGACTCTTTAGTAACCTTGAACACCTCAGTCAGGGATTCAACACAGTTGCCAATGCTAGATGATCCAAAACCTATGGATCAATGATGCTGGGCGTGGCCCAGCAGGTGTTCCCAGAACCACAGTGCTCCTGAACCCGAGCTTGGCAAATACTGCGCTTTTCCTTACACCTGGATCCTTGGTACAGCAAGAAATTGGCAGCCAATTAAATATCCTCAGCCCACTGGCAATTCTGTCGAGTGAATGCCTGATTTGAGATGTCTTTGACTTGCTTGCTTTTCTTCCTTTGAGAGCATGAGTGGAGTGCTCATTCCAAGGGGTTCACAGAAGGCAGCAGATTCATGTCCACTTTGCTTGGCTCCACCTGCCCTGTCTCTGGAGCTGAGGACCTAGCTTGTCCTGAGGGATACTACAATGCCAGAGCTATACTTTCAAAGTCTGCATACCAGCAGCTGGCCCACAAGGTATAATGAGTTAGGGTCCTTCCCACAGGTTACTAAACACTATGCCCAATTCTCTGACAATGACCCTGTAGTTTACCTTAGAACAACAACGTCAGCTGTCCTTGGAAGAGGAAAGAGTCAGGTTCTAATCCCTCATTGAACTTGGGAGATATTGTTACATTTATATACTTGGTGAGAATTAACATTCACAGGGGAGCAAGAGAAACCTGAGAAATGGCCATTAGCCTAATATGGGTGACCCACTGTTTCATGGAAAAGTCTGTGACTTGCAGTAGGACCCTTGCATAGTTTTAGACCGTCAAGTGAGGCTCCAGTTTCTGAAACAGCATGCTATGTCTCCATCTGCCACACCTGGGCTGGTTCCTCCTCAGGACTGTGCAGGTGACTCCAGTCAACCCCCATGTCTCTGGAGGGGTGCACTTCAGTTTTGCAAACAAATTCCATCCCATGGCCATAAATATGCTTGCAGATGTATAGCTGGCCACAAGAGAAAGCAGACAAGAATCTAGAAAAAAAACACACAGCAAAGAAACTGTCACAGGGTTAGTGGACCCTGACCAGGAGCAGAGATAAAAAAATAGTATAGAATAGGGACCAGTGGCAGAATTAAAAAAATGACTGGGAACATACACTTCAGGGCCAGTTAATAAATCATAGTCCTTTAGTATCTCTAAAATGCCTCACCTCCACAGAGAGGTCCTTCCCCACAAGAATGAGGTATAAATTGGGGTGATAGTAGGAGATTCTTTCTCACCAGTATATAAGGAAATATTAAGCAACAGCTGGTAAAACACCTGTCTAACCCCCTGCCTAGAACATAACTAAGTCCTTTGTACATGTTTGCTATTGCTGGTTTTATTATTATTTTTCCAACAAAAGGACTGCATTTATTGCTAATGCCCAATTACTAATGGCTCACGTTCCAAATAATACCTCGTAAGTAGTAGTGCTGAGCTGCAGACCTCAGCCTGTGTGACAAATCTCAGGCCCTCATTTGTAATAGGGAAAGAAGGTGGAGCAAAATAATTGCCTTGAAATTTTGATTTGTGTTCACATCTTCCTGAATGGAAAAGAAAAAATAATAATAAAGCATCAATTTTCTCCCTAAAGTACTTCAACAGCTCAGTAGGGTTTGTTAGCCTCAACTCTCTGTGCTACATGTTGACGTTTAGCTTTTCCAAAGAACGTAAGTTGAAAATCTTAGCACAATTGTTTTGCTAAAATGCATAGAATCTGGTTCCCATTTTTAATATAGGAATTTTAAAAATGCATGGATGTCTAGTAAGTCCTTTCTACTAATCTGTGTGAGAGACAGAGAGACAGAGACAGAGAGAGACAGAGACAGAGGCAGAGAGACAGAAACAGAGACAGAAAACCAGTATTGCTGTAGCTTGCCCATAAAGATACAGTTAGGATCCTGGGGAAGCCAGCAACTAGAGCCATCCCACAATTCATGCACATGGGATCCCCAGTTCTCTGCCAACAATGTTGTTACATGCTCTGTACCTTAGAGCAACCGTGTCATCTGTCCTTGAAAGACAAGACATGACCTTGCTTTGCCTGTGGTGATTTCTAATCTACTCTACCTGATCCAATTCAGTATATAAGAACATAAGAGCATTTTAGATTTGAAGGGCCTGAATCCAACATCATCATCTTATACATGAGCAAACAAGGCACGGGAGAATGACATGCATGCCTGTCTGCATTCCTGGCTGTCACAGTAGAGGTAGTTTCAGGGACAGTATGAAACAATGCTAGTTTTGTTCATTTGTTTGCTGTTTGTTTTCTGTGGGGAACAGAGTTTCATGTAGCCTAGGCTGGCCTTGAACTCCTTGTAGCTAAGGATGGCCTTGAATTCCTGATAGTCCTACTTCAGGCCCCCAGTAATGGAATTACAGATGTGTGCCTCCACATGTGGCCAGAATAACTCTAGTTTTGACCCTTCAGTTAGATGGGCAGGCTCACTACAAGAGCATTTTGAACACTTAGAGAAAGGAGCTGTCTGCTACTCTGTGTCTCTCTGTCTCTCCAACTTTTGCCTTGTTCCCAGAATTTTGCCTCTTCTGCAGAAAAGAAGCTAAAGTAAACAAATGAACAATCCAGGTCCTTTTTCAAGCAGGACAGATGCATTATTCTTGAAGTGAATGGAATCCACCTTCTGACTTCTGTTCTTGAAGCTTTTCCCTCAGAGAGAGAAAGGAAAGAGAAACAGGCAGTAATACTCAAAGGAATTCTTTTGCATCCTCTCTTGTGTCCTGGTGACTGGGTACCCACGCAGTAGAGCAGAGGCATTCTCTTGGGCCTGTGGCATGTTCAGACCACAGTGGTACCAGCATTATGCTGGAGACAAGCAGAAAAAGCCCTGTCCCCTTGTGAAGAAATGTGGTCCACCAGGTGTGATGGTTCCCAGCATGCCTCTCTCTATAGCTCCTCACAGCTGTGTGGTGACAGGAGCCAGGGCTTCACCTGGGATGTGGGGAGAGCTGCTTCACTGACCACACTTGGCCCCTTAGAGAAATCACCCGTTTCCAATATCCCAGTAGTCTGGATCGCGTTCTTCCTCTGCCTAGTCCCAGGGAAGACAAAAACAATCGGTTTTTCTAATTACTCTGTAAGTGTTGGGAAGCTGATTGCTTAGCATTCTTCCAAAACACAAAATGTGAAATTCTGTAATAGTCTAATACCACTTATTATGTGTATAGACCTTGACAATAATAGCCTTTTGCTCATTACCATTAAGACCTGCTGGAAATC
Source organism: Nannospalax galili (assembly GCF_000622305.1). Classification (NCBI taxonomy): domain Eukaryota; kingdom Metazoa; phylum Chordata; class Mammalia; order Rodentia; family Spalacidae; genus Nannospalax; species Nannospalax galili. The sequence continues at coordinate 664,355 of NW_008341187.1, read as the reverse complement.
TTTGTTTCTTTAAAATAGGCAACACTTACTAGAATGCCAATTTCCATGGGATATATTTGTATATTTAAATAAGTATCTTATGTTAAAATAGTAACATTTGCTTAGCAGTTTGGATGTTCATGAATATTTTACACCATATCTCGTGTACTTCAACAGGCTGCATTCTATTCCAGAGTTCTGTTTAGAGAAAAGAAAACTGAACATCTGTAGGATTGAACAGCAGGTCCAGTGCATGGTTCTAAATGCTGTTCCACCAGGCTCTCAGGCAGGGTGCTGGGCCCTGAAGCCTTCCGGAGCCTACCTGTCCAGAGTGGCACCCCTCTGGGGCACAAGTGCAGTATCCATTTGATGACAATGTGATGGAAGGAGGCAAGGACAGGGAAGGAAGAGACATGTTTTCTCAGCGCAAATCAAGTAAGAGGAAGAGCTTGCATGGTATGTGCAACGACAAAGTATTCTGCCACTCTGATGCCTAAAAGATTTGGGGCATGCACATCTCCATGCTGTGAAGGCAAAGGTCAAAAACCAAAGGCTGCTTTGGGTGTTCTGACCTCTGCATGGGGCCAACCTGGGGCATAAAATTTCCTCAGAGATGAGAATCTCTTTGTTGTTGCATCCTTAACTTTGCTAGGATTTTCCACAAGTGGGAAGAAGCTTCTGGAACAGTACCCTAGTGATGGTCTGTAATGTGTGATAGGCATTAACCCGTTCAGCATGGAAAGGAAAAATCTAGGTAGAGGTGTACACTGCCTCCAGGAGCCTCTGACTTAGGATGTACAAAGCAGAGGCCCTGTGGGACAGCACACCAGTGCCTCAGTAGGGGCGGCAAAATAGCTTACCCTGGGGACCTTGTGTTTGAGGATAGTTACCGGCTTATGAACTGTCTTTGACTAGGAGAAAACTTTAAAATGAGAACAATGATACTTTCTTTATAGCTGGAATTGTTGAATTTAGAAAGAAAAAATATATGATGTACAGGAAAATAGAAGATGTTCAGTTAAAACATGAATTTCAGGTAAGCAATAAATATTATACTTACATACACATACATATAGAGAGAGCAATATTTGAGATGCAAAAATGTATTTTTTCTTTTTAAAAAATTTTATTTATTATTTTGTTTGTGCATGAGTGTATTGCCTATATATAGGTATGTATGTATATGTGTGTGTGTGTGTGTGTGTGTGTGTGTGTGTGTGTACATCCATGTTGTGTAATGCCCATGGAGGTCAGAAGAGGGTGTCAGATTCCTTGGAAGTGGAGTTATGGATGGCTGTTAGCTGTCATGTGGGTGCTGGGACTCAAACCCAGGTCCTCTGTAGAAGCAATCGTACTCTTAACTGAGAGCCATCACTACAGCCCCCAAAATATATTTTTTCTATGGTACCCCCATTACATCAATGTTAACAAAATACCACTACTTTGAACAAAAATTAGTGTGTGACTATAACTTACAAGTTTTAAGGGAAATAGTCAATAAATGAAAATATAATGAAATGTGACTTGAAACTAATTTTACCACAATTTCTTTTTCTTTCTTTCTTTTTCTTTTTTCTTCTTTCTTTCTTTCTTTCTTTCTTTTCTTTCTTTCTTTCTTTCTTTCTTTCTTTCTTTCTTCTTTCTTTCTTTCTTTCTTCCTTTCTTATTTCTTTCTTTCTTTCTTTCTTTCTTTCTTTCTTTCTTTCTTTCTTTCTTTCTTTCTTTCTTTCTTTCTTTCTTTCTTTTAGGGAGGAAGGCTCGGGATCAAACTTAAGGCCTTGTCCATGCTAAGCAAGAGCTCAAACAGTGGGCTACGTACAACCAGCTTTTACCATAAGGTCTTATGTGGTAATTTTCCACTTTAGATAGACGTATGATTTTGCTGTCAGAGAAGCAATTAGGTGAGGTTTTCTCCTGAGTTGAAGTGTCATTAAGTGCTTCATAAATAAAAGCATACAGAAAGTTCAGTATGCACTTTAAAATGCCTTAAGCTTTATAGAAGTAAATTCCTGTTGAGCCCTTGCTGTATTCCCAACGCTGTTGAAGGCATTTGAGAAACACAAGAGAACAGAATTAACTTCTCTGCCTTCAAGGGCTTAGATTCTAGAGACTGGTTTCATGAGGATGTGTATATTTTTAAGTATAGGCACATGCATAACAGTTAGTGATAATCTATGAGGAAATCCTACATCATAAAAGATACCCATTTCACAATAGTTTTAGAGATTGTTATTCATATTTTAGTATTAACCGGTGCTAGAAGAATTATATACCTGGTATCATTTCACTCCTTTGCAAAGGGCTCTGTAGTTTTGTGCCTGAAAAATTATATAAACTTCAGAAATTTGGGAGGTAGGGCTGAAGATGTATCTCAGTTAACTGTGAGTGCCTAACATGTAGGAAGCCATGGATTTGATCCCCAGCACTGCACAAAAACTAGGCATGATGGCACATACCTGCTAATCCCAGCACTGTAGAGATGGAGACAGGATTATCAAAATTCAAGGTCATCATCGATTATACGTCAAATTTGAGGCCAGCCTGGACTACATAAGATCCTGTCTCAAAAAGAAATGTCTTTTGGGGGCTGAAGAGAAGGCTCAGCAGTTAAGAGCACTGGCTGCTCTTACAGAAGACCTGGTTTTGAATCTCCTACAATAATTCCAGGGGTTCTGACGCCTTCTTCTGACCTCTGCGGGCACTGCATGACACAGGTACACTTACATGCATGCAGATAATATACTCATACACATAAAAAATAATAAAATAGTTTTAAAAATGTCTTTGGGATGAAAGAACAAACTGAATTAGGTGGCACAGAAAGCAAACAGTAATTCAGGATGTTAGCTCCTGTTACAAAGTCTCAATTCACCAATCCAAATAAATTTGCTGAATAAAATGATCCACTCCTCACATTTCAGTGGGCATATTTAAAAACTGAGAATGTTGTCAAGGGGTTGGGAAGGAAACAAAACTGTAAGTTCTGGAGCCTGTTTCCAATGATGCATGGATATCAGTTTAGCAACACAATGTAGTTCCCATTCTACACTTGAAGGCAATAAATTGTTTTTGGGTGGAAATGAATTAACTCTTTCCTATGGCTACATTACCATAATGCGCTGTCAGAAGTGATTTAGTAAAGTAAACATAGAAGGCTGAAAACTTAAATACAGTTCCAAGAAATAAATTGATTAATGTGCCGTCTTTTCATTAGTCTGATCAGATTCCCCAGATGGTTTTATACTAATATTCACTTTCATAGCTTCTGTTGTCTACGTCAGTAAACTCAAGGTCAGAAGCATGTTAAAGGTCACTGAGTCAGGTCTTCCTAGGCCCATCAGATATTTGCTGTCCTCTGTAGCATCTTCCCCAAGGACTAAAAGGTGCCTGGTTAAAAAAACAAAAAAATAAATTAAACCGAGCCTACCTCCCAAAAATAAAGTATTCTGTTTCTTTCATTTAGAGAAAGGAAACAGGATGGAGAGAGAATTTACAGATCCCTAAAGTTATTCTGGGCATACCAGCATATGACTGTAATTCCAGGTACTCATGAGACAGAGGGCAACAGAATTAATTTCAGGAGTTCCAGGCTAGCCTAGGCAGCATAGCAAAACTGTCTAAAACTAAAAACAGTAAACACACACACACACACACACACACACACACACGCACACCTCTGAATGACTATCATGATACTCTGAATCTTATACTTTAGGGAAGAAGAGAATGGAAAAACACTTTATTAATGGTAGCATTACTGGGGAGCACAGGGCCCCTTCTGCACGTTCCTAGTCTCATAGATAATCTAAGTAGCTACCAAGAAAAGGCAGATGGTAAGAAGCAAAAAAGTTATGTTTTTTGAGCTAGAGTGTAAGAAAGCAGGCAGGCTTGGCAATGGAGGTCTGTAAACAGCCGCACGGGAGATCTTCAGAGAGAGAGCATGCCCAGTGTATCAGGGCAAACAGGAGACTGAAGGAAAGAAAAGAGAAAGTTAGACTTCTGAGTTAGAACTCAGAAAAAGGAAGGTTTACCAGTTAGGATCTATAAGCACTTGCATGGAGAGAGGGACTTCTGGGGAATCTAGGTCCATATCTCATTAAGGGGATGGTTATTCCTACTATCTTAACATGATCTTCAGGTGTAACATGTTTCTTGAAGTTTCTATTCCAGAAAGCTTTCCTGAGGGGTGTCTTCCTATCTGAGTGATTGGTGAGCCCATTTTGGATTAACTCAGTGTGCCTTTATAATCATATAGTGTTTTGGACAGTTTGGAATGCCATGTCTCCACTCAAGGCCAAAGGGACAACTTAGTTCCCATTCTTCTGAGCAAAAAAATCATGTAATGGGGTGTATCAGCTACTTTTCTGTTGCTGTGATAAAACACCATGACCAAAGGAACTTAGAGGAAGAAGAATTTATTTGAGCTTACAGTTCCAGGTTCCAGAGAAATTAGAGTCCATCATGGCAAGGAGGCATGGTGAGATGGCTGGAGCAGGAGCAGAAAGCTAAGCAAGCTCTCACATCTTCAAGCAGGCACAGGAGGTAGAGAGTGACTGGAAGTCCAGCAAGGCTTAAGAATTCTCAAAGCCCACCCCAGTGAAGTGCTTCCTCCAGCAAAGCCACACCTTCTAAGACCTCCCAAAACAGTGCCACCAACTGGGGGGACAAAATATCCAAATACTTGGAGCCTACAGGGGACATTCTCATTCAAACCACCACAAGGGGAGATTTAAAAAAAGAAAAAATGGAGTTTATTAAAAGAGTTATGACTTACCAGAAGAATACAGCCTTCCCTTAATAGACCTCTACAGAGCCTGGCTGTCTCCATCTCCCTCCCTTTCTTAGAGTATTTTAAATCTTAAGGAGAGATATGAGGCTTCCTTCCTTATAAGTGTAGGTATGTATGTATGTATGTATGGATGGATGGATGGATGGATGGATGGATGGATGGATGGATATGTAACGATAATTAAAGAAAAGGGCAAGAAATTGAGAGGGAGTAGGGGTACATGGGAGGAGGTGGAGGGGGGACTGGAAAGGGTGGAAAAACAATACTCATGTATGACATTCACAAAAATAAAAATAAAACATGAAATAGTGTGTTACCAGGGACACAGGAGTTACAGCCCAAAGCTGATTGGGGTAGGCCTAACTTCAATGACTTCCAAGCCTACTAGTAACTCACAACAATAGCAGTTTATATCTTAAGACACCTATCATGGGGGCTGAAGAGATGGCTCGGCAGTTAAGAGCACCGATTGCTCTTGCAGAGGTCCCAGGTTCAATTCCCAGCACCCACATGGCAGCTAACAACCATCTGTAACTCCAGTTCCAGGGGAGTCCAACACCATCTGACTTCCCCAGGCATTAGCCAACACCAGTGCATTTACACACATGCAGGCAATACACTCATACACTAAAATAAAAATAATAAACAAAATTAATTTCTTTTAAGATTTAAAAAAGGGGCCAGGCATGGTGGCAGAGGCAGGTGGATGTCTGTGAGTTCAAGGCCAGGCTGATCTACATAGTGAGTTCCAGGAAAGCTGGGGCTACAGGGAGACCCTGTCTCAAAAAGACCAAAAAAAATAAAAAAGATACCTATCATTTATTAAGTGATTATTATGTCCTCAATGTTGTGCTAAATAATTTTCATGTCATTTCTTCTGACATGAAAGTTTTAAAAATCATCATTTAATTCTTCACAAGACCCAAACTGCTAGTACTATAATGATCTTGATTAATAGAAAGGACTGTTTTTCCTTAGAAAGACAGAGGTGGACAGGTAAACAATTTGACCACCTCTTTAATACCTTTAACGCTTTAACATCTGAAGGGACCTTTGGAATCATAGGATCCACCCTGCTAATTGTTTTTTTTGGGGGGGTGTCTTTTTGAGACAGTCTCCCCTGTAGCTCCAGATACCCTGGAACTCAGGACCAGGCTGGCCTTGAACTCAGAGAGAGATTCACCTGCCTTTGCCTCCTGAGTGCACCACCATGCCCAGCCCCACCCTACTAATTTTATAGCATTTGCTTTAGTGTTTATTGTGTCAGAGCTAGAGTTGGAAACCTTAGATCCCTATGATTTCTATGACTTCTTGCTAAGCCAAAAAGCAAAGCTTGATGGAAAAGCACTGAAGTCATACAAAGCATGTTTTCTGACCACCAATGGAACTGAATTCTATGAATCAATGCTAGAAGGAGATTTAGGGAGGTTATTAATTAGATACAGAAAAATTAAACAAAACACTGTGGAAGTAGCCAACAAACCAAAGAAGCTATCCCATGAAAATTGATAGTTTGAGAGGAAATAAAGCAATGCAACAGACCAGAATTTATAAGATGAAGGTAAGGCAGATTCAGAGCACAATTCATGCTGCTAAGGCCTGTCTTAAAAAGGAAGAACATTCTCTGTTTGGAGGGATGGTTCAGCAGTTAAGAGCACTGGCTGCTCTTGCAAGAGGGCCTGGGTTGGGTTTCCACCACTCACATGGCAGCAACAGACATCCATAACTGCAGTTCCAGGGGATCTGACACCCTCTTCTGGTCTCTGCAGGCATTACACTTATGGGTACACTTTCATACATCCAGGCAAAACACTCATATCCATAACATAAAATTAATATATTTTTTGAAAAGAAGAACATTCTCAAAATCAGTAAGGAAATCCTCTACCTCAAAAACTAGAAATTGTCTGGTATGGGGGTTCAAACTTATAATCCTAGCACATGAGAGACCAAGACAGGCAGAAGAAAGCAAATACATTAAAGACTAACGTGGGCTACATAGGGAGATCCAGACCAGCCACCATGAACAAGACTCTATCTCAAAAGGAAAGCTAAAGAACTATTATAAAAAAGGAAAAAAGGATCTAGCTCTACTATTTCATGACTTATAGCAAACTTTATTAAAGCTACTCCTGCATTATCTGCTAGTAAGTTCCTGACTGGAGAGTTCTTTGAATTGTATTCATATCTATCCTCTATTTATACACTTTCAGTAATTGCTTCAGAGCCATTTAGTCATTGATAGTCCTGGGTCCAGGCTTATTTTCTCAAGCCCTCCGCTTGCCTCTCCCTAATCTGCTGCAGCATATTTCCCAAGGAAGTCATTGATTCTGTACAATCTTGAGTTGACAGTTAGGAGCTCGTCAAAGCTCTTGCTCAATCCTGGACATATTCATCTTGATTCCTGTTTCAGTCAGGATCTAGGCAGTTAAAGGGATGGCAAACTCTGACTTCAGTTGAAAGAGGACACTTTTCAATAGAGACGTGAACAGAATTAAATAACAAAGGAGAGTATATTCGTTGCTTTTCTTATTGTGGTGACAAAATATTTAACAGAAAGAACTTAAGGGAGGAAGATTTATTCAGGTCACAGTTAGAATTATACAGTACATCATAGTCTGTAGTCATGGCAGCAGAAATGGGCTGATTTGTAGTAACAAGAGCCTGTGGAGACTGTTCACATTGCAATGAGTTAGCAAGCAGACAAGCGAGCCCTCTCCTAGTGTCCTATATCCCCCTGCTAGACCCTGAGTCCTGAAGGTTCCTCATCCTCCCCAAGCAGCATCATCCATTAAGGACCAAGTGTTCAAACACATGAGCCTATGGGAACATTTCACACTCAAACCATGGCAGATGGCAAAGTATCAGACACTAGCAACATGAGAAAGCTTTTACCTTCTCCAAACCCAGAGGGAAAGTTGGAGAAAGCAGTTGTTAAATCAAGAACCAGAAGCCTGGAAGAGGGGTTACTCTGATTCCTGACCTTAAAGGGGACATGACAACTTCAAGAACATTGGCAGGCATGGAACCAAGACAAGGATAGACATAATAGGATATTTATACCACCCTGCCTCTCTCCTACTTCCATTGATACAACCAGAGAAAGTCAGAGAACCAGGGAGGCAGAGGACCATCTCTGGTATCATCCTGCCAGAAGACAGATAGAAAAGAGCCTGGAGAGGGACCTGAGGGCCAGATGGAGATGAGCCAGCATAAGTCCACCTACCAGAGTTACAGTCTCTAAGCCCCTTAGTTCTGAGCTGCATGACAAGAGGCCTCTCTTGGCTTCAAGCATCTCACCCACCTGCTAACCCCTCTGCTGCTGGTCCTGCTTTCTGCAGCTTTGAGTAGCTGGGGTTTCAAAAGAAGTCATTTTTTAACTCTTTGTAAGTTTCTCTGGGGACTCTTTGATCTTGTTATTAGGGGAGGAGTAGTCAGTCCTTCCTTACATTTATAAAGTGGCCTTTTCCTTAGTTTTGTAGTCTCCTCTCCTTAGAGGCACAGTCGGGATCCACCTGGATTGAGTCAGTCAGGTTGCTAACCCATCTCACTTTTGTCTCTGAGCAAAAGACTGATGAACATAGCACCCAAAAGCTCCTTCTGGCTTATACTCACCCTGTGACCCAAGCTGAGCCTTCAGTCTTTTTATATTCTCACATTCATGGAGAGTTCCTTATTGGCCATTAGGTATTTCATTTACTTGAAACTGGGTGGTGGAAGGAAGCTATATTCTAAGTATAGCCCTGGTGGGACCGGTGATGGCTCGGGCCATAAATGTGGTTGCCATACAAGCCTGAAGACCTGAGTTGGATCCCTGGACCCACGTAAAGGTGGACAGAGAGACGCGACTCCTCAAAGTTGTCTCTGACCTCCACACATATGTCATTGCATGTATACTCCACACACATACACACACACACACACATACACATGCACACTATTTTTTTTAATAAAGGGCCAGCAATTGGGGCTGGAAAGAGAGATGACTCAGCAGTTAAGAGCACTGGTTGCTCTTGCAGAGGACCAAGGTTCAGTTCCCAGCACCCACATAGTGGCTAACAACCATCCATTAACTCCAATGCCAAGGGATCCAACACCCTCTTCTGACTTCCATGGGCATTGTAGGACATGGATGCACTTATGTACATGTAGGCAATACACTCATACATATAAAATAAAAATAATAGAATATTTTTTAAAGGGCCAGCAAGATGGCTCAGCAAGTAAAGGTGCTTAGTAAGCCAAGCCTAATGTCCTGAGTTCCATCCTTGGGCCCCACATGGTAGAAGGAAAGAACTCCGGAAAGTTATCTTCTGACCTCCACCTGTGTACAATGGCATGTGCATGCCACCCTAACTCAAATAAAGAAATATAATTTAAGATTTTAAATTAATTTATTTTTAAAAGAGTGTTTTAAGAATAACATTAGTAGGGTTAGGATATAGCTCAGTTGGTAGAGTGCTTGCCTATCAGACACAAAGCCCTGAGTTGATTCCCCAGGACTGCATAAAGCTAGATGTAGTGGCACATGACCCTAATCCCAACACTTAGGAGGTAGAGGCAGGAGAATCATAAGTTCAAGATCATCCTCACCTATATAAGTGAATTGGAGATTAGCCTAGAATACATAGGACCTTCTCTCAAAAATATATAGTGAATAGATAAATAAAAGATAAAATAAGTAGATAAATAAAAGAAGAGGCTTGGTACTTTGAAAATTATTATTTAGCTAGTAATGTAGTGATGACCTCAGGGTTACTGCCAGTTCAAACTGGACCAGTGTCCCCTACAAATAATCTACTCTGGGCCTTCAACTTTCTTTTGCAATTCTGCTTCTAAACTGTTTCCTATGTACATGATTATTTTATATATAGAACTAAGTGGGCTCCCATTGATGGCCCCTAATGATTATCATACATTTTAATATCCTATTCTAACCTATAGATCGTTTAATCTTAATTCTGAATATATATCAAGTAGTCCAGGTTCTAAGAATCTGTCCTCTATAAAAGTGGAATTTCCTTGGTTTTGCTTACACTGTTTTCTTATACTATGGAGCCATCCAGTGATCACTGGATTCTGAAGTTTCATGATGTATAAAGTTGAAAGTAATAGAAGTAGAAAATCTTATCCAAGCAGAGACTGCTGTGAGCCTCAAATGGTAGTTCTGAACCTGTAGCAGGTCTCCTAAGAAATTGCTGGAACTGGAAATTTTCAGGCATGAACCAAGTTGAATAATCAGACATTCTAGGAGCCCTTCAGGGGATGCTAATGGGACCAAAAATCTGAAGCACTGGTCTAGAACCTGAAGGTAAACCCAGGAGTGTGCTCTATCTGGACTCTCTACAGTGTCTGAATCTTGCATAGCACCCCAGGAAGAAGACTTTACATCATGACTGTCACACCTCTGCCTTACCAGCTTTGGCCTTATTGTACACAAACAATGGGAAGTGGAGCTGGGGTTCATTTTGATGGTGCCCCAAGCCATCATCCCCCCATATTTGAGAAAACAGCCTCACCCAAAGATTGGGAGCACATCATCCTGACCACAAGACTTACTCACTCTGCCTAGAGACTTGTTTTGTACAATGTGTTCAAGAAGATGCAGGTCAGATAACCAGGTCTTGGTATTTTCAAAGACTGGTGACAACTCCTCTTAGTCATCTTTCAGTGCCCCATGAAACTGGCCACTTGCCACATTCGTAGCACCACCTTCATAGACAGCTGGAAAGGAAGCTAGGGGCCCCGCCCTAGAAGAGCCTACACATAATGAGCTGCCAAACCCATAAATAATGGCCTCCTTCTGGAGAAGGATATTTATGAACCACCTTCCATGGCGGCCCAGAGCGCCATGCTACCCATTGTATTACTGGCCTTCCACCCTTTGTTGACGGCAGGCTTCAGAAGATGATGTATGGTTTGTGCTGAGAATGTGACCCTACCAGAATGACCTGATGATTCCCTCATGCTGCTAATGGCAGCTGCTTGTCGAATTAAGTTATTAAAGTTTTGCTCAGCCTCTTAGTCAACTTAACTTAGCTCCATTTCACTGCAAAATAAATCAACTGGTTGGCTGAATTTTGTCAATTTGGTCTCCTGGCTCATGGCTTAATGAGTTTCCCATTGATATTTATACAACAAACATATTTCATTTAATTTCCCCTGAAATAACTCAGATGACTCTGTTTGGGTGTGCAAAGTACTAAAAGGAAGGCATGGTCCCAGGATGAGTTCTCAGTAATAGAAGGATAGAAAAGATGGAAAATAGATAGCCAGGACCCACTGAGATTTACCACAGAAATAAGCAAGATGTAGAACAGGCACGGCACTCTGTCACCTCTCTTTGCTCTACCTGGATCTCTCTTTTCCTTTGTGTTCCTTATTGCTATCTCCCTGCATCTTATCTCTCTTTTTGGTGTATCACACATGTTTGTGTGAATTTATGTGCACACACACACATGTGTATATAGTACAAAACCTACTGACAACACTTTACCTCAATTTAAAAATAGTTTAAAATGCCAGGCAAGGTAGCACACATCTGTAATCCCAGCACTTGGGAGGTGGAGGCAGGAGGATTAGGAATTCAAGGTCAGTCTGGGCTACACAAGACCCTGTATGAGGGGCTGGAGAGATGGTTCAGCAGTTAAGAACACTGCTCTTGTAGAGGACCTGGGCTCAATTCCCAGCACAGACATGGCAGCTAACAACCATCTGTAACTCCAGTTCCAGGGGATCCAACACCCTCTTCTGACCTCTGCAGGCATTGCATGACATGTTGCAGAGGACCTGGGTTCAGTTCCCAACTCCCACATGACAGCTAACAGTCATCTGTAACTCCAGTTCCAGGGTATCTGATACCCTCTTCTGACCTCCATGGGCATTTCAGGACACAGGTGCACTTACATACATGCAGGCAATACACTCATACACATAAAATAAAAATAACATATTTTTAAAAGACCCTCTGTCAAAAAACCAAAAATGTGTAACAGTGCCTAATGTGCTAATTCTAAAAACTTTCATAACGGGCCTTGGGCAAAAGTTTTTCCCTTTCCTTTTCCTTTTCATTTTGATTTTTTGTTTTGAGACATGCAGCCAAGGATGACCTTGAACTTCTGATCCTCCTGCCTCTACTTCTCAAGTGCTGGGCTTATAGGCATGCACCAACACGCTCTAATGGTGCCATCAGAAAAGGTCTGGTGTTTATAGTAATACAACCTTCAGAAAACAGAGTGTGAAACTTTGGATACAACCTAAAGAATTTTATCGTCTGAGAAGGGTGATGGGGTATGTGTTAGCCAGCTTTTGACCCCTATAACAAAAATACCTGGATTGATTAATTTATAAATAGTAAAGGTTTATGGTTTGGGTTTATGGTTTCATAGGTTTCAGTCCATGATCAATTGGGCCCGTTGCTTTAGGGCTGTGGTTTCAAAGCGCTCCATGGCAGAGAGCAAAGGACAGAGCAAATTCACTCACCTCCTGACCAAGAGTAAAAGAGAGAGAAAGAAGAGACCAGGGTCCCAGGAACTTCTTTAAGGGCATACCCTCAGTGACCTGAAGCCCTCCCATAAGGCCTCAACTCTTTTTGTATGTGTATGTATGTGTGTATGTGTATGTCTGTGCATGTTCATGTGTGTGCAGGTGCATGTAGAAGCCAGAGGGCAATCTCAGGTGCCATTCCGCAGGAACTGTCCACTGTTTTGTTTTGCCTTGTTTTTGTCGTTTATTGTGTTTGTTTGCTTGTGACAGGGTCTCTCACAGGCCTGGGACTCACTAAGTAAGTGAGATTGGCTAGCCCAATTTTCCTAGTTTCCCAGTACTGGGACTATAAGCACTTAGTGCCATGCCTGGCTTTTTTACATGGGTTCTAGAGATCAAACTCAGGACCTCCTGATTACAAGACAAGCCCTTTACCAATTGAGCTCTCTCCCCAGTCTGGACCCCAATTCTTAAAGGTTCTGCACCTCTCAACAGTGCCATGGTCTAGTGATTAAACCTTTAACACATGGGCCTCTGGGAGACACTTATTTAAGCCGTAGGGTATAAATGCATCATCGTTCAAAATGGGCTTTGCCCCTAGTGGATGAACGCTCACTGAAGGGCATCAGGGAATACTAACTTGACTTGATAAACCTGAACATAAATGGCAGATGCATGAAATCCAGTGTGTGTGGTGAAATCCAGTGTGTGGGGGGGCAGGCGGGGGAGCTATGGGAGAGTGCTGATGGGGAAGGGGGGTTAAAGGTGATTAAGATATTGTGTATGAGATATACAAAAATTCAACAAAAATTAAAATAAATGAATTTTTTAGCAGGGCATGGTGGCACATGCCTTTAATCCCAGCACTCGGCAGAGGCAGGTGGATCTCTGTGAGTTCAAGGCCAGCTTGGCCTGCATAGTGAGTTCCAGGCCAGCTGGGACTACAGGAGGACCCTGTCTCAAAAAGACCAAAAATAAATATATAAATAAATATTTTTAAAAAAATAACTGAAAAACAATATGGACTTTGCAAAGACCTCTTGCCTTTTCAACGGCAAAGGCTACACAGTGTTTTGTTTGCTTTGCCCTCTATGAGTTTCAGAAAGGCCTTTGCTTTCTGGAGGTCATGTACAGGGCCTGCCTACACTAGCTTATTTATTTTAGGATCAAAAGCAAAACCCCGGTTAATCTCAGTTATATTAGTGTTGCATATTTCCTGCCTGTGTCCACATCTACCCGCTAGTTCTGGCCTCAAATTGCCCCAAGCTGACCCTGCCCTCTGGTAGACCAGATTGGCAAATGATCATTTCTTAGGACAGCCAGGCAGGAATGTGGTCATAAAATACACAGTTACCTCTGTGCCATTAGTAGACTGAGGCTCTTGTTGCTTTAAGGGAAAGGATAGTTCTTCTATCCATATATTAAGGCTTAAGGTATGGAGGTCAATTGCAATAGGGGGCAGGTGACCTCTTCCTGCTTCTAAAGACACAGGCACCATTTTCTGTTTACACAGACAAGACAGGGACATTTAGTGTGAGCATACTGTGTCCAAGACACTGTGTCATGGTACATGCAAAGAAGTCTGTCCAGGAGTTTAGAAGCCAATAAAGGGGAGTAGGGATGGAGCTCAGTTGGTAGGGTACCTGCCTAGCATGTACCATTCTCTAGGCTGGTCTCTCAGCACTGCATAAAACCAGGCATAGCAGTGCATGCCTTTAATCCCAGCACTCCAAAAGTACAGTCAGGAGGATGATGACTTCAAGACGATACCTGGCTACACAGTGAGTTCAAGGCCAGCCTAGGATACATGAAACCCTGTCTCAACCACTGCCCCTGTCCTCCACTCCTTCTGTCAGAAAAAAAAGAAGACAGAACCAATTAAAGAATTAAGTATAGCTAGGCATGGTGGCGCATGCCTTTAGTCCCAGCAGTTGGGAGGTAGAGGCAGACGGATCTCTGTGAGTTCAAGGCCAGCCTGGTCTACATAGTGAGTTCCAGGCCAATTGGGGCTACAGGGAGACCCCGTCTCAAAAACACCAAAAAAGAAAATAATAATAATAATAATAATAATAATAATAATAAATAAATAAATAAAAAGAATTTAGTATATAAACCACATAGCAACAGGAAGTCTATGGTAAGAGCTTAACCTCTAGAACCAGAAAAACTGAGTTTCAAATCTATCTTTTAAATAAATGGTACTGAAACTGGACGTTCACGTTAGAAAAAAAGGAAAGACTTTCTAAGCAACTGAACTAGTTACTTTTGTCATTGCCGCAATCCAACATGTGAAAGAAGCAACGTACAGGAGCAGAAACTGATTTTGCCTCCTGATTCAGGGGATATAATCCCTCATGGCAGGGATGACTGGGTCTGTGGCAGTGGGAGCCTGGGGTGGCTCACATTGCCAGGGTTGACAAGAAAGGAGAAAGAGCTTGACTAGGCTAGACAGATGACACTGCTCGTCTAGAGGACCTGGGTTCAGTTACCAGCAGCCAAATGGCAACTAACACTCATCCTTAACTCCAGTTCCAGGGGATCTGTCGCCCTCTTCTGGCCTCCACAGTCATCAGGCACACACACGAAGCACTTATACACATGCACACAAAACACTCATTTACATAAAATAATATAAAATAAAACCTTAAAAAAAAGAAGCTTGGCTGGAAGCAGTGTCTGGCTATAACTCAAAGCCCACCTTACAGCAACTCACATCCCCCACTTATGCCCTGCCTCCTAAGGCTTCCACAACTTCCCAAAATAGCGCCACCAGCTGGGGACCAAGTGTTTGGACACATGAGCCTATGGAGGACATTTTACACTCTTATCATAACAATGCCTTCTGCAAAGGTTAACACAAAAGAGATCCTGAGAGAGGGCAACGGGGGTGAATATACCAAAACACATTATGTACGTGCATAAAAGTGTCATAAAAGTCATTATTATATATAATTGATATATGCTAATAAAAGTGTTTGAAAAGAGATTATAACCCTAAATGTAAATTTTAAAACTTGAAATTTTTCTGGAAGAAATGGAGGGAAGTTTTTGTGACTTTGTTAGGTGAAATCTCTTAGTTAAATCAATAAATATCTGTGAAAGAAATAAATGAAGGGGCTGGAGAGATGGCTCAGTGGTTAAGAGCACTGACTGCTCTTACAGAGGACCCGGATTTGATTCCCAGCACCCACACGGCAGCTACAAACCATCCTTAACTCCAGTTCCAAGGGAATCTGAAACCCTCTTCTGACTGCTACAGCATTGCACGACACAGGTGCACTCACATACATACAGGCAATACACTCATACACATAAAATAAAAATAATAAATAAAATATTTTAAAAAAGCAGAAGAAGAGGGCCAGTTGTAGAGGCCTGTGCCTGTTATACCACCACTTGGAAGGCAGAGGCAGGAAGACTGAGACAAGTTCAAGGCCAGCCTGATTTACACAGTGAGTTTAAGGCCACAGTAAGAATCTGTCTTACAGGCATGGTGGCGCACAGCTTTAGTAACAGCACTTTGGAGGCAGAGGCAAGGCAGATCTCTGTGAGTTCAAAACCAGCCTGGTCTATAGAGCTACATAGCAAGTTCCAGACCAGCTGGGGCTACAGGGAAACCCTGTCTCAAAAAGACCAAAAAGAAGGAGGGGGGAAGGAGGAGGAGGAAGGGGAG